>NC_031768.1:25492266-25567635 GCF_001522545.3 Parus major
CAGTATGTTGATATGAAGTGTTTTCAAATGCTCAGCACAATTAATGGGCTATTTCTGATTTTGTCAAGAGACATGATAATTAAAAATCTTTACTAACTATTGGTATGCTACTGAGGAACATATAGAACCCCACAATATTTAGCAGTGCAGAGGGGAATGAGATCCCTACCCCATCACCCACTTTTGTTTTGTACATGTCCACAGAATCATCCCATCTCCACTTGATACATCATCCCACCTCTCCTTCAGGCTGGACCCTGAGATCTTCTCTACAGAGTAAGTTTCTGAATCATATTGCAGACAAGATGCATGCCTTATGGTTTAATTTTCTGTTGTCTCTGATTGGAGACAACCAAACAAACACCTGAGTCATCACCATTACAAGAGCTATGAGTTAGAGATGGATTTTGACATCCCAGAGATGAGATGGGAGAGGTACTTAGTGGGACACAGGGTGCCCTGAGAATCTTCAGAATGAGGATAATCTCATATAAACATGTCGAAAGCAATTTTGACTGCATTTATGTGCATTTAATGTTAAAATATAGACTAGAACTTCCTGTACAAACAATGTTGGAAGGTAACTTTTATGAAACTGTAAAAATTACAGAGCTCATTAATGAAGTAAAGAAAAAGAATAAGAGAATAAAATTAATGTATTTTTAAAAGAGAGGCTACTTCTAAAATCCTCCCAAAACCCCAAAGTATCTAAGGCATATGTCAAAACTATCCCAAGGTCAGGAAAGTACAGGACAACTGATTAAAACTGTGAGATCTTTCGTGACCTGACCTCCAAAAACAAGTGTAAAAGTGCCTAGCTCTGTATCAAAGATTTGTAAATATCCTGACATAAAACCAGAAAAACTGAGGAGTAAATACAATAAGATAAATGTGATGTGAAAATCAAGAGCTGATCTAAGCTAAATATTTGAATAATGGAAGAAAGACTATGAATGTTAGTCTGTGCCTGATGAAGAAGAAAGTCTTTCTTTCTTAAGGTACCAGATAACTTGCACCCAACAAAGAGGAAAGAAACTGCTGAACTGCACTATTTGGGAAAAAAAATCACATCAAATTTCTCCAAGGGAAAAATCTCATCAATTTTCCCCAAATACAGGATAACAGGCTGGGTGGCTGCAAAAGATGGAATAAACCTCAGGTCTCTTCTCTAAGGGAGGCTTCTAACATCATTTCATCTGACACTTTTATTGCAACAGCAAGAGAAACATCTGTAAATTTGGTGCAAATCTGGTCAAGAAACTATGCTACTTGATTGAAAAACTGTATGGAGTGCAAATCTCCACACAGGTGAGTTTGAAAACCTCTGACACTGATATTTTCACAGCAACATGCAAGACAAAAGAGAGTGTTTTCTCATTGGTTTTTTACCTCATTCCAGACTGGAAGGACTACCATAAATTGAGATGAGCATTCAGGCAGTCTTGGGAAACTGAAACACTGAACCAATGTAAATAGAAGGCAATTATGTAAAAATGAAGCCAAAATTTCACCTTTGGTCCCACAACATGCAGCCACAGAGATTTGTAAAATATGTAATAAAAGCAAGACTTCTTCATTTTCATGAGGATGAACAGCTAGGACAAGAAGTCATAGGATCCCATCACTCTAAGGGCTACTCAGATTAGATATTAGGAAACACTTTTTAGACATTATAAGACTAATTAAGGAGTGCTTTAAGTTGTGTGGGTAAGCTGTTGAATCTCATTAGGAATCTGTAGGAACAGGTTAGACAACATCCTTAGGACCAGTTTACTTGCTCTTGCACTGTTATGGCCAGAAAGAGCTCCCTCACTATGCCTGTGGTTTTGCAATACCAGGGTTGAGCTAAGGTAGCATGAGCCATATACAGATGGAAAAGGAATATTGCAGGGATCCACCAAGAGTCCAATACCTCATTTGTTACTGATGCTTTAGTTGTTGATATTTTTTGCCTCTCACCCACACCCAAGTTCATTTTTGCCTTAGTCCAATGGTTGTTCTGGCAAGTACAGGGTGCTGCTCCTTGAGCTGGCCACTGAGAGCTGTTAGTTACACCTGGAAAACACAGCATAAGGTGTAGAATAATAGTGTTCTACCTCATGTTGACAGCTTACCAATTTTTAAACAATAATTCAACTTTTGTTATTATTAAGGCCTTTTGCAGGAACTGTACTGTGTTTCCTAAAGTGCTGGGATGTTTGGCTAATGTTTGTGAGCCAGTTTTATAAGCTACTTGTACTTTCATGAAGTCACTACAAACTTGTAACCTGCCTATACTTCTGCCTCCCTTGCAGACATACCAAGATTTCAGAACTTGAGCAGTTCTGAAAAACTGAAGATGGAGGAATTATATGTTCCTGTGCTGCTGGCTATGCCCTAGGCAATGGCAAACCTGTGTTTCTGAGGTACAAGGCACAATTATAGTTAATTCTATGGGACATATCTCATCTGTACCACGTTTAGGAAGTGCTGCTGTGTTGCAGTGCCACTGTAGCATAAAGAATAATGTTAATTATTCAGGCCTTTCACATGGCTTACTTGAGCTGTTTATAACAAGTTCAGTAAGACCTTTAGCCAGAGGACATAATTTTAGTAACATCAAATTATGCAGCTGTGAGGGATGTGTGGCAGCAAAAATAGCTCAAGAAAGTGTTCTGTGCAATTGAGTGTGTCCTCTCAGGGGACTGCAAAATCCATGTCCCAGCAGGGGGAAAGCATATCAGAAAGTGGTGATTACAACAGGGCTCAGATTCCTCTTCTCCCAAAGACAGAAATGGGCTTCTCATGCAATGGAGGATTTTGTTAGAAAGTAACAGGTTAAAATTTTGATTGATAAAATTTGGTGTCTCGTTTCAAGGCCTCTGGGACATGCTGAACACCTACAGATCCAAATAAGTAGAAATCCAAGAAATTTCTCCTTTTACATAGTATACAGTTCACAAAGACTCATTATCATTCCAGAAGTAGTAACATCATGTAACTGAGTTATATTTCACTTGTTTCTCCTCCAATACCACCTGTCCATCTGAAAGGAATACAATCTGCCTTTCTCTTTTCTTCTAACAACAGGTTTTCCACAGTTAATATGTGGCAACCTAAATACATTAATAACTACTGCCACTGAATTTAGTTCCATCAGTTTTGCCTCCATTCAAATTGAACATTAACAATTACTAGTCTTAGTCTATTCTTCTGTGTCTTATATATGTTATAATACCCTTTGTAATTTAATGCCAAATTAATATCATGACCTTATGATTCCAAGCATTGAATACTTAATTCTCTTTTCTAATTAAAAATATTTATTAACAGCAGGTACATAACAATAATTAAACCAATAATGGAAGATGTCTAACTTTTAAATACCTTGAAAATGCTGAACCAATTTGCCTACTTGCTCAAAATGGGTAAGTTTTAAAAGAAATTAAAAATATTTTCATTTTTCAGACATTCCAATCTTTTTGCATGTGCAAAGTTTGTGTTAATATCTTGAAAAATCTAGCAGAGCCAAACCTGACAAGGACATCTGCATTTTTAATTAGATTGTAAAAGACTGCTGTCAAGTTTTCCTTGAAATGAATGTTAAGCAAGTTTTCTCTTGTTTTCAATGCAATGGAAACTGGGTGTACTTTCCTGACCATAAAACTATTCTTTTTATATCAAGGACTCTGTCAAACAAGCTCTGCTGAATGGCACTTCAGTGACAGAAATTGCTTTCAAGAGCAACTGTCTGTCCTTCTGCTCTGAAAGTTTCCTTGCATGTCTCTCAGCTTGGTACCTCAGGGACAGCACAGGCACCATCTCCCGCAGAGATAGAAAACCATAGTCCTCCCTTTTCTATATATTGGCTTAAATCAGGTATTTCTGAGCTCAGGTGGAGGCTGGTAACATCAGCAGAGCATTCACAGAGTGTGTTCAGTGTTATGGACAGGGGTTCTTTGCTGTCAGCATGCAACACATGATTCGAAGTCCCAGTACCATACATCAAGCATTTTGGTTTTGCCTTTGCAGTCCAGTTATTCTGAGCATACAGCTCAGAAATCATGAACTAGATGTCAGGAAGTCACAGGAGTCACAGCAAATCAGCTGTCCATCCTGAAAACGAGGAATCCCCTGAGACCTTGAGCAGGCAGTTGGAGGTCACCAGGGAGGCTGGCACTCACCCAGCACGTCCCCGTGGCAGCCAAGGAACCTGGGCTGGCAGCTGTTTTCTCCTCATGGTGCTCATCCAGCCCCAGTCCCAAGAGGGCCAGGCTTCCCTGGTGTCAGCATTTGGGGTGGGTTATTCCACTCTACTGTGACTACTGTGCTTCTGCACAAGTCTCCAGTCCTGAATGACCTTGTGTCTCCATTTCAGCATCAAGCAAGTGCTGAGAGGGGCAGCCTAGGAAAGAAGTGGGTTGCAGGTGTGGGATTGTTGGTAAGTGCTCCTCCTTTTGCCCTTTACCATGAAAATAAGAAACTGCCCCACGTTTTATTCTCTATATGCAAGAAACCGAATTCTAGCAGAGTCTTTCTTACTCTCTTGTTTCTCACTGGCTTACCTCTTGACTAACAATGAAATACATAGCCAAATTTATAGAATAGACAGTTTCTTTAGGCTTGGCTTGACCTAGTGTATTTTATGTATGTTAGAAGCCAAATATAAACTAGGGAGTCATGTGGGCAGGTAGGGCTGAAATGATGTAATTAAATTGCTGTAATATTACATCTTTATGCAATTTCCTGTTTTGGCCAAACACTGAGGAATTCCAGATGCCTCATTCAGGTATTAGCAATAACTGTTTCAACAGCATGTAGACATTATTCTGGGACTGTTCCATACTTGAAACCTCAAATGTATTATTTACTATTGTTGTTTATTAAAAGTAGTTTATCACAAATTCTAGGCACTGAAAAATGGTGTTCTGAGTCATAAAATTTGTATGCAACCTACCAGAGTAAAGCAAAAATTGTAGTTGCCTTAACTCCAATTGCCTGACTATTTAATTCCCAAAGAGACATCATACAAATTGAGGAAGATCAAATATATATGTGAATTTGTTATTCTCTGTATGCAGAATGTTGAAACTTTAAAAGACGATAAATATCTATTTTCTGTTTAAGTCTGACTATATTGCTCTACAAATGAGACAAAATTCTTCTGTGTTGAGGCTTGTCTATCATGAGATAGGCAGTACCATAAGGAATACTGTAATAAAGTCCAAAATGTTTTATCAAAGTTTTCATTGAAAGAATTATTCTGATTCAAAAGTTCTGATTTCCTACCTTCTTGGTATTTTGTCAGCCCTCTAAAATCTCTCCAAAATGGGTATTAATTGTTATAGCCTTAGGATACAGGATTGGTTGATTTTATGTGTATAGCATATTGCCTATATAGAGTGCAAGAATCTTTCGTCCCTTTTATTATTGAGATGCCTTGGACTGGTTGGTGTTGTCTTATTAACAGCTACTTTAATTATTTGACACAGGGATGGATGGTAGACAAGGAAAGGTAAGAGCCAATGCACAGAGTGGAAAAAATAATTAGCCATGCTGAATTTGATACAGAAACTTGCAGCAGCAGAAGCAGCACAGTATTTCTCAAACTGGAGAAACCTATCATGTTTTCTGAGGATGTTGTCCCAGCCTGCCTTCCAGAAGATTTTGCTAGATACATTCTGATGAATTCATTGGAATTGTCAGTGGCTTTGAGACCATGTTTGAATGTGCGTGGCCAGTCAAAAGAGTGAAAGCACTTCAAATCCTTTATGTGGACAGGGACATTTGTAAACTCACCCTTCATAACCTGGTCACAGAAAACATGTTTTTTACTGGTTAGGACAGATGGAAATCATGTCTTCCAAGAAGATGGAGGAGACTCCCATGGAACCCAATAGAAATGGTGTTTTCTTTGTTACTGGTATCATCAGCTGGGAAGAAGGCTGTGGGAGGTGAAAAATATGGGATATGCACCAACTTGTTAAATTTCCTGCCCTGAGTGAGAAGTGTTTTGACGAAAAATGTAATGGCTTTGACGTTTGATAAACCAAGTTGCCTTAGTGATCAGACCTAATTCCTAAGTAATATTTTCTTCTTTTTTAACATGGTTGCTAAAATTCTGACAGTTTGTTCTACCTTTAAGAGATGCTATCTATTTATTCATGGGCTAATATCTGGTTTTCAGAAGGTGGGCTTGGACTTTCTGAAGAGCTTGCTGTTTCCAGAAAATAGTGAAATTTCTTCAAATGGTTTAGGAAGGTCTTCTGCTCTTGCTGTTATAACCTGGATTTGTTTATTGGAGGCTTTGCTTTTGTGGATAAGCCCCCCACCCCTTGCAATGAAAGTTGGAACTACCTCAATGTTTCTGTGTCAGTACATGCTTTATAGAAACAAGCTGCACCAGGATAACATCAAAGCAAGACAGTATCCAAGCTGGACAGCATTTTAAAAGCCTCTGAAAAAATCTACCTGATTTCCTAGATATATAAACATGTATACAGAAAAAGCCCTAGAAAATGCAAAAAAACACTCCAGAAAAGTCTAATTAACTGTGCATGTCACTGAGTGAAATGAGTTGTTAGATGAAGTTCCTTGAATTGGAAAGGCTTTCTTGCTGTCACCAAAATCACTGCTGTTCTGATAGCTTCTTGCTTTCTTTCTGAGATACCTTCTTCACCAGCATTATTGATATAATGATTTTGGCTATTGTAATGTAAATGCATTGCATACCCTACAAATTAAAATATTTCTATATGTTATTTATATAAGGTATTATTTAAATTATTCACAACTGAAAAGAATTTAAATCTGCAAGGGTAGCTAATATTTCAAGACTAATAAAAGCCTAACTCTCTTACCATCTGAACCTGACATCCTCTATCTGCCTTATTTCAATCCAGAGAAAAAATTATTTGTTTTGCAGCCAGTTCAGTGGTATGTAAAAACTGTGAAGCAGTACTGAGATATTTGAGCCTCTACAGAAAAAAGTACTCTGTGTGGTACTTCCAAAAGTGCATCAGTATATATTTTGGGAGAGAAGAAAGGCGTTACAAGTTGGATTTTGGCATAAAATTTGCAGTATTTTTCTCATTCCCTACCTTCACCATATCCAGTTTTTAAGTTGGAAAGTCACCATTTGGGGTTGACTTTTATAATGAAACTTGTTGATCAGCTTGAAAGGAATAGAACAGTCAACTTTGTTCTGCAGTGATCACTGTCTGGTTTCCCTATAAAACCTCAAAAAACTCACTCTGGAGTCTGTCCCATTCGTATCATTTCCCTGCCATTTTTCTCTGACATGTCCTGAATTTCAGGCTGCTAAATGAACTCTATTCAGGGGTGACAGTGCATTGTCGGTCATGGTGTTCAAGCCACGGAGAGAAGCTCAGCCCCTGATGGCTGCATATTTCATTCCCTGACATCTCTGCTCCAAAGGATATACCCCTGTTTGAATTCCCTTAGGACCTTCTCTGAAAGCTCTGATTATAGTTCAGCCCTAAACTATAGAGAGAGCCAGCCTGACACATGGAACAGTGGGCCATGCTCAGATGTGCCCCAGGGACTACAGGGAGGCCATAAACACAGGGCTGGCTGGCACTTGCTGACCCATTCCCTCATTGCCATCCATCTCTCCTCCCACCCAGCTCTCCATGACCACTTGTCCCAGTTCTGCAGCACTCCTGGTTTATCCATAATCAATTACAGAGGGCACAGACACCTCTGATGGACTTTGATTGTCTTTAGCTCAGCGTGCATTCAGAGGAATCAGTCATCTGAGCTTCTCCTTCCTCACCTGCCAGTTTGCATTGCCAGGCATGAAACACCATCATCAACCTCCTCAGACATTCAGTACCAGATAAGAACAAATTCTGTCTGCAGGGACACTCACCACAGCTGCTTAATTGCACAGAGCTGCAATCCTCACTCAACACATAGCGAGGCACACACCATCAGTGCTCTGCCCCAATGCTATTTGGGTCCTCACAGACAGGATAGAGTTTTAACTCCAGTCATCCTGAAGATACACTTTGAAACTTGAATAAGCATTTTTTGCCATCCAATTTCAATATGGATAGAGCATTTTCCTGTGGTAAATGCAGAAGCCAATCTCCAAAAGCAGTCCAGCAGCGTGACAGTTGCACAAGTCCAGAGAATCCATGTCTTCCCCTGGCTTGGAAGTCAGGTTGATGGCAAAAGGCAGTTCCACCACACAGTTCCATATGTCTGTCTGGGCTGTGGGTGGAAGATGTAGGGTGCAGTCCTTGCACTGGTGCCACTGAGGTTGTGTTAGGGCTTCCCTCCTACTGAGTCTGTTGCAGAAGGGCTAACTGGTTGGTCAAAGGAACAATTTAAATTACAGTGTCTGGATGTGGCTGCAGGGCTGCTGCCCCATGTCCTCAGTGATGAGAGTCAGGCAGAAAGACAGAGGAACAGAAAACTGCATTAAAAAGTCTAAGTTCTGGGTGAAGTCCAAATATTTTCTTATCTCTTCTTATCTCTTCATTGTCCACTTCAGACTGCATTAGTGTTCTGGGAGTTTTCCTGAAAAATCTGCTGTTTAGGTTTCTCTGAGAGCCATCCTTAATAATTTTTATGCTGAACTCCAGGTTAGGGCAGTAGGGAGATGTTACCACACAAAATTGGAGGGAAAACAAAAAAAATCATCATCCAAATGGCACAGATTCCAAAGTGATTTTGCTTAATTTTTCACATAGGATGAGGGGATATTCCTCATCTCAGAGCAAAATTAAGCATCTTCCCAACCCCCTTATCCATCACTGAAACTGTAACTAGGAGCTGAAGTGCAATGATGCTGTCTATGCATGTGCTCTGACATCTTGTGGTTCTTCCAAAGCCAGCTTCTTTGGTTGGAATTTTGGTAGGGAAAAGAATTTTAATATATAAACTGAGGGAAAAGGTAAAGAAACATGAAGGTGGAAGTAAAGAAATAATTTAAATTATTTATTTTAATAAGTGAAATATTAACAACAATTGCTATTTTTAGCAATATATGCACAGGAAATGTCAGAGCTTGCATCTACAGAGATTACAGAATCATAGAAGGGCTTTGGTTAGAGGGGACCTTCAAAGATCACCTCACACAACACTGTGTGCCATGGGTAGGGACACCTTCTTCTAGACCAGGTTGCTGAAAGCCCCATCCAGCCTGGCCTTGAATGCTTCTGGGGATGGAGCAAATGTCAGAGGAGTTCCAAGGTGGCTTTTGTGTTCACTGCCAGGCCATCAGGACACTTGCACATCCTTGATGGTAGGCTTGTTATGAGTGCAGCACCCAAAGGAGAAAATCATAGCTCCCTGGGGCTACGTTCCTTCCCTGTTCTCTTCTCCAAGGTTTCCTGCAATCTGTAACCAAAACATTGAGTGCTGATGTTCTTTTGAAACAGCTGCAAGTTCCTCCTGCATTTAGAAATGCTGATGCAATTTGGATTTGGCAAGAAAAACTTTTTTTTTTTTTTTTCTGCAGGTGGTGAACAGACTGGACTGATCTCAATTCAGGTGTTTAGCTGAAATCAGTACCCATTTTAACTGCACTAAGCAGTTCATCAGCTGAGGTATGCATTTCCAAAAAAGCACGTGAGGGATTACTCAGGACAGCTGCCCCTGGCACATCATGCTGCAGCAGGGTTGATGGCCAACCCATAGCATGAGATGGGTGGCACTGACATGTCCCCATCACTGCTCCATCACTGCCTGGGCAGCAAACCCACTTCCCATGGGCTGCCGCACTGCGCAAGGAACAACTTCCTTCCCTATGAACCACTTGCTAAAGCAGGACTAACTCCCTCAGCTACTCCATCCTGAGGAGCTGCTAATTTCCCATCTGACTCTGCCTGCAGGCTTCATCCTGGAATGAGTAAGCCTTCAAGAGGAAGGCAATCCCTAAACAGGGCTGCAGGAAATAGGGAGCAGGACTCCATAATGAAATGTCACCATACGATTGCTGTGGTAATTAAAGGAAGGGAAAAAGAAATCCCAGTAACTCTTTAGAGAGAAACACACGAGGAAAGGACTGCCCTTTTAAACCCCTCTGTTTATGAAGTTTTCCATAGTAATATGAAAGTTAAAATGTAAACCTGTTGTATTGATGTCAATACAGAAAGAGCAAAGTCAGTGCCATACGTACTGAGTACACTGTGTACCATTCCCAAGGACACAGCTGCTCAGTCAAGGGATTTATTTTATAAAAATGATGCCACAGTAATAGAAAAAATGACCATGTAAACTATGATCTTGTGAGAATACAGCTTCTAAAGCTCTGTGTTATTAATATTAAACCCATTTGAATGGAAAACTTATCACTAAAAGAGTTCCTCTGTTGACACAGGTTTAGGTTTTTGAAATGTAAACATTTTCTCTAAAAAAAAAAAAAAATACAAATCTGCAGATCCACATTTTTGTGCTGGGTTCTGCAAAGTCCTGTGCTGACATCCAGTGGTGACATGTTCTTCACACCGAAGGGAGCCAGACTGGCTGTGCTGTGAATGCATGGGATGATACCCATTATCACAAGCAGGTGAAGGTGTAGGTGGGACTAGAGCAGCAGCCTCACTGGCAGGTGCTCCCGTGGGGATGGACAGCCAGAGGAGTGTGGAGAAGCAACACAGCCACTGCCATGCAAGGCAAGGGGGGTGAGGTGAGCCTCCACAGTGACTCCTGGGCACAGAAGGTGCCGTCTGAGCCCCCAACGCCCACCAAATGTGACCACTGGCAACAGCTTTCCCTTTCCTAGCCAAGGAAGCTCTGGCTGGGAGAGGTACAGTGGGGCTTGGTGGCCTCAGGGGACTGAGGAGAGCATGGAGAGCTCATTTACTGAGGAAAGCTGGACACACAGTTAACCACAGGATAGGAGGCTGAGTTAATTAGTTCTGCAGAAATATCAAGGAGGGCAAAACAAATACGTAAGGACATGAACTGGCTGTGAATAAAATTAAGCTTGGTATTAGAAGGGTTTTAACTCCAAGTGAACTTCTGGAACCACAGACCTGCAGAAACTGCAGGGAAACCCTCCCACAATGGAGTTTCAAAGTGCATGATTATTTGACTGGAATTGAAGTTTTGTGTATTTACCCATGGATGTTCAGGTCAATCATACTTTGTTAAAAGAACTGCATAATCAAATAATAGCTGGGGATTTATGATACCAAAACACAGAATGGCCTCGCTTCATAACTCAGTTTAAATAAAAAAAACACTCTTCATGTCACTTGTTGCTGCTCTGTAGAAGTGGTTTCCTGCTCTTCCCAGGAGCCAACCTGTTCTGGGAGCCCTGGAGAAACACTGCCATTGCATGGAGATGGGTTCATGCTTCTTCTTGCCCAGGGCTGGCAAGCAGGATCACCCTGTCCACAGCCCTGTGGTTCAGCAGGGTTCAGCTATGCACAACCCTGCATAGCTCAGCAGCCCAGGGAGTGTTTCTGTCCTCTCCATACCTACAGCTCCTTCCATGGACTCTGTCTGTCTGTCTCTGTGTGACTGGAATCCTGCTATCAGGAAAAATTTTCCATGTTCTTCTTCATGGCTGAGCATTACAAACCTAAGAGTGAAGAAGAAAAACGCCATATCCATTCAGATGCATCCCTAGGAGGAGAATCATGTTTGTGGGCTTGGTTGCTCCAAAAACAGGTGGGATTTGCCCATTGCAGCCAAGCCTTGATAAAGGTTTTGTGGGGACAATGTACAAAAGGGCCACATCATGTAATTGGTTCCTGAGGTCATTGTCCAGCCTGTGCTTTGATCTGGTACAAAGAAATGTTCGTGCTGCTCATCTCCACCCACGCTGTGCTACGGTAAGTGAACACTGGGGCATGGGAGGAACACCCAGGTCTCGGAGCAGCTCTCAGTGGCACAGGCAAAGGGCCTGTGAGTCAGGGCACAGAGAGAAGGGGCACTGTTGCATTGCTGAGCTGGGCGTTGATTTTTTTTGGTTTGGTTTGGATTTGTTTTTTGGGTTTTTTTCCCCCCTTGTGTTGACATTGCAGCCAGGATTTGCCCATAGAAGTTTTGTTTTCTCATGAGCAGCTGGACTTTAAACTTCAACAGTTCTCCTGTAGCCATTTCCCACAAGAGCTGCAGGAATGTGGGCAGGCACCATTAGGCTCAGAGGGTAACAATGGCAAGTTGCTCTTGGATAATATTCTTCCTTCTCTCTGCCCTTTTCCTTCAGACAGAGCAGGCAGGTATGGCTTTTGTTTTGTTGCACCTTTAATTCTGATTTGTGCTGCTGCTTTTCTAAAAGCACTAGCAAATTTGTACCTTGTAAAATGTTTACCTTGTAGCACAGAGTGAAATCAATGAAAACACTCCGTTCCTTATTCTCTTTAAATTTCTGCTGTTTATTGCATGGAGACAAGTGAAAACTGCTCTGGGCTAATGGGGCAATGTAGTTTTGAAGTACCATCATTTATGCCAGGGTAATATTTTGTCTTTCCTTACAATTTTTAGAGTGTCCCAGGTATTAAAAAGAATTTTGTTATATATTTCTAGCTGCTGCTGAAATAAAAATGAGAGTCCTATGAAAGAGGCCATGCTTGTTATAGTACGAAGAAATTTATGTTTCTGTATAATCTTCCATGGTTTTTCAAAAAAAAGGAGGAACCAGGCAAGGAAGAAAAAGATGGTGATCTCTTATGAAAGTCAAAACACCCCGCAGCAGAAGTTCACTGTCAGCTGTGCTGGATGTGGCAGAACCACCAGCAGAAACATGAGCTGGGGGTCAGATAATATTTAAAATGCAGAACAGAGTCATAAAGCTTTTGTTTCTTTAATACCATGTGCAAGTCAGCTGCTTATGGGATATCCTTCAAAAAGATAACTAAATATCTGTACACAATTTCACAATAATTTTCCTATTGCTCTTACTTTTTCCAGTTCTATGATTATTGATTACTTCAATCCACAGTCAAGCACTGTAAAAAAGAGAAAAAAAACCCTGAATATTCCCTGCCCCAATGCATTCACTTGCCAAGCACAGAAGAGCTGACAAACATGTGCTGACACACACAGTCACACATTGCTTCATGTGGAAGTGGAGGCTCCAGGGCGGCACCAGCTGCCCAGCTGGCAGGCAGCTTTTGATGGAGGTATCATTTGCAAGGAGGAGTTTTAAGATCTGTTAATTTTTGTGTCTCTGGTCACTCCTCCTCTTTACTCAAATCTGAAAGATTACAGTGTCTTCCACATAAGCAGTGGTATGGGATATAGCCCTCTTAACTATGAGCATGGCTGAGGGGTAGTTTTTATTTATTCTCCTTAAAAGAGAACTGATTGAGAACTCAGCCATGCCATGGCTTTGCTTCTCAGAAAAAGAAATTTAAAAATTGCCATGAATGAAGAGTGAAAAGCATCAGTTTGGATCCACCATCATAACTTACATAATACAGCTAATATCCACTTCTACCAATCCCTCTGAAACCCCTATGCAGTCTCACAAAATAGCCCCTGCCTTTTATAATAATGTTTTCCCCCTTTTCCTAGCAGTGCCACCACACCCTGCTCTGTATATTTTGTGCAGTAAAATAATGTGCCAGGAAGGGCTTCAGATTCCCCCTGCTTGGGAGCAAGTCAGGCATTCCCAAGAAGTAAAAGGTCACAGCTCCTCACCTGAATTTGGGCTAAGACTAGAGCTCCTTAAGTATGTAAGTTTTATGTGGCTGAAACCCCAAATCAACCAAAATAATTTATCTTAAAAAAGAAGGTGAAAGGAAATTAATCTAGGTACTTACGTTAGTGTTTTGTCATACAATTCTCTAGTATTCATATCAGCTGATGATGCAAACAGTGTTATCAAGAGACAGAGACGTGCCAGTTCCCTACTTCTGGAGGAGGTCCTTCAAGGTAGCTTGGAAAGAGAATGCCTAGAAGAGAGATGTACACATGAAGAAGCAAGAGAAGTATTTGAAAATGATGAAATGCTTGTAAGTATTTTGTTTCCCTGCATGCACAATAAAAGCTGCTGCCACGATCCTTTACTTATGAAAGACAAGACTGCTTCATTTGTTTGGGTTTCTCTCCATGTGAAGTCTTTGCATTTGCCATCTCAGCAGGTGTCTTCCATGGTCAAAATGGAAATGAGGAGGTCAGCTCTGGAGTTTTTTCAACTTCTCTCCTAAAAATGATGTGTTGTGCTCCTTATATTAGTAAATCACATGGCTGTTGTCCCATCCTGACCACAGAAATACAGCTTCAGCATCCCTTAGGGACCAGGAGGGGCAAAGGGGTGTTGGTGAGCAGCAGAGCACCTGGAGAGCAGCACAAAGGAATTCCAGCCATGCCAGCCAGCAAATTGGCTTCATCAGGGCCCAGCTCAAACTCCTCTATACAAATGCATGCAGCATGGGGAACAAGTGAGAGGAGTTAGAGTTGTATGGGGCACTGGAACAGGTTGCCCAGATAAGCTGTGGATGCCCCATTGCTGGGAGTGTTCAAGGCCAGGGTGGATGGGCCTTTGAGCAGCTGGTCTAGTGAAATATGTCCCTGCCCACAGCAGGAGACTGGAACTAGATGATTTTTAAGGTCCCTTCCAACCCAAACCACTCTGTGATTTTATGATTGGGACAGAGGAAATCAATGCACCAACAAGTAGTGGGACCTGCAGAAGAGGGCTCAATTGATGAGTAGCTGCAGATTCCTTTGCACCAAGGGCTCTCCAGACACATACAGATGGATGCTGGGCTCTTTAATGGGAATCTGGATGGAATTTTGTGTGCAGGGAAGGCAAAGGAAACAGCTGTAGGGCTGCCCATGGTGCTTTGGGGAAGGAAGGGGTGGGCAGAAGTGTCACTTCAGGGAAAGCAGCTTCAGGGTCAGCTGCAGTAGCCAGCGGAAAGCAGGGCACATGGTGGTGGTGAGCAGTGGTGGTGCCCTGCAGCTCTGCTCTGTGCTGACCACTCTGCCTCCAGCAGCACCTGCCAGGGGCCAAGTGGGATGGACAGGATGGGGTCACTTCCCAGGCTGCTGCACAGAGAAACAATAGCCAGATAGTTTTGTCAGGAAGCTGCATTACTAAAAGGTCCAGCTGTTCCTCTCTGGACTATGAAGTGTTTCTTTTCCTTTACAGCTTCTTAAGAAACAATAAAATAAGCAGGAGGCAAAGGCCCTCCCTTCTCATGTGTATTTTGCTAGCAGGGCAGAAATTATAGTTGTGCTACTTTGTAAACATAAAACCATTGCATATATGCTCTCATAACATGTTTTTTAGTTTAGCTGAATATCTATGACATATTACATTACTTGAGAATTAAAATATAATTTCCTTTTTTTTTTCCACCCAGAAAATGTTTTGGGATATCTACTATGGTAAGATGGCCTCTTGATTTCTCTCCTTCATAGTACTGTCGCATTATGAACATTATGATTCAGTCTAATACTGGTTTTCTAAGAGTTTATTCTATGAGAAACAATCAATCAGTCTCTATTTGTCATGTCTGTAGTAAAGCAGAAAGAAAATTCTTGATGTGAAATTATTTTTAAAAAGTAATATACAGGAAAAAACATTTAAAGCTGCAAAAATAATAAAAGTAGAAGGTAAGTAAAGGTTGTCACAGCAAATAGACTACTTCTTTTCCTGAATCTAAATCTGTTCTGAAATAGCCTGGGACGAGAGAAAGTATGTTTTGCTGATACAACACAGGAGCACAGTTGAACCAGCATAATCTCCCAAATACAGAATTAGCATTTAAACCTGAGCAAGATAAATAGATATTACAAGCTACTGAGCTGTCTACAAACTCTGCACACTGGGATTGCATCATTCCCTGTCAGCTGCCAAGGCGAGAAACAAATCTAGAAGCTGAGGGCCTGATGTAACTGAATGCCACCTGAACAAAGAGCCCTTGGCACCAGCTTATGGTGACTATGCCCTATTCCCTCCCTTTTTTTTTGTGTGCTTCATCCCTAGTTTTTCTCTTGTTTTTAATTTAGCTATTATTAATTTCTAATCCTACGTTTAAAGAGTGGATTAGGAAGTAGCAAAACCAGCAGTCAGTAATAATTTTCTGCACAAGCTACTAAAGCACAGAGTCCTGGGAACCATTGCATAGAAAGATCCCATCAGTGCTATAAATGTTATGAAGAATGATGCTAAATATCTGGCATTTTATTACTTCTGTGAGGGTGGGATTAATTTCTAATTTGAGTCATTGGATATTTGTACTAAGCATGTCATGCAGGCTTCCTCTCTAGTCTGAGAGGAGAGAAGGGCAACCAGTTCAGAGTGGTCCCTGCAAACAAGCTTAGCCACAGTCAGGACACAGGACTTCAGTCTCAGGAGTGGCTTTCTTGCTGTAATTAAAAGCCATGTGCTCTGTCTTCTTCCTACAAACTACAAACAGCAGTATGTGTTTCCTTCTCTGTGATATTTTCTCTAACATTTTGAAGAGTGTTGCCTTTGAAAGGTGGCTTCTTTCCTCCTCATTAAACACACACATTTTTTCATCCTGTCTTCCAATAATCTCAATTTCTAGACCTCTGGTATCCATGTTGCTTTCCCCTGAAAGTCCAGAGTGCAGTGGATAAATCTGCATTGTGAATAAAAGAGGTCTGGGCAGAAAGGCTAAGCACCATGGCTGGGTCACCCACCAGCTCTATTTTATACTGCTCCACCTTTGTCCCTTCAAGTCAAAGCTGACGTAGTGGCATCTTGCTGGATGTCTGCTGTCAAGGTACTTTGCCTGAGGTCACACTTGTCCCCAGCTCTCTTTTATCAACAATCTAAACTTAGCACTTGACAATCTCTCTTTAAACATCACTTTCCAAAAGTTTTGTGCATGCCTTATAGCAGTCTGCTCACTTAATGACAATATCATTGGAGACATTTCTATTCTATGCTGTTTACTGATTACCCCTAGGTCCCTTATCCTATCATATGATTACATTTAAATGGTTTGAATTATCTGATCTTGAAAAATGTATGATGGTTTTTACTCACCACCTTTTGGTATTGCTGGGTGCTTACAGTTTAATTGTAGCTTGCCAGTAACAGAAATCAGGCCAGTTTCTCAATATTTCCTTGAATCTTCTCTTTCCTCCTTCATTAAAGCTAGGTGCTGGATTTACTTTCTTCCCAGCATGCATTTCAGAGGTTTGAATCCATCTAACTGCTTCAGGCTGCAGGGGTAATCCCTCCCTAGCTCCAGCTCCTCAATTCTGCCTGCTCAGCTGTGTAGGTGAGATTCCCCTAATTCACCCAAACCCCCTCCCTGGAGGCCTCCGTTGCACTTGGATATGCTGCTGGCATCTCACTGCAGATGGGTTGAAGGTGGTAACTCTTTCAGCCAGTATTTTAGTACATCTAACACTCAAAGGTATGGTGCCCATAGCCTAAGCAGATGGTGATGGGTGGGTTTTTTCCCTCTAGCTGTCAGAATTTTCACTTTTCCATCCCTGAAATCAGCTAGGACAACTTGCTGGCTGAGTTAAACTCTCTGATGAGGCTAATTTTTAGAAAGGTTGGACAACATGTCCCAGGTTGGTCTCTTCTGGCTAGCTTACTGATAGCCTATGTCCATAATAAGTAGTTACTACTTGGAGCATGTTTTCAAACTGCTTAGGAGTCATTCCTGTGGGCAGCTTGAAGGGAAAGTGGCAGCTCTGCATGGTGCTTCACTCATGCTGAGGACACCCTCTTCTTTCGATGTTCAGTTCATCAAACAGAGTAAGCTTGCTTGTGTCTGAGCTGCTGCATGATAATTGTGCAGATATATAAAAGTTATATTTCTTCCTATTTTGATGTTGCTTGCTGTACACTTGCTCTATAATTTTGATGCCAGTTTTTCTATCCAGTGTATATCAATCTAACATAGGAGACCTAAAACACCAGTCTTATATTACATTTGCAAAAGAGCAGGAACTGTAACTCCATTCTTTTCCTAAATCAGACCATCCATCCTTCAGGAGGAGTCTCTGCCTCTGGGCAGTTCCCAGCCACACTTACAGGGGCTGCAAGAGTGCTTCTGGAAGCAGATTTGAGCTAAAATTACCCCTGAGGAGCAGCTCAGTGACACTTAGCCCATTCCCTCTGAAACTGCTCTCACAGCACTTCTCTGAACGGTTCATGTGCCGTGATGGGGGCTGTGGAATTTGGGATCAGTGGTGGTGGTGGTGACTCCCTCTCCATTTCTCCAGGTGGCAGGAGGTGCTCCTCCAGCCCGTGCCAGCACAATGGTGTGTGTGAGGACAGCATCCGTGGCTACACCTGCACCTGTGCTGAGGGCTACGAGGGAGAGAACTGTGCTTTCGGTAAGGCACTGCCCCCCTCCCGAGGAGCCCCATCTCCGGCTGTCACAGGGTGTCCTCGTGAAGCCATAGGCAGCTCTCCCATGATGACACTTACCATGGTTTTGGTTAAAGCACACAGCTCTGGGCAGAGCAGGAGTGATGTGTGGTGCTGCCTGCCTACAAAACACTATGGCATCCTGAGGTTCTGCAGCCTGGCCCTGGGCCCTGAGCCTCCCTTCTCTGGGGATGCAGCAAAAGGGCTGAAACCCAATCACCTCATGGGTACCTCCCAAAGCCAGCCCTGCCACTGCCACCTGCACTGCCTGGCTGCTGGTCCTGCTGTGGTCCCAGGTGTGTGGCCTGAAGGACCAAGGCTGCAGTGCCAGCGTGGCTTCCCAGGCACCCTGCTGCCTCCGAGGCCACACACACCCACAAGACAGTCCCTCGGGACAGGACTCCAAAAAACAAACCGTTTCCAGTGGAAGTGAAAGCATAAAGCAAAACAGATGCTTTCTGGAACAGGAAAATCCTGGGCCAGATATTACATTTTTGTATCTGCCAAGTTCTACTTTCCAGCCCTTACATCAGTATTTCTGCTGGTTCAGAGGTCCCCTGGGGTGGGAGACGCCCTGGTTGGAGCAAGGCAGGGTCATTTTCTGTATAAGGGGTGTGACTGTGACCAGCTCCTGGGGGAGCACAGAAGGTGACACAGCTTGGACCAGTGCTGGGAACTAGATCATCTCGGTATGAGCCTTAGGCAGCCATGTTACACAAGATTTTTTGCTGCCTGTGAGCTAGGTCAAATAGCTGTTGCTCTGTGCTAAAGGTTCAAGTGTTTTCTCAGCTACAGAAAGTTGAACATGTTTCTAAGTTAATACTACCTTTCTTTTTTTCTTATCTTTGGTGGCTGATAATTTAAACAAGTGTGCAAAATGAGAGCTACGGGTTTGTTCTTTCTCAGGAGCAGAAACCTTAGTTGCATTCTTCCTCAAGCAATACTCGTCTTTATAACGTGTGCAACAGTTCCCCTCGCTGCAGATACTTGGTGTTTTGTTTAAAAACCCATGGCATTCTTCCATGGGTTCACATGGAAGACCCAGTTTGACCCATGGCTAATGCTCCCAACTCAGGGGTGCAATGTCTGGTGCAGGGAGGTGCTGGGGGGAAGCACAGTTTGCAATGAGTCTCTGAATACTGCAGAGACTCACCTCTCTCCAATTTCTGCTTTACAATGGAAAAAAATCCCAGTGGTAAATACTATCAAGCCAGAGTCCCTACTCACCTCCACACAAAGTGAATAGAAAACAAAACATAGAGGACTCAAGCAATGAAAGAATACTCCATGTTTTTCCTCTGCCTGTTCTGTTTAGCTAAGAATGAATGTCACCACCAAGCAAAGGTGGGATGTGACCACTTCTGCTACCCAGGAAGTGATTCCTACCGCTGTTCCTGTGCTGATGGCTATGAGCTCGGGAAGGATAAAAAACAGTGCATCGCATTAGGTAGGTGTGAGCATGGACGTGCAGGGGGCACCTGCTCAGGCCTGGGGTGATCAGCCTGCTTCAAGCCTAAAGCAGTATTACTGGGTAGAAAAAGGAATCTAGGGACCACCACCCAAGATACCAAAGTAATGGTAAAAGAAGGGCTGTTTGATCAGAACATTTAAATATGAATCAGCAGAGAGGACTTGCATCACGCTACGTATCACTCACTGCACCAGGTTTTCCACTCCTGTGTTTCGTAAAGAATAATTCTGCCAAACACCTTTTTGCTTGGCATGAGATTCAGTTGATTCAGGTGAAAAGTGATCTGATAAATGGAGACATTTGTTGCCATTAATTAATTACATTAATTAGCTTGAAACAGTAGCCCTTTTTATTGTTTCAGTCTCATATTAGGTATCTCATCCAATTTCATCCCCTTACAAAGTAGGTCTACTATAAACACAGACATATGCTTAGACCTGTGTCTGTATTAGCACAAGTGGGGCAGCCAAACTGGAGCTCAGCTGCAGAGCCATGCTTTTGGTGGTGAAAGACAGATGTCCACAGTGCACACTTCTGGTGGGCTTTACATCCAACTGGCTTAGTTCAGTCCTGTAGACTAAGCACCAGTCAGCTGTGAGAGAATGTCATATGTGCACCTGGAAAGTGTCCTGTGGTTTAGCTTCACCTGAACAGAATCCAGTGTGTGTGACCCAAAGCAAGTGGAAGTGTGACAAATGCAGATAACCAGGTGATCCAATCAAAAAGCACGTGTGTTGTCTGAACCAGATGAGAAAGGCACACACATCCCTAGAGTGACAGCTGTAACAAGGAAAACACAGGAGTTACCTGGGCCAGACCACAGTTATCAGGTATTTGACACAATTTGAATAGAAAATACAAAGATGAGAAAGCAAGCTGTGCTAATGGATGGCTGGAGAGGAAGCCTCATCTCATTAGTGACAGGCACAGTGAAACCTGGTCACTACAAGCCTAACACAATGACCCAGAATGTTCAGCCCATTGCTAACTATTATAACTGCCAAACAAGTGATTCTGATTTTCACCAGCTGAGAAACTGTCATTCTCCTTTTCCTTTGTGCAAAACCAGAACCCAAAGTCTAGGTGGAACAGTAAGGAATTTCCAGGTATTAGCTATCTTGAAATAATACAGCATGTAGTTTTAATTTTTACTTTTTTTTAATTTATTTGTTAGATGCATGTGCATGTGGCAGACTTCAAGACAGTGATAACCTTATAAGTGAAACCAGGAAGAAAAGTGATGAGCGATTTCCTTGGCAGGTATTCCTAGCAATTAATGGAAGCCATTACCTACCCTCACATGGATAGTGCTATCTATTGTCTTTTTGCATTTTCTTAGGTACTGCTGCTAACCTCAGAAGGGAAAGGCTTCTGTGGAGGAGTGTTGCTAAAAAGTAACTTTGTGTTGACAACAGCAGAGTGTGCCCTTCTGCACAGCCATTTTCAAATCAGGATTGGTGCTGGTAGGTAATCCAACACATTTTTTCTTGCTGCAGCACATTTCAGTATTGACAAACCCCACGTTCCCCTTTACAAGGCAAGAAGAGACGAGTTCCTCTTGAGCACTGTTCATTACTCAGCACCCAGAGATCAGCTAAACATGGTGGATTTAGTTGTGGCTTTAGTTTGATGCCAAAATTCACGTCAGTGCTGGCTATATTTATCCTCACTGCTGAAATTATGTGTGCTCCTACCAGCATTAAAAAGCTGCCAGTGTACCATTCCTCGTTTCCCTTTACCGCAGAGGTTTTGAGGAAGAGTCCTTTTAGCTCCTCTGCTGCATTTCTCTCAACATGACCAGGCAGCTCGCATGCAGCTTTCAGGTCTCTGATAAACACCCCTAAGAGCAGTGAAATGTCATTGCTCCACAGGGTCTAATGGCACAAGTGGAACCGGGAAGATAATGCAAGTGAGTGAGAAGCACATACACATCCGTTATGACGAAGACACTGGTGAGAACAACATTGCATTACTACAGCTTCAAGAGCACGCCGAGTGTGACAACCACCACCTTCCTGTGTGCACCCCTGAGAGAGACTTTGCAGAACATGTTTTAATTCCAAAACTGGCTGGCACGGTCAGTGGCTGGAGAATGGAAGGTGATGAACTTCAAGTCGAAGAGCTGCAGGTTTCCTACCTTCCTGCTGAGGACTGCAAACAAATCCTCAACATCAGCCTCACAAACAGGCAGTTCTGCGGGCACCTCCAGGAGGCCGTAGACAAACGCCTGGCTGGAGGAAGCTTCTTGGTTACTGAGTACAAGGGCACGTGGTTTCTGACTGGTATCCTGGGATCCTGGCCACTAGAAGACACTGACTGGGAAACATTGCTTTTCACCAACACTGCAAGGTATATGGTATGGGTTAAACAAAAAATAAAGTAAGACACAAACAACCAACTCTCAAGCACCAAGCCCCTATCAATCATTGCAAGGAGGCATATGGATGCAGCCAGTACCCCCATTTGACTACTACTATTTGCAGCAATGGAAGTTGCAACAATGACATGTATCTAACTCCAGTTTATACAAAAAGCCTGTTTGTCTTCCCTTCTGCTACTGTGAAAGTCATGATACAGTAAACTGAGTTATTGAACTAAAAACTGATTTAACTTTAAATTTCCTAGAACTGTTCATCCTAAACCTCAAAACATGTTGAGTATTTTTCTGTGATTTTAAATGCTGCTAGTACCCTGAGGTTTGATTCAGCAAATTCATATTCTTGTTTCAGGATCCATACAAGTAAAACTTACAAAGACATGAGGAATGTCAAGCTTTTAAACGTCTGTGTAGGACTTGGCATTTTTATCACTCTAAAAAATGTTTACCCTCATACATGGAATCTATGTTTTCCCTTATGAATGATGCCCATGTCAGTTAAAGAGTAAAATAAAACCCAACTGTCAGAGAGGGGAAAAAAAAATAGTATTTATTTTAAAAGTAGTTTTAAAACCCCAAAACTACGATTTTATCAATCTGGATGAAGTTATACTGTACCACCCCCAAACAAACAAACCAGCCCCCAGGGTAGTAACATTTAAAATACTGGATCCAGTGGTAGTGTCTTCCCCAGAAGCAAAGTAAAACAGAGTATGGATTATTTAGCTACATGAGTTTTTGTTCATCATAAAAAAAAAATTAAACAAAATATTACCAGAATTTTAAAAAATCCCAAAGCCATCAGTGGGCACTTACCACATTTACTCAACAGCATAACTGACACAGTAAAGCTTTTGGTGTCAAACACTTCTCTATTTTTTAGAGACAGTTTGAAGAGAATATTTAATACCAGCAAAATTATTGAGACTTAAAAAGAACTGGAAACCATGTAAGAAAACATTACTTCCACTCTGAAGAATGGGTTAACACAAGTAACAAAGGCTGATACTTCTCTCTGAAGAATAAACACAGAAATAGTAACATGAAGTACTTTATAAAAGCTTTTAAGTAGTTCAGAAGGAATTTGGAATGCTTTGCTTTATGAAATACTCTGAATGATCTAGAAAGCCTGTGGAAATGACCATTTAAAAGTCAGCATTTCATTTCAATGCACTTTGTAACACTGGCAGCCTTGGCCATTCTGGGAAAGAAGCCACAAACAGTTCCTGATATTTCAGTCCTGGACAAGAACCAGGCCATTTGCAGTGTTCTTGGGGTCACTGGGAGCAATTCCACTGGGCAAACCGAGCATCTGAAAAGTACTTGCATGGCTAAGATGCAATACTCAACAACATACTGTTGACAGTGGAGGAAATGGGTTCTGCTTGCTGACCACAAGCTTCTGATGCTGATGGGATATGTAGCCTTTAATGTGACCCTGGCAGAAGGAAAAAAAAGGCAGTGTTAGTACTTAGAGCTGGTAAAACAATCCCTACAACCCAAGCAAACACCTACAAACTAACCATAGCAAAGCTGTGTGTGCTCATTCACTACTGCACTACTGTACTTAAATACCCATGAGGGTCCAGTTTATGTAAGTGGGTCACCTTGGAGAGTAAGCAGAAAGTTGGAGCCACCACCCTGTTTGTGTACTAAGGGTGCTGTCAGACTGAGATCCTCTTGCCAGGGCCCCCACGGGTCTGCTTACACTGCCTCGAAGAGACAGAGCTCTACAGAAGTGTTTCTAGATTCACTCTTGTTCACTTTAAAATGAGGATTTTAACCAATTAGTATTCCATACCTAATAAAGTAAATTATATAGTACTTCCTTTTCAGACAGTGCTGTAACAGTGAAAGAAATCTCCTAGTTACCTAGACCACACCAAATGTTTCACAAACAGAAAAGTGGTTAATTTTCTTGCTGACACTACAATGATGCTTCAAAACCTCAGACTGAATATAAATATTTAGATTTCAAGCTTTTATCCGTTCATAAGCAGTTGAGATTCATTTAGAATAAGTGACAAAATGTGGAACAGAACCAAAGAAATCTGGCTCTATTGTCTTCTAATTTGAGAAGACCAAGAGTCTCCTACTTCAAATACTGAACAACTCTTTTTGGTGCCACTTGAGAGGTTTGTAATTTTAAATCAATATTTCTGCATATATAGAAATGTCAGTATTGAATTTGTAATGTGAAATTCAACTTCAGTTTTAACTGATTCCTGCAAAAAAAAGTCAGGAACAAGAAGAAGAAGGGCAAAAGAAAACATTTCACTTTGAGCACAAGTCCCAAAAAAAAACCACAAGAAAACTTGGGATTACTGATGTAATCCCTTTACTTTTTGTCACACCTTTGTGACTTTTTGTCACAAACTGTAATTCTCCATCTAATATTTTTTCACTTTTGGAAGTCTGGAAGTACCAGAAAATGAGTGGCCAGCACTTACCAAATATATAAGGTTAGCTAAAATACACTGGACTTCATCAATATCAACATCATCTACTTGCATGAACTTCAGAGCAATCAGAAAAGCATCTAGAGATAGCTGATGAGTTTTGAGTAGTAAATATCTGAAAGAAACAACACAAAAATGTGTTTTTGATAAATAATCACTTAAAAATGCTGTTTCTTAGAAAAATGGCCTTTCTACAATAAATTCACCTTAACAGGAAGTCAGCTCCCTCAGAGAAAACTAAGGAGCAATTCTACAATTCTACCCCAGTCCCAGGTGAATCCATATTAAATCTGTTTTTGCAAAAATGTAGGTTTTGTTATGCTTACACTTTCTTGAAGAGATTCCTGTATGTGATAATTTTCAGCTTCTCAAGGATAAGAAAGATTCCACATCGAATAAAAAAGGTCTCATGCTTTGTCAGAGCATCATTCAGCAGAAGAAGATTTCCTTCACTGCAAGGATAAAAAAATGAAAAAGTGAGAAGGTCTCACCCCTATGAGAAAAGAAACTATGACTTGGTAGGAACATAACCTCCCCTGCCTTCCTCAATCACCCCAAAGAAACACTTTTTACTTAATACTTCTGAACACAAAGCAGAAAAACAAGCATCATACCTCACAGACTTTGTTACTTCAGCAAACTGCATAAGGTCATACTTTTTTAAGAGCTGAACTGTTGGCATATGGCCCTGAAAAATAAATGGTGTCTAAGTTTTCCAGGGTAAAGTCAAATGAGTTTTAAATAGAATCTAGTAAGCTATAAAAAAAACCCACTTGTAAAGAGAGAAAAGAGGAATGTTTAACCACTTTTTTTTGGCTACAGAGTAAGAAGTGAATAGAAGTATTTGTAAGACAACCCCCTTCTCCCTCTCAAACACCTCATAGCACAACTCACAACAACTACTGATTTATCATGATTTAGGGACAATTAATGTTAGGGAACAACTACTGAACTTGTAGAATCAAGATTCTGTGACATGAGCCCTTGGCAGATTCAAATTTTATGTCACAACTGCATCATCTAATCTACAAACAGAAGAACTGCAGGAATCCCAAGGGAATACGAGCAATGCTTCACCCTTGTTAAGTGCTATCTCAGACTGTAACAGGCTTTTTCCTCCTCTATAGCTCCATGCAGAAATAAAAATGTTCTCACAAAAAAACAAACACCACCACCATACCCTCCCCCCCAAAAAAAGGCAGAGAAAGGTTAAATTTAAAGAAACAAAATTAATTCTTATTGCTAAATCAGGTAAGACAACCATCTACAGAATCAAAAGGAAGCTTTGTCTTTTATCCCCTGCACGGCACAGAGCAGAGTGAACACTGACTTGGTCAGACTTTAAATTTAGTTACATCATGCTATGCTGTTGCTAACTCCTTTCCTGGATGAAGGATTAGCTGAGAGCAGAACTGAGCTGCAGGTTTACTGAGAGCTGTTAGGAACAAAAAAACCAACACACAATGTTTGGGCTCTGATTTAAAAAAAGCAACTGTAAATACAATGACCTTTATCTAGTTTCTTTGATGCCTCTTACACACTAAAACTGCTTCAAAAAAGCATAGTAATTCTAGGCACTAAGAGACCCACCAGTTTAAGGCACCCAGTCAGGACTTGGACAAAGCTTTTAGGAAAACTGTTAATAAGTTTTCCTTTATCAACCTGACCAGTGACTGATCTGAAAACAACCAGTAAGAAATTCAGCAAAAAACACAAGGAAAACAGAAGCCAGTTACCATACCCACTACCCACTTCCCCTTTACCCACTTGACACAGCAAGGGACTGAAAGGCAGCACTGAACAGAAAAGGCAGAAAGGTCACAAACAGGTCAGGGGAAGGTGGAAAATGGCAACTCAATTAAGGCAGGTGGTAACATTTTCCATGGGTAACTTTGGTAACAGGGCCAGAAAAGTAAACTCTAAACTAGTTCCTGTCACCTCAGTTACAACGAATTAATACTCAGCATAATCCACTAATTCAGGATTCACAAATGTTAGCACAGCACATGGGAAAGGACAGGAAAAAGAAACAGATGTGCTTAATTCTTTTAATAGAAATATGAAATAATGATTTTTTGGAACCAAATACTCTGCCTCATGACCCTTCTAACATGCCTCAAATGGGAAAATGTACAAGTACAGATAAAAAAGCCAAAGACAGGCTGTAGCTGTGGCAAACCCTTCTCAACAGTCCTCAACCATCTGTTGCACACTCTTCTTTCTTCCACCAGGTGAAAGAAGCAAACAAATTTGTTCTAGTGAATCCACACCTTCCCTGGCTTTTGTGTGAAGTTGATCAGCAGAGAGAAACTCTGCTACAAGACAGAAGTTACACTGTTGAGTGCTTCTCCAAAGAATTCAAATATACCTTTATTAAAGTAATAAGATGAGGTTGCATCCTTAGGAGGGGTAGGAGAAAGATAGGGGGAAAGGAGGGGTGCATTGGTTTTGTTTGGGGGTGGGGTTTTCTTCTTTGGCTGTGTTATTTCCCCCCCACCTCCTTTCCTGTGTTGCTATAAACGACAACACTTTTTGCCCTCACATAACAAGGTGTGCATATGCTGCCTCTTACAGGGGTAAAACAGCCTCTGAATTCCACTAGGGGAAAACCAAGAAAATACTGACCATCAGTTTTATAATCAGCATGTGTACCCCCATCCCCTTATTTAGGAAAGTAGTATCTACTCACCAACAACATTTTTACTGGCAGCAAGTAGATCAAAATCATTCTTTTGTTCTTCTGGCTTGATCGGTGACAGTGCTCAAAGGCAAATGACAGATACTCTTCAGCTGCAAACATGAGTAACATGAATCAACCACAAAAATGGATTAAAGCTGTAACCCAAATTCTGTGTTCAATGCCCATCTCTAACTTGAACACACAATATTTGAAATTGTATATAAAAGAATCACACCACTCAAAATACATAAAGAAAAATTAGAGATTCACACAAAATACAAAGTATTACCAGAAAGGTAGGTTCTCCTTCAGAAAATCAAAGAAAAGTTGCCAAGACCTTGATGTCAGACATTACAGCTTTAAGTAATACAGGAATTTTCATCTCATTTCAGTAATATTATTGTGCTCCTATTACAGAAGCAGAGAATCTCAAGAAGCACTGATAATACACTCTATTTCCTAAATTCAGATTAGGTTCTTCAAGAGATGAAAGCTGAATGCAATGCACACATGTCCTGAGCTGCAGAAACATGCCAGTGAGACCACACAACACAACAGCACGAAAATCTCTCAGCAGCTTCCACCAATAGAGAAAAAATGATAAGCCTGAGAGACAGAACACACTGTTTGGAGTAAGAGAACCAGCTCCAGAACAGTTGTCAGTCAGGGGCTTCAGTTAGTGATGAAGCTGAACACCTTAGCTCTGGAAGCATTTCTGTTAGTGAAATCTATTAGAAATCTAGGAAATGCAGTTTGTACATCTTCCAAAATCAATGGATCAAGAAACTAATTATACACTACAGTTTGCTGAAGATTTCCTACATGGCACACAGCGACTTGAAGATTTGAAGGCTCCTCTGTGAAACTTTTACAAACCTATTCTTTTGGATGCTCACACATTTTGTAATGCACACACATTATGCGTAAGACTACAAGAAACTTCACTGACACCCATATTTTAAAGCTGGGCATATGCTACAATTAGAAGTGTCATGTAATCTCATCTCTTTCGAGTCAGCCTGTGAGCCTTGGACCTTTCAGCATGACTTTTCCTTTGATCAATGCAATTTTGAGTCACACACACACACAACTTCAGCAAGATTTCATACCAAGTAGCAAACATGTCTTACTGGCACACATTACCTTGCTTAAAGTCACTGTCAAACATGGCCTTGCGTCCAACATAGTATTTGTATGTAACTCTCTGTGCCATACTATACTCATCCTTCAGATTTGAGCTGTCAATTGCTCTAATTAAGGGCTTACAGAGATGGAGCTTGTTGATCTGTTAAAAAAAATACCATTTTAATCAGAGTGTTGATAGATGGTATATAAAAACAGGGTGGGTTTGACTTAGAGTATGAAATACAGAACACAGCTTACCAGATTTGAACCATACCTTAAAATAAATTTTAAACAGCTGATTGACAAGAAACAACATGCCCCACTTTTTTGAGTCTTCGATGCCTGCTCGACTGTCATAAGGAAAAAGAAAAAACCTGCTAGTACTGAACATTGTAAAAAAGTAATAAATTTGTCCTCACTGTAAATTCATTCCATAGATATCCACTCCACAGCATTTTTAGGGTAAACATTGGTGTAGCTCTGCTATACATTTTCTGAACATAATGGAAAGATTTCAAGCATAATATTATTCACCTGCATCAGGGTCCTCACTCCAGTCTGCAGATAACATACACAAGCACAGCAGTGGCTTATAATACGTGAGGTGAAAGAAAGACCCGGAAAAAAGCATTTTTTCCACTTCAGAAGTGTTAAAATTGCTAACATTAGAAACCAGAGTCACCTCTTTTCCATCTAATTAATTCTAATGGAGCAAACTTCACAACTAACAGGGCACAGAAGCATTAATCATCTTTCCTGAGAGACAGAGACATAATCAGTCCCTCCCAACAATACCTGCTGGGAATGCTAAACCTGAAGTGAGGGCTCTCCCTCTGTAGCTAATAGTCAAGAGAGAACAGCCTATAAACAAGAAGAGACAAGCCTCAGAAGTGTTAATTCTAAGACCCATATATGGTCTAAATAAGTGGGAAAATCTAAAGTAAAGTTCTTTAAGGTCTTAGTAATTTACTAGTGCAAGTTCAACAGAGGGTCTTTCACTTACGTGTCACTGGCACAGACTCGGAAGCAGCCCATCAGCAGTTCTGCTGCTTTTTCCAACATGTCACCAACTTTGCTTTTCCCTTTCTTCACAAGCTGTTGATCTGCCTAGAATTACACAGCAAGAAACAATAAGCAATTGTACATCATGGTTCACTGGCTGCAAAGTTTAATTCTTTAATACAGCATTTTATGAAGTATTATAGAAAGAGATCTCTCATGGCTGCTATCTCCCAAATCTAGAAGACAGTCAAGCTCACAGAACAAAAGAAAATACTCAGAGAGGCTCCTGGACATGTACTGAACCCAATGTAGAGAAGGACAATCCTTGGAAAATAGCACTGATCACTATTACCTTTAGCATCACTCAGCCTAATGCATGTCTCAGAAACCTAAATTCAGGTTTAACACCTGAATTGGAGCATTAACACTTCAACTCAAGTGTATGAAGACCAAGAGCCTGGAAAAAATTATGGAGTTTCAGTCTTAGAATTTATAATTCAGTTTCTCTCCACAGACACAAAGACTAGATTTTATTTCTAAACCATATCCAACAGTTTCCAGTAGTAACACACACTGCTGGGACCTGAGACTTCCAGAAGACAGATAAAACACACATTACTGCAGCAAGAGGAAAAAATAAAAAGTTCATCTATCAACATATGGGAAAGATCCACACACTGACTAATGCAGAACTTCAACAGAAGAAACATAGCAAGCAGGTATTTACTACATGCTTTCCATAAAGTTTTATTACAGTGTTTGCATTCTCACTAGCTGAAACATAAATAAAATAAATGGAAATGCATCCTGCTGCAGAAGTCTTCTCTGAAACCAAATCCTCTGAATACATTAAGGTTAGAAGACAGAGTTCAAACACTTCCAGCATGACTGATTCAACACTTCCTTATGCATCTCAGAGATAGGGATTTCGCTCATTCAAACTGAGAACTGAGACTTGCTGCAGAGCAATCACACACATGAAAAATACTCCCTATGCAAGCATTACACATGTGTGGTTTTGTGGGTAAGTGGGCACAAGAGAGTGATAAGAGGATGAACACTGAAAACACTGGATATTGTCAAACCCTAACCTAACTTGAACTCTAGCTTCAGCTCTTCAGGTAAAGTGACTAGGAACAAAATCACAAATCTGCCACTTACCTCAGCCTAGAAGTTCTCAAACAGATCCCTACACAAGCTACTTCAATTCACCAGACTGGGAAAAATAATGTAAATTTGGGCATTATTTGCATGTCAGCATTTGTATGGGTCCACCAAGGGCTCCAAAGAGCATCAGAAGTGGTGCACACGTCTGGAAAAGGGGAGCAGAAAGTTCCCTCTTCAGATCTGGTGAATGGTTAGATCAGCCTGGTTGTCCGTGATAACTCCAATTTCCACCAAAAGCCAGAGATAATATGAAAATAGTGACTTATACCATGTGCTACTCAATGAAGAAAATATTTATCCCTTCATAAGTTCTAAGCAACTGTTGGGAGTTGCATTCAATCCTCAGAACCCCTCTAGCTCCATCTGCAAATAGGAGATGGAAAGACTGAGCAACCTCATTTTTCAATAGGACTGGATGAATTTAGTGTGTCAACAAAATCATAAACAATGAGTTAAAGAGAACTGAGCAAAATTAGACTGTGTAATAAACTCTATAAAAATATTTTTACTGTGGAAATACCAAACAGATAAAAGTAATGAGGTTGTTAATCAGATGTACTTACATTATTAGCAAAAATTCGAAGATCAAGGGCTACAGAATACATAATAGGTAAGGCCCTGAAAAAAAAATAAATCATAGTATACTTAGAAGATGCAAATCAAGCAATAAGTATGACATGAGAAGCAAGCATTTTTTTTTTATTTTTTTTGTTAGTTGGTTATACAATTTAAAAACTTTAAAAGTTGGTCATATATTTAATCTTTAAATGAAGAAGGAAGCACTTCTTAAAAGGACAGTTCTTCAAGATCTCAGCATTTCAGAAATCCTACACTACAATAATTACTTCTAATGTCTTTTTTACTGTGGCTTTAATAAAATTCCACTTCTCTTTGAACAAATCCTTCATATATTTACATAGGGACCATTCCACATAATTAACCTCAAATGTTTAGTTTTCACACTCTGGACATGAAAACTCAACCAAACAACAAAGCCAATTAGGCTTGATTTTTAGCATCACTGGGGATAAATAAAACTATAAGTATAATTTTAGTTTGACTACAATGGTATTGTACTATAAAAAGACGAGTCTATTTTCTAGTAGCTTTCTACCATGTACTCACCAATTTTCTTCTTTATGTGCCTGAAACGCTCGCAGGAAAGATGTATTGTATTGAGGGAAATTTAAAATGCCATGAAATGAAGCACAGATTTGAGAAACAGCTGTTCAGTGGTACAGCTTTCTTTCATGAAAAACTAAAAATCAAAACACCATCAAGAAGCTGAGGAGCCGAGTTGCAGTATGGAAGAACATGAGCACAGCCATGCACTCCTTTGAGTGGCAGCAGCAGTAAGAAACACTGGCCAGAGATAAGAGAGAAGCTTCTTTATCATAATCTTCCCCTCTAGCCAAGTACAAACTGCAAGGTATTATAATGATTTGAGACTCTCCTATATTCTAGAAATTAATATTCTATTTTAGACCCAAGTAGAAAATTCCTTCTTAGCCCTTTAGAAAGCTGGAAGAATGTATGTGCTTGGAAACATAAACAACTGAAGTGTACTGGGAAGCAGACCCCATTCTATTAGATTTTAAAAAATCATACTTATTCAACAAAAAGTTAATCTGAAAGCAATATACAAGATTTATGGAAAAGGATATTGGACAATAACTGTTTGGCATTTGTATGCTTCTACAAAGTCGTGGTTTGCAACAGCGTAAGTACACCTGCCAAAGAAAAGGTGAATTAGTGCATCAGAAAATATATATAAATGACATATTTATTTTTGTGTCCTACCAGGCATGAAGTTTTACAGTTTATTTAAGGCACAAAGAAACAGAAGTATTCCTTAAAATTGGCACAAGTATTTTAATGGAGCAGTAAGTTTGATAATTGTAGAAAACAAATCCTAGATATGAATAGGTATTTGTTTTATATAAGCTAACACTTATTGAAACTGTCACCAAGATTAGATTTTAAAAATGCATGACTGTTGAAAGAGACTAGATGCAGAAAATTATTAAGTAAAAGCCTCACAGAATTACTTAAATACTAAGCTCTCTTAAGAGTACTTTTATGATTAAAATTCCCTTTTAAAATTTTTTATTTCCCTTACTTATTTCACTCTAAATTCTGGTGCAGCTAGTAGGAAAAACAAGGTAAACAGCAAGCACTGACACCAAAGCTGTGTCAATGGCCACACACAGATGACATCCAGGTACATAGAGCAAACTTTATGTGGAGAGGAGAAAGAAAGTCTTTATTTCCTGCAATTCTAGCATTATTTATAAAAGTAATAAATACCAAGTTTTCAGGTGTAAGCCCTTTAAAACAGGCAAGTAAGCTTAAGGATATCCTTTCCCATCCCTGCTGTACACCTCACAAATGACTTTACATTACAGGTCCATCTTTACCTTAGGTGGGCTGCAAACATTTCATCATATGGAGATTCCAAAACTTGTTGACACTTCTCCTCTGGAGATGGAAGCTAAGTGTAGAATAAATCAATAAAACATTAAAGGAACATCCAATGCACCAGAAACATCATGTGCATATTTTGTCATGGCAGTTCTCACAGATTTGCTGGGGTTGGAAGGGACCTCTGGAGATCATCTAGTATGCATCTACCAGAACTTTAAATTACATTAACAATCATATCCAGAGAAATTAATTGCTAGTGTGCATTCTGTCTCCAGAACCTGAACAGAGCTAGCCCTAAGTAAAAGCATCAAAACACACAAACACCAGGTCCTTACTACCCAGTGCTTTTTCCTCTATAGTGCCTTCCACTGTGCTATGCTAATAACCAATGCAGACCTGGTCAGAAAGGATACTCAAAACTGTATCCAGAAAACAATTCAGAGTGGAACACAAAGAGCCAACTGGAGAACAAAATTTCTACATAGTATCCTTGTAAGAAGAAAAGGGAAGCAAATCTACAAGGGGATCATATCTCAGCCTGTGAAACAGATTTCTGAGGTTTCTCTCCCATGGAAAGGAACCCACATATAGAGCTAGGAAAACTGAAAGTACAATAAAAGGTCAAAAAACAGATCCTCACCTGCAGCCTTGGGTTTGCAACATGTGGATGTTTAAATGACACTAATTCTGCACAGAACGTACCATCTCTGGTCTCAATGGCCTCTTGTACCTACCAAAGCAAACAATCACATAGCAGAATAAAATCCAGCAACAGGCAAACAACATATTTACACAACTGCAGAAGCCACCATCTAGTCACCACCATTTGCACATATTAATATCAAACCAAATGTGAGTTTTTAAAGGCTCAAAAATGAATAAATAATTTTGTATTTCCAATACACCTGTTGCTCAAAAAGGTCTCAGGGAGAAGGTAGAGAGAACATCATTGTGTATTTTTCCTTATTTGTAGGATGCAAGCATACCCTGTACATGGGTTTAGCATTGTAAAACAGCAGTTGAGAGCCAGATTTGGTTATGCTTTTTAAAATTCCAGTTGGACTTATAGGCATCAAACACAGATGCAAAGGCATGATCTTTAAGAAATGCTTTAAAATGACAACAGGCAGATTTAACATGTAGATATCATTCCAAAGGCAATGCCTGATATTAGACTGATATTTTATCTATATCAAATGCTTTTGAAACCTGCTAAGACTGAAAATGTTATATTATGTAGAAGAATGGTTTAATTCTGCTTCCTGCTAAAGATAACTCCTTGTAAAAAATAGTCTGCTTGGACAGGTTATTGTGACATCAAGGTGGAAATTTCTTCAGTTATGGAAGTAGCTTTAGGCATTACTTCTCAAGAGCTCCCTTCCCACTGCTTGTGCTTTGTTGTATTTTTGTGTCCCAATGTGAAACAAAATATTTTTTTGATGTACAGAAAGCTCATACCAAATGGGAAAAAATCCCATAGACTAAAATAGCAACAAAAGAGGGGAAATCAACTGTTTAAACTCTTTCAGAAATTTGTGTTTAGCTTTTATTTAAGGAAAAAGAAGAGATAATTTTATGTTTTCTGGACAGTTTTCCATATTGAATGTTCTTCAATGAAGTGTCAACCGAAAAATGTGGACTTCTCAGAGCAGACCACTGTCCTGGGAGATCTCAGATGCTCCATTTCCGGAGACTAAAACCCAAACAATTATTTTATTTTTGTGCCTTAACGAATTGCAGATGAAGACAGACGGCAACAGTGATGAGAACACGATAGTCCAGCAAGAACCATGCAGAATGGACACACAAAAATCTTGTCACTGACAGCTCCGTCCAGCTGGAATCCCTGCGGCTCTGCTCCTGCCTCTCCATCCTCCATTTCAGCAGTGTGTCCGCACTTCTGTGCGCCTCAGATCCCTGCAATCCCTGAGCTGCACCTGCTCCTGGACACACACACACACACACACAACCCTCCGTGGCGGTTCTTACAAACAAATTACCTCAGAAACCTCCACGCTTTGCAGCCATTCCACCTGTACATCCCTGGCACTCACACGGCGTGTGCTTCAGGCACACTGAAGAAATAGATTTCCCCACCACATCACTCATCCTACGTTGATTTATTCTTAGCCAAGGCAGCATATTTAAAACGAACAGGAACGCTCGCGCATACTCAAACAGGGCCCACGGACCAATTTTAAAAAATCAATAAAAAATCGTGCTTACTTGCTGCAAGTACTGATTTATGGTGATGTGCGCCATGAAGGGGTGAGGGGATGAGGCGGGATCCCCACACCCTTGGCTCCCTCCGAGCCCCGGAACTCCCGGAACTCCCTCCGCGTTTCCGGATCCCGGCACGTCCGAGGGGGGGGGGGGGGGAAAACGGCCCGAGAGTCACGTGACGGCCCCCAGAGGCCGCTGCCCCGCCCACCTCGGGTTCGGGGCGTGGCTTCACTCGGACAGCCAATAGGAGTGAGCGGTGGGCGGGGCAAAGGGCGCGCGTCAGCGGTGAGCCGCGTGCGCTGGGGCGCGCCGCGCGTCCCTGGCTGGCAGTGCCTTGACTCCTGTCGCTGTTCCAATTGTCGCTGTCACCCCTGCTGCCCCTTGTACCCTTGGCTTGTGCAGGAGGCAGGTGGTGGCTTCCACGTGCCAGGACCCCAGTACCGGGATAGCCCAGTTAACTCCCCGGGAGAGCGATGGAGACTCCCCTCCCTCCTCGCTAACTGCGCTGCGCGCGGGGAGCGCTGGAGAGGGGTCTCGGTGAACTTGGGTCGAGAAAGTTGACTCGAGCTCATAAACTCCCGAGCAGGCTGACTCCTCAAGGCACTGCCGCCAGGGAAATGTGTGAGACAAGGATGTGCTCCGTGCTCCTGCAGGCTGGCCTCAGTTGGGTTTGGGGGGTGCCGGTGAGCACGGCGCGGGCGGCCTCTCGGGCTGGTTGTGGGCGGGAAGCGCGGCTGCTCCTTGGCTTTCGTTCCGGCCGCCCTCCGGCGGGTACCAGCAAAGAGAGCCAGGGCAGGCGGGGGACACCGAGGGGCTGCTGCCGCCCGCGGGAGGCTGCCCCGGCCCGGGAGCCATCTTGTGAGCGGGGCTGGCGCTGCCCGAGCGCCGCGGGCCGCCCGGGCTCCGGAGCTGACTCGAACCCGGACCCGCACCCGAGGCGGCGGGCGGAGGCGGGCGGGCGGCTATCGGAGCCTCCCGCCCCGGCGGAACTTGGCAGCCGCCCGCGGGCAGTGGGGGAGGGCGGCTGGGTGGTGGCGGAGGAGGAGGAGGGGAGCGGAGGCGGGGACCAGCCGGGCCCGGCCCGGCCCAGCCCAGCGCGTTGCCCCGGCCGGACACGGCGCCCGGGGCGGAGATGGCGGACGAGCCGCAGAAGAAGCCGCACTTGTCGGCCTTGGTGGGACACACGAACGGGCTCACCAAGCCCGCCTCGCTGGCCGCCACCGGCACCCGCTCCACGGGAGGAGGAGGCGGAGGCGCGACCGCCTCCTCCAAGAAACTCGTGATCAAGAACTTCAGAGGTGGGTACGGGGCAGGCCGGGCCCTCTGTCCTGGCAGGTGCGCTCGGCCCGATCTTTGTTTACTGCGGCCCGGCCGCTCCCCGCCCCTTGCCCGCGGCCGGGCCCCGCCGCCGTATCGGGGCGAGGGGCGGCTGCCGCGGGGCTGATAACGCCGCCGGGCTGATAACGCCGCCGGCACCGTGCCCGTGTAAGGGCTCCCGGGGACACGCGTGGGGCTCCGTGCGCGGGGGCAGCGGCCGTAGGGAGCGGGCAGAAAGCCACCTTGGTGTCACCGCTGATTAAAGCCAGGCGACGATGGTTGCCTCGCTAAAAGTAACACGGGCGTCAAACGGCGCAGCCGGGGGGTGAAGCGCGTCGTGCAAAGGCTCGGGTGGAATTAGTGACCCCTCTGAGTGTGCCAGAGTTACATGGCCGAGAGCAGAGTGGCTTGGCAGAACTTGATGGAGCAGCAGGGAGAAAGACATTGCTGCAGGTTCCCGTTGGGTGGCCGTTTCAAAACTACCTGTGTCTTACTTCACAGAAAGACCCAAATTACCAGATAATTATACTCAGGACACCTGGCAGAAACTTCATGAAGCGGTGGGAGCAATACAGAGTAGCATTTCTATTAAATACAACCTTGAAGAACTCTACCAGGTAAGCAACATAAGGTTTTGGTTTCGTTTTTAGCAAATAAACTGCTTTGGCACACATTCAAGATAATGTATTTTGATTTGTTAAAATCTGATTGAATACTTCACTACATACTCTATTTCTAGTCAGTTGCTGTGTATCAGTTCCTTGGAGAGCTACCAGGATCTGGGCCCATGAAAGAGCAATTTATGTTGGGAGGCATAGAATGCTACTCCTGGGCAGGGTGAGAGCTAAGTCTTAGGATCTTCAATACTTTGCCCACTCAACATGCTGAAAACAGGATGTTATTCTAACAGGGTTATGAAGATATATATTTTGTTATGATCTTTGTACATGCTGTGGTCTCTTGTAAATAGTAATGTTGAAATGTTTGATATTATTAGATTATAATATTACACTTCTATACCTTTTGGGGAATTAAAAAGGAATCCTGATTGAACAGGCAACAAGCTGTCACTTTACCCACATTTCAGGTTACTATTGCATTTTCAGAACAATCAGGATCTTGGGTTTTTCTGTTCAAGTGGTGAAAAAACATTTCTACAACACTGGGACTATTGGGGCAGGGGCTAGGGAGGGTAGAAGAGCGGTGGACTCCCAAGCCATTTCTTTCTATTTTCTCCAATTATATGTGGTTTAGGTCTATGTTATTTTAGATGTATGTATCTTGAGGTATTTAACTGAAGTAGTAGCTTTTTAGTGATCATGTTATAAAAAATGACTGATGCACTGAACTGTGCTACATAGCATAAGTTAGTTATGAGTTTTCTGTGGGTTGAGGTGTTTGATCTGCAGATTGATGTCCTTGCCATCGATCAACAGGACTGGCCTGTTTGGAAAACATTATTATACACACCTAAAATTTTCTAAATGTTTAGCTGAGGTGCAAAGGGGAGACTGTGAGAAAGGAGAAGGCCAGTAGTATGTACTGTGTCCCTGTTCAAGAAAATTGGGATGGATTTCAGAACTGACTATACTTGTCTCTTTAGTTAGGGTATGTAATATATGGGTCTAAAATGGCTGATTATGTAAAGGTATATTGACTTAATGTAATTATTCTATTTAAATAGAAAACTTGACTGTAGTATATTTATCTAGTAATACTTGCAGGTTTGCAGAGCTTGAATGACATAATGCATTTTATTGTTTCAAATTCAGCATTTTAAAAACCCTGCTTTTTCCTGTCTAGCAAAAAAATAAAATAAAATAAAACCAGCCCACAGATGCTATTAGTGTTACCTAATTTGTTTTCAGAGGCTTAGAAATGATATTATAGTCATATGGGTATGAAATCACTAGGGTACATGCTTGAGAAGAAGAGAGAGATTACAGATAAACTGTGAAGGGTAAACTGTAGTTCTTACTTTTTCTTTTTGCCTGCTTAATTGTAAAAGCCTTGTAAGGCTGGTTGAATAATCTGTAATGCAGCAAAATCAGGAATATTTCTGCACAGTGGGTGGTGGTGCTCAGTGTGCCTGTGCATAGACAGGTACTTACTCTCCTGCCAGAGGAATAAAAGATGAGGTTCAGCATCCATTGGAAACCTGATCTGTATTTACAGATCATTTTAACTGCCTGTTGGTGAGCATCAAGTCATTCACAGGGGAAAATATCTCTGGGTGCCATCAGGCCTTTTCAGCGGTTTTTTTTTTTTTGAGTCTTTTTCTGACATTATGGGAGGAAGTGAAAGGCCTGCTAGAGTTCAGTGCACTCAGCGAGCTGGTGTACCAGCCTACAGCTGAACCTTCTGATTTATTTATTTAATTTGGCACAGTGGCTCAGAAGAAACTGAAGAACAATGATGAAGCTGTGTGGGAAGCCTGAAGGATACTCCTTTCCAGGCATTAGAGGCAGCATGGAATCAGGCTTGAAGGTGCTTGGCAGAAATTTAGTCAGTGAGCAATGGGAGGGTGGCAGCCAATTTTTTTGTGACTAAAATAGAAATGATGTCTGGGATTGGTGGTAAATTGCACAGATTGTGATAGAAGTGGCTTATACTTGATGGGATAGAGAAAGTGGGGCAGTACAAAGAATTGCCAAATGAGGAGTGAGTGATAAAAATAATGGAAAAAGAAAATTACCTTTTCAGCAAGGTCCTAAATAATGTGAAGTGGGGCAGCACTGCCCTTCTGGAGGACATAGAACAGGACAGTGTAGTAGCAAAGGAAAGACAGGAGAGAAGTGAAGGAAAAGATAAGAGTCCTGACTTATATTGGGATGGGTAGATAGGAGTGGCTATAACACTGTCTGCAAAGTGATTGTCTGAGTACTGCTTGTTGCAAGTTATCATTTTGCTTACCTTAAGACCAGATGAAAAACATATTGTAGGCAGTGTTATAATTTTATTTTCTTGTATGATTTAGTGTATCAAAATTGTGGAGGCCATTTTTATGTGCATTTAAATAAATTTAGATTAGGTGGGTTAGAATCCTCTGGAGCAGAGGAAAACATTCTTGGGTCAGTTTAGTTGCTCAGGTGACATAGTGCTTTAAATCCTTGGCAGTGTTCTGTGCAGTATTGCCTCATAATATAAGGGCAGTTGATATTAATATAGCAGCCTCTAGAACGTTTGGTTTTGGGCAGAATTGGCCTCCTTAGTTAACTAAGGATAAATACTCAACTAAATCCTATGAGCTCCCAATAAATCAGTTCAAGTCTTTATGTAATGATTAATGTGGGAGTTTTTTTGAGGGTTATGTTATAGTATGGGATTTTTCTTAATTATTTTTTCCCCTCAGTTTATCTACCTTAGCATGAGTGTGTGAATCAGTGGAAATACTTGGGAAGAAATAAGCTGATAAAAAGACAGGAAAGTAGCTATACTCATTTACCATTTAGAAAGACTGGTTGAAATGTCTACCTTAAAGTTATGAAGAAAATAAAGTATTTGGTATGATTGTGTTCCTGCCCCAAAAAGGCACTTGAGTGCATATTGAAGAATGCATGAAATGGACCCTCAGGAGGAGTTCTACTGATGAGCAGTATTGAAGGAGGCAGAATTCTGGTAGTGTTTAAGAGCACATCTGAAATATGACCCAGATCGTGGTGGTGGATCTTGTTTGAGAGACAAAATCTAGCAGAAGAGGGGACCAAAATCAGAAAAGACTCCTGAAGTCTTAATTTTTCTGCGTAACTTTGTTTTGATGTTTTGGTTTTGTGCACAGCTTGAACATATAGCGCTGATTTTTTTTTTTTTCCTTTGTCAGTCAGTAATTACACAGACAGAAAAAAATTTAAGTTCTTTTTTTTGTCTCATTCATAATCCTTTCTTGGTTTTTAGGCTGTTGAAAATCTCTGTTCCTACAAAGTTTCTGCTACACTGTACAAACAGCTGCGACAAGTCTGTGAAGAACACGTGAAAGCACAAATCCTTCAGTTTAGAGAATATCCTTTTGTCATTCACAGAAGTGGTTAGAATGGTTAGTTTAAATCATTATTTTTTAAAACAAGACTTTGAAAAAATTGCACCAGTCAATGTGTTAAAGAGGTTCTTTGACTGTTTACATATTTTTAAATCAGTCAAAGGCAACTTTAGTCATCTGAGTGAACAGTTTTTGTGTATTGACATGTAGCATGCTAATAAGAATGTATTTATCATTTTAATAGGGATGCAAATTTTACACTAAATCTAGAAAATGTCAATACCACTGTGAGATTTCTCAGCAAAAATTGAATTTCTGGGGCAGTTGAATAGTTGTGATGCTTACAGAAGCAATACCTTAAATCACAGTGATTGTCAACAACAGTAAAAGAATTTTCAAACATAGTGCACCTGTTTGACCAAAAATAACTACTGGTCAGGAGTGATACATCACAGAGGCATTCAACGAGCCTTCATGTATCTTATGTGTACCATGGGAGGTTCTTGGAAGAGACCTCTAAGTTCAGGAGATCATTTGGCTGTCTTGGGATGCATAAATGGATGAAGTTTTATGGTGGATTTCCCTATGGATTACTGAAGTTACATTGCTGGACTTTTCTGGCTGAATGGGTCACAGAATTGCCTGTAGATCTGTGGACACCTAGCTGTAGCCAGCCCTGTTTTCTGAATCTAATCAAGCTTTGCATGCTGAGAAGGTGCTTTATATCATAGGTGTCTTTTATGTAGTAACCATGGGGTTGCATTTGCTAGAGCAGCAGATGAATAGTCTTTGTCCACCTTCCTGTCCCCATATTCCTGAAAATGCCTTACCCACCAGATGATGGATGGAGAGTGCCAGGTTTAACAGATACTACAGCACTGTGGCTGCTGGCATTGTTTCCCAACTCTAGCAGAAAATGATAGGATAAAGTAGAAAAGTTAGGGTAAAGTAGAAAGAAACAGGGGGCCAGGGCCCAGAATGAACCTCTTTTCCAGGTGAATGCTTTAAATGTGCTTTGGATTGTAACTCTTCAGTTTCTTGGTTCACTGCACTCCCCAGGTAGGTGCCTACACTTAGAATAATTTGGGGTTTTTAACTGTATGTAGCACCAATATGGTTTTGGGCTGTGTGGTTTTGGGTTTTTTGGGGTGTTTTTTTGAATCCCATTTATGGCATCTGGCTTCTACATAGCACATTAGTACAGTAGTCTTTAACATACCTGGTCTTTGAAAACCAAATCTTAGTCTTCTTTAAAGCAGTATACAGCCATCTTTTGCATTCCTGCTTTTTCAAACTTCAGATGATGTATTAAAAAAAAATGTTTTAAAGCTAGTGTTTTCAAACTTTACTTTCATCTTGCCCCCTTGACAAGGGTGATGGTGGATTGGAGAATTGAAAATTTGATATTTTACAGGTGTAAATATATCCTTTGTGTCCCAAGGGTGTGAGATCAGATAAGTCAGATTTGGCCAGAATGAGCTGGAAATGATAATGTATGAGAGAGGAAGGTAAATCCTCATTTAGATTTGCTTGTGAGACACAGGATTCTGTTATTTGTAAATAACAGTTGGATCTGTTGTGTAATGAAGAAAACTCTGTAGATTACTTAGGGTGACCTGGAGATGTATATGAAAAGAGTGGTATTTGGATTTGTTGAGGATTATTTAGAACTGTAACTGCTTTTAAGAGATTAGGGTCATTCCTGTTGTGCACAGTGTGAACTCATTAAATGAACAAAATAACCTCTCCATCCCTCTCACCTGAGTTGGTGACAAACGTGTGTTTGACGCTGGTGGGATTTCTTGTTTAAATCTGTATTAAGGTTACACAGTACAGCCACTAGATGGTATTACTGAAGAGCTGTGAGTGTTATTCCTTAAAAACACAGGGAGGCCTTCTGGAGAGCTGCCAGCCACTGTGCTGGGCAGCTCTGCAATTAACGGTTTATCCCTGGCAGGCACAGTAGCATTGGAATATCCATGGAGCAGCTTTGCCTAATGGCTGGCAAAGATCATCTCCAGAATCTGGCCTCTAAAGATACTGGCAAACTAGTTTTCCTTAATGGATGCTGTACAGATTCTCTGGATAGTCTTTTATTTTTAAAGAAGATAAATAAATGCTGGCAAGATCATTGCAGACAAATGGTAAGTTGAATGTTTGTTCAGAGTACATATCCTTGAGGTGTGAAATCTGGCTAAAATGAGTTTGTTACAGTTTTAACTTGGGCCTTCACTGCACCTCCTCCTCCAACTTTCAGCACTGCTTTTCACTTCGCCCTTTGCTGGCTGAGGGAGCTTTTGTTGTTGAAATGTAGGTTCTCTTAACTCTGACTTTTATAGGTTCATGTGAGATTTGAGCATCACTCAGAAATATATTGGCACCTCTTTTGCTTTGGGTGGAAAGAAAAACTAACCAAGAAACGCTGAAGTTGTTTGCTGTTCAGTCTTTGCTTTTAGATAGCTCCAAGAGCTAGGTTAACTTGTGATTTTTTTTTTTTTCCAAAGCAGAGGTGATTATCCTGAACATAGAGCTAAGAAACAGAGAGGATAAAGAACTGAAACTTGCTTTCTATTTGACTTTGTCTTCTACCTCCACAAAGATTTATGTTACAGAGAGAAGTCCTCTCTGAAACACTATGAAAACACTCAATGAAAACTGTGCCTTCCAGAAGGCATCACTATAATTCCAAACCCATTTTTTTTACAATGAGTTTTAATTCCATTGTCACTTAGCTTTGGCTGCAGATGCCCTATATGTTTGAATTTCTATTTACATTCCTCGAATCCACTGTTCTTTACTTTCCTGTGAGGTTTGGGCACAGGTATGTGATTTTTATCTGAGTTAAAAATGGAAGGTGTTAGGGAAACTACTTGAATTCAGAAGTCTGATGAAAACAGAGTTGAAGATACTGCCTTAAAAATGTAGTTAGCATGAACCTGTGTTTTCATAAATGGGTTTTTACTGTGATCACAGTTTGCTTTAATTACTTCTAAGCATTTTTTTTCTTCTTTGAAGCAACAACTGTAGCAAGTGGCTTTCTTGCCCATGTGCTGGGTTAGCACTTGTGCTATATAAGAAAAAAAAAAAAAATCAACCTTGCTGCTGTTTTACTTTAATATGCTTGGCCAAAAGCTATGTCGGCTTGAGAATTGCTTCAGAGGCAATGAAATCTCTTGGGGAAGGTGTAGGTGGACAGCTGGGAATAGAAATCTCTATCTGGCCTGGGGGTGAGTTACTGACATCCGGAGTTATGCTAATGCTAAACTGGGAGTTGAGTCAGGCAGCCTTCTTATGAGCAAAGTTAAAAATGGATTTTTGAATGTAAAAGTCTAGTAATCTACGAAACCACCTCCTTCTCCCTCTTTTTTAATTTGAAGAAGAGATAATATATTTTTATACCCTCTTTCTACTGTTGTATTTAATGTATCTCTATTTTTCTTATGAATTTTGGCAGCTCACTTTTATTATGGAAAGCTCTATTGCACAGCTTATTACTGTCTCAGCTTAAACCTTTGTTTCTTTATTTGTTTGTTTTATAGCAAAAAGCATGGGAGCATGCTCTTTCAGGGTGTTTAATGGCTGTATTAGGGGTGCTGTTTGAGTAGCTTATGTGTATCAGTGGTATAAAACTCCTAACAGGCTAATAAAGCTATTTAGTTAAAGGCTATGAATTTAAAAGCTGTCTAGGATGTACTTGGGAATACCACCAAGTAATTGTATTAACTTCAATAAATTGCATATCTCTGGTTGTACAAGTTACCATAAAAGTTTAAAATACCTACATCAGTAAATGAGGTGTGTGTCTGTGATGTGGTTTTTCAGAAGTTGTTTTAAAATTTAAAATATCACATGGAGGTGAAGAGAAAAACATTTTCTTTATATATTTCAGATCATGATAAGAAGCATTTTCTTATTTTTGGATCGTACATATGTGCTTCAGAATTCAGTGCTTCCTTCTATATGGTAGGTATCCATGTAAGTATTCCTATAATCTTTAGAGTGTTGGCATGCTATTACATTTGCAAAGATTGAAAATAAATTTTTTTACGTTATATTTGAGCTATATAGTAGATCTCTAAAATTTTGTGACCGTTTGTGGAAATGCATGTGTCATGTCCTCCTTCCCCAGGAATATTCACTGTCAAGTGGGAGTAAAAGGTCTGTGAAAATGGGCTTAAAAGTCAAGGCATATGTATAGCTGTAGTTGTCAGAGCCTGGATGAGGCTGGGTCTGTGGGAATCTCCTCTTGACTGCTGCCTCCCACCTTAGCAGCACCCCAGCATTACTGTAGGTGCTCCTGGTTTTGACCAACATTCAACTTCTTGCCCTGTTTTTTTAACTAAGTCAGATACATTGACAAGGTGCAGGTTATCTTTCCAGCTCTGGTCACTTGACGATGCTTTTGTACTTTCAACCCTCCATAGTCACATCTTTGGGCATTCTGCTTTGAAGCATCCCCCCTGAGGGGCATTGTAAATTATTGCCTGAGCAAACAAACACAAGCTTTGCCAAAAATTTCTGGTATTGTTACTCCTTCATCTAAAGCACCCCCTCCCTACCTGCCCCCAGTCCTTTCCCCCCACCCGTAAAAAGGAAAGTAGATAAAGTACTGAAGTAAGAGCATGTCTTTTCCCTGCCTAGCTGGATGCTGTGCTCTTGTGAGTTCCTCAGGCTGTCTGAAGAGCCTGGTATGTTTTGTTCCCAGCTTCAGCAGTTTTCCTCTAACTCTTTGTGTTGGGCTTCCTTTTACTAAACATTGTCAATGAGGTCTGTTCATACTTTGTCTTATTTTTCTCCCACTGGGAAAATTCCTTTTATTGAAACCCTGATGCATGTGAAGAAGTGGGAGGTAACAAGCTTTATCTAAGATTGCTCAGTTTTCAATATTTAACAGTTAGCTGCTTCAAGGCATAGAGGCACTATTCCTCATCATCTCAGAATCTAAGAATTGAACAAGAACAAGAATCTAATTGAGGTGATAAGACCCTAAAGATACAAAGAATTCATGCTTTTGAGCAAAACTTAAAAATTACACGTAGAAAGTCTGGCCCAGGGAATCTTATGTTAAGGTATATGATCAGATTTTTTTTTTTATTTTTTTTTTTAATAAGCAGGGAAACTTACAGTCTATTATGTGAAAGTTGCACAGGCTGCTAAGAGTTTTTCACTGAAGTGTATGCCTGTGGTAGCATGTGATCTGGTATTTTTAGAGTAATTCATGTTATGATTTTGTTAGAGGACAGTGTCAAAAAGAGCATAAACACCATTAATATATTCTTTTTGCATATAATATATATATACACTGTATAAATTTTAAGCCTATGTATAATTTTTCAAAATAATCATCAGTGTTGACTAATTTTCAATATTTACATAGGGATATGGGTCTAGAGTTATTTAGAAACCATATCATTAGTGACAAGCAAGTTCAAACCAAGACTATTGATGGAATTCTCCTGCTAATTGAACGAGAACGAAATGGTGAAGCTGTGGACAGGAGTTTGCTGCGGAGTTTGTTGAGCATGCTCTCAGATCTGCAGGTGGGTACAGCCAAATTCACTAGTAACAGCTTTGTTTAGAAACACAGTGTGGGCTACCTAAGTCATGTTTTATACAAAAATTATTCTGTTCATCTAGTAAATGTGTGTAAAATCTAGCTAATACATTGATGTGATTGCCTTGTCTTTACCCCATGTACTGTCTTGTACTGTTTTTAATGAGACCTCTTTGCCTGTTTTCCTTAGCAAAAGTAATGCCCTCAGATCTTAATAGATACAGGTCTTGTAGTATGTGCATTATTTTGTCTGTCTGAATCACTCATTGTCTCATCCTAGTGCCAGTTAAATGTAGGAACAGGAAAACTTGCTCTGTCACTGTAAAAAGTATCACTTTTTGGAGTCCAGATCTTGGGTCTGTATCACAAAAACATCACTACTGGCAACTTCATAGAAGTGCTGAGGATAGAATGGGATGCCATATTAAGGCCAAGGTTTTCAGATAGATCATGTCAAGCTGCAACTTATTGGAATGAGCAGAGATAGTAAGTAACCAAGGAGATTGACAAATGCTGTGCTTCTGTTAATCCACATAGGTTGTCCTTGAGTTAATGTTGCAGCCTACTGTGATGTACAATGAAAACTTTCTCTCCTTCTGTTCCTAAAACCTTGTGAGGCTACTCCATTTCAAAGTGGCAGTACAGCATTACAAAATTGGCTGGAGGTTTGAAAGAGTTTGAAGAGGCAGACTACATAAAAAAGTCCTTTCTGGTTAGGCAGTTTACCTGTTTTTCTGTCTTTCATGTTAATCCTCTTGACTTTAATCTGTAGCTTACTCTATCATCCCAGAAAAATTAGTCTGTTCAAGAGAGAAGCCATTGAAAAAAACCCTAACCTTTTGAAAGTGATACAATAATAGAATGGTTTGGGTTGGAAGGAGCCTTAAAGATCATCTAGCTCAAACCCCCCTGCATTGGCCAGCGAACTTTCAACTAGGCGTCCTTAAGACAAAAAGTAATCGGAATATAATGAGGTTTATAGCTCTGTGTTTTGGGAGAAGTACTTTCTTCTATTCTTCTATTCTTCTACCACACTCATGGAATTTTCCCTTTTTCTTTTCACTGTCCCTCTGTTTATGTGTTAATCCCTAGTTCTTCAGACTGTTACAACTTTACCTTTACGTAGCTGTTCTTTCTGACTTATTTCCTTTCTATGATAAACTGTTAGTCATTATGCAGAAGTTTTTTAATGTCTCTGATTGTTATTGGTGCTCTTTTTTACTCACCTTATTTGTTCTCTGTAGAAAGAGTTCACCTTACTTGATAGAATTCATTTTTCCTGGGCAACTGAGAGAAGCCTGGCAGATCTGAAGATGTGTTACTGAGCATATTAATATTTTACTGATGAGAATTACCTGTTTTGTGCCAATGTTTCCCTAGCTGGAAGAGGTTTCTTGCCACAGAAATATCAGTGGGAGTTTAGATCCTTGGGTGGATTGGATGTTGCTATGCTGTGATGTTGGGTACTGGTGTTGGGCTGTGTGCCTTAACCAGAATTAAACAGATTGTTAATCTAGACTTGTTCAAGTACTGATGACTGAAACAAACCATTGCTGCTCTGGGAAGTCAGTTCTGAGCTCAGTCTTTCTGAAACCAGTGGGCAAGCAGAGAGTTTAACACAATGTTACACTGACATTCCTCACAGCTGTGTATATCCTTAAAATTTTACTTGTCCTCTTATGCTTGACAAACAAAATACATTACAGCTACCATTACTGTGAGCTTAATGTAAGTAACTAAATTTATTTCTTGAGCAGGTTTACAAGGAATCATTTGAACAGAGGTTTCTGGAAGAGACTAATTGTTTATATGCTGCAGAAGGCCAAAGATTAATGCAGGAAAGAGAGGTAGGTGGATGTGGTGGATGATTGCTTTTATATTAGTTTTATCAACTCTGGGATTACATGAGAACTTTGGTAGTGTCATGGTGTGTTAATGTCCAGTGGAATTTACTGGCACACAGGTGTCCATGTGTTTTGATACGGAGCATGGTATTGTATCAACAGGGAGAGCAGACCCTAGGTTGTCATGGAACTTGATAGATACAATTGTGTGGTAACCCAGTGATGTTTTTGTAGCTAAAGTCACATTACCAACTATAATATGTTTAATATGAAATAACGTTGATTAATAAAAATACAGATGATATAGTACATAACAATGTTCTGGTGGAATAGTCCTTTCCAACTAATGTTCTCTTTAAAATGTAGTTTAATTGTCATGGAACAAGATTAGCTGCCTTTCATACCTTTATAGTTGAACTGGTTGTTCTCTTGTCTTATTAGGTCCCAGAATACCTTCACCATGTTAATAAACGTTTGGAAGAAGAAGGAGACAGAGTAATAACATATTTAGATCACAGCACACAGTGAGTACAAATTTTATCATTTTTACTGTAAGTCAAGCATTCTTCATAAATCAGTATAATTATCTCTGGTTGTAGAAACACTGAGATAATTTCTTCATTATCTTACAGATATTATCTTGTTGAGAGTGCTTGTGAAATAGCTTGTTTTTTAAAAGACTTCAGTTTTATCCAAAGTTACTTCTTTAAAATAAAAGGATATTTTCAGTAAGAAATAAGAAATTTGTTCGGAAATACTAATTCTGTATATTGCAGCTTAAAAAAAACATTGCATAAGAACTCAATTTTCCCTTTTCAAAATAGCAGCTGATTTTAGCCATTCATGTACTTGATAACATCTTTAACCACAAATCCCTTGAGGGAAGGAAGGACTCATTAGAAAACCCAATCAAACAAGCAAAACCACAAACAAAACAAACAAAAACTCAAACAAAGCCTGAAAAAACCCAGAAGGGCAGAGGACATGAGTATCATTTGTAAACAGTCCAAGGTGTGAGCTTAGCAGTACATCAGCTGCTGCCCATGTACTGTATGAGGTAGCTTGTCCTTTTTTCACTTGGGTTTTAAGTAATACTTTGTGTTTTGTTGGGTTAACACATTCCTGCAGGAACTGATACACTACATAAATCCATATATAATTTGTCCTGTAAGAAGCTGTTGCTTTTTTCCTTTAGTTGAGAATGTGACATTACATTTATTGGGTTTTAGTCTTCTGGAGGATTTATTGGCATTTTGTTTGGTGTCAAAAGGATAACTGAATAAAAGTTTACCTTTTAACTCACTATTTTCTTCAGACATTTTATATATATATATATATATATATATACACACGTATGTGTGTTGTGTGTCATGGCACATATTTGAACTTGGATCATCTTCCTATAAATGCTGATTGCAGGGTGATCAGCTTTTTCTAGTGGAATCACTCATAGTGAAATATATGGAACTATTTCTGTTTATAAAGTTACAGCAAATATATGTATTTATTTACTGTTTAGGTTAAAAAAGATTGATACCATTACATTTTCAGTCTAGATAGACATCAAGTACTTGTGTTGAATCTCACCCTTAGTTAAAGGCTTAGAAACCTACTTTTAGAAGGCTTCACACTAGTTACCTTCCCTTGCATTAAGAAACAGCAGTTAAAATTAGAGCACTTGAGTTTTCCTGAGGCCATACTTGTTTCTCTGTGTGTGCATGAGAACAGCAGAAAGGATGCTGTTTAGTTGTGACTGGCTTGATCTTGAGATGGAAATGGTACTTCAAACACAAAAGCATCATGTGAAAAGCCATTCCAAATACTTCATACAACACCTGGGAAGTGTGTTGTTGCAGCCCACACAGGGACTCTCTCAGGCCAGCAGTACATGCTCTTCTGGACAGTTGCCCAGATAAATGTGTCTCCTTGTCAGTCAGTAGATGACCAAGGTACATGGCTTTGAGGTCATACAGAAGGTGCCTTCTGGCTCCTTCCTTAGCCAAGATAAATATTCATTTTGTTTGCTTGCTAGGATGTGGTGCTTTGCCTTTTAGCCTGAAGCAGACAAATTGTCCCTTCTCCTGCGCTCAGAATAGGTCTTCCAGAGCAAGGGATGTATTTCATACAACCCCAACTCTTGGAAACAGCCAGTAAGTACAGATAGCAGTAGTTGGAAGTGGCAGGGAATATGGAAAGTACCATAAAAATGGCCATGTGTGTTAGAAACATGGGTCTGTCTAAACAGTATTTCATATTCACTTACAACCACTGAAGGGAACAAATAGAGGAAGTGTATGTGATGCCCTGGTACTCTACTGGTGTCTGCCTGTTTTCAGCTCAGTGTATTTTCTGAACCTGCTGTGGTTCATGTCTTTGTATCTGTGAAATACTTGCAGTCTCTCATGGGTATTCACATCAGCTTTTCTGTCTGTGCCAGGCAAAGTGTTCCACAGGTGATAAAGTGCACAGCCACCAGGTGATAAAGTGCTTCCTTTAAAGTCTGGTACCCAGTACCATTGCTGATGAACCCATTGAAAAGAAAAGTGGTCAGTTCCCTTCATCCCTTTCCTGCCTGTTAATGGTATCCCTAAGTCATCTCCTTCCCAGAAAGAAGAGTCTTGACATGTACAGTTGTCTCTCTTGTAGCTGCTGCTGCATATTTGGATCATTCCTGCTTCCTTCTCTGAACCTTTCCAAATGAAGGACCTAACCTGGTGTTTTGTATGGAAGGTCAGGCATGTCACCATGGGCAGTTTCAGGAGTGTGTTAGCAAAGAGTCACTTTAGTTTTAGCAAAAGTGTATCTTCGTACAGGAAAGGCTTCCTTCAATCCAAGTTGAGTACCACTCTCCCAGGAAATCTTGATTAAGGTTCTGAGAACCAGTTTTATAAAACTTTACTCATAGAGAAATGGTTGCTGTTATGTTGTTCCATTATAAGCAGGGTAGACGTTCAAAAATTGGAATTAATTATGCCTTTTTACTTCAAGCATTTATTTAATCTTTCAGTCAATGAAAGATATAAAGGAAAATTTCCCACTATTTTCCAGTCCTGTCTAAAATGAATGTATAAATGTAAAAAGTAGGGGATATCTAAATACAAATTTAAAAGTTTCTGCAGATTTCTGTTTTTTGGCTCTAACTCGATTTATGGTTGTGTACACACATAACACAATTAGCTGAAAATTTTAGTTAGCTGAATTTTGAACATAACTAGTGTGTATTGTTTAGGTTTGAAGTTCAAACCCTCGGAAGTTTTGGTTTGTTTGCTTGTTTGTTTCCAGAATTCAATATGACTTTTTCCCAGTTAGGCTTTTGTATTGGCTTTTGCAATGTAAGCTTCTCCCTTCTACTGTGTAAGGAATTTAATTTTATCATTATTTTTTAATTACATACATAGTTTATTGTTGTCTTTCTTATATCACGTGATAGTTTTTGTCTTAATTAGTAACCTCTAAGCAGAAAATTGTTGGGGTTTTTTGCATTATAATGTAAGCTATGCACAAATACACTGTGACAGAAGGCAACTCCTTTATACTCTAATGCTTCCTTTATGTTTTTCTTGCCTAATTCAGAAAGCCCCTGATTGCTTGTGTGGAGAAGCAGCTACTAGGAGAACACTTATCAGCTATTTTGCAAAAAGGTATTTTTTTAAATTAATGTTATCTTTGATTAACAATGGATTCTCATTTTCTGCAATAGCTATAAATTGCCCAGCTTTTACTTTAAGAGGTATATTAGCCATGAGAAAAACTTCCACAGACACAGAAAGCCAATCCTGTGATTGTTACCCTTACTGTGACAAGTAAATGGTGTATTTGGAAAGAAACGTCTAAAATCTAATTCCATATTTGTAAAGGTTGCTAAGCCTCTAAATCTCCTTTGACTTGCAGTAGTGGGCTTAGGAATTAAACCTTTGGAACTGCTGCTTTTCTAGAATTATATAAACTTCTAAATGAGAGCTGCAATTACTGTTGTAGCTTCTTTTATGTGATAATCTCACAGCTCAAGTGCAATAGTTTCACATATTCTCATGATTTGTGGTTTAAAAATTGTGAGTTACTGGCACTGGCAGCATTCGAGGCAGTGAGCTTTTATATACTTTTGTCTGTATGTTACCTTTTGTCTGGCAATTTCAGATGAGAACTGCAGCCTTCTTAGGAAGTCCTTATTCAGACATTAGTGTGTTCAAATTGTCATTTCTTTGGTCCTCTTAAATTTTAATCTCTCATTTTTTACTGAATTTCTGAGTTTGTTCAGTGTTCCTTGATCTTTTAGATCTTTTTCTTCTTTTGCAGTATTTAAAGTTTTAGATCTTATTGCAAATTGTCCTTACATCTTTGTTTTCTTTTATGTTGCAAAACAGATGTCCCTGGTAGTCTGGTATCTTCAAACTCCATCATATCCATGTTTAGCATTTTGATGTTATACATACCTTTTCTGTGTCTTTCTTTGTCCCTTTTAAAGATGACTTATGCTCACAGTTTTCTCTCAACTACCCTAGGAATAGGTTGTTTCACTATTTTCAGTACATTTATAGAAATAAGCTTAGTCACTTCATCCTAGCTATTATTAAACTTACAGGCAGAAAGTAAGAATAATTATATTTTGCTGATGGATGTCAATTTTGCTTGCTCTCTAATTCAAGTATGATTAAGTAACTTTCCTAGTGAAATGCTTGTTTATCAAGTGGCTTAAACAGAAAGTATGTGGTCTTGTTTTAACCTGAATTTTTTCTTGGTTTATAATATGTATGAGCCATCCACATAAATATAAAGATATTTTTACATTTTTCTAGCTTTCTGGTTTTACTGTGCTTCAGGACTCGTGTATTGTTGGATCAGCTTTTGCATTCTGTGTCTTCACTGGAAAAAATAATTAAAAACGCTTCTGTCATCGCTTGGCTTGCTTAGTTTTCTGTATTCATTTGATCTAGGACACATTTTAATTTGCTTATGGTATCTTAGTGTTCTGTTCAATTAGAAGATGCTGCATTTTGCAGGTTTTCTTCATTAAATCAAGGAATGTGAAGTTGTCAGTTTGATACAGGAGAAAAAAGCTTAGAAATGCAGTGTCTGTATGAGAAACCTTTTTTTCCTTATGTTAGTATAACTGCTATTGACTAGATATTTGGGATCATACCTAGAGGTGAGGTGGGGTTTTGTGAGTACTGTAGATTTTTCCAAGGCTATGGCAGTGCTTTCTGGAAGCTCTGTGAAACCTTTTATCAGAGGACTTTGCTGCATGTCTTTTTTGTTTGTCAAATGTGTGACTAAATATTATTTTTTCAGTCAAACAGGTCATGTTAGAGAAAGAGGGAAGGCTATATTTAATTATCTAGTTTATAATAAAGCAGATAGTGTATTGGTGTCTTTAAATGAATAGGAGGTAATGCTTGAATGGCATGGGTGTTTCTTAATTAAGAGAGGTGGGTTATTCAGCATGGAAAAGAGAATGCTCACAGTGACTTTCCAGTACTTAAAGAGGGCTTATAAAAATGGGGGGGGGGGAAGGGAAGCAGATAGTGATAGATAAGGGGGAATGGTTTTAACTAAAAATGAGATGTTCAGAGAAATTTTCTGCTATGAGGGTGGTGAGTCACTGGAACATGTTGCCCAGAGCTGTGGATACCCCATCCCTGGAAGTGTTCAAGGCCAGGTTGGAAGGAGATGTCTGGTAGAAGGTGTCCTTGCCCACAGCAGGGAATTGGAACAAGATGATCTTGAAGGTCCCTTCCAATCCAAGCCTTTTTATGATTCTTTGATTTCCAGGATTTTAATCCATGCTCAATGAAAAGAGAGCACTAAAACACTGTATTCGAGGCTGTGTAGTCTGTTGTCTTACATTTAAAGTATGTCTATTCCTCTGATATCTCAGATGTTTGGGAAATCTTAAAATAGCGGACAAAATTTATCTGATATCATTCTGGAACAATGCTTGCCTTTCTGAATGTGTACATAAGTTAAAATATACAGTGAAAGTATTTTTGAGCTGAAGAATATAGTAGAATGTGGGATAATTTGGTCATTGCAAATTAATTTTTAATATAATTTAAAAATTAGCATTAATGAAAAATATTTGGTGAAACAGGACAGTTGTACACTGTCAGCTACACTGATGGTGTGAATTGTCAGCCTGTGCAAAATCAAGCTTTTTTGTTTTTTTAGAAAAATTATCTTAAATCTTTTATGATATGCTATGGTATTACTAAAGCCTCTGTAACTGACACCAGACAAAGAACTTCTGATTACACTGGAACTACATTTGTCATATTCTCAAATGGAAAAATGTGTATGAAGTTATTTGCTTGTTATATTCCTTAGACTTCACAATTTGTTAGCCCAAAGCTTAGTCTCACGTGGGGTGAGTTGACAAAGCAAAAGTTGCTTGAAAGGAATTTGTAAGCTTGTGTTACTCCATTTGTAGGAGTGTAGACTGTTCCCAGCACGTTCTTAATCTAAAAACATGGCTCACTGTGCTCCACAGGAAAAAAACCTCGTAAAGTATTTATCATTACTTTAAATTTAGGACAGCTTACTTAGCTTTTTGTTTTCTTTAGAGGTTCTTGATCAAACTATACCCTTGAAGTCAAGTGCTCTTCATAATTATTCTGCAAAAGGCTTACGATCATCACCTTGTTGGGAAAGTATTTCAGTTGAAATACTAGTATATTCTCTAATAGATATATTCTCTAATATATTTCTAACTGTATTCAAATTTTCTTTTTTTCTAATTTAATTTTTTTAGGACTTGATAGCCTGCTTGATGAAAATAGAATACCAGATTTGACCCAGACATACCAGCTATTCAGCCGGGTAAAAGGTGGACAGCAGATCCTTTTGCAACACTGGAGTGAATACATCAAGGTATTTCAAAGATCTATGACTAATGTAAAAGTTTATGCTGTTACAAATTTCTTCTATCAAAGTCAAAAATAACTTAGGTGTATCACCAAACTTCTGTTTTAAGTAAATATGGGGAGGGAAGTTAATGCTGCTGCCTCAGTAACAGTCACATGATAAGTAACAGCAACACCTGCTTTGGTTTTAAATTTCTCCTTAGAAATTACTTTCCTTATAGGTTTGAATATTATACAGGATGGTTTTGGTTGCATTGCTTTTAAACAGAACCACAAGCACATGTGTTTAGACTATGCTGAACTGTGCTATGTGCTGTTTTGCTGCAAATACACTCAACTTTTTACATGCCTGCAAAAGCAGTGAAATATCAGATGCTGCTATTCTTCTTCAGCTTAGGCAGTGCTACTCATAACCAACCTACTACAATGTTGATGGGTGTTATAGCTGTTGGGAAGGGAATGGTCCTATTGAAAATAATCCATCAGTTGCATTTAGATGCTTTGGTTTGTTAGGCATAATGTCCATATAGTATGCTGCCCCAGAGAGCTTGCACTCTAGTGCTCTTGCAAGATGAAGGCAGGAAAGCTTCACAGAAGATTTTTCCTCCCTGGAGTTGATAATTCCCGATGTCATGGCTCTCCCCTGAATTGCCCATGTGTTCATCAACCCTCAGGACTAAGTGCACAACATCACAGAGGTGCCTTTTCTGCACAGCTATGTCTGGAGTTCAGCATGATCCAGCAGTGCTGCATGGAATGGAACATGGTTACCCTCTGCCCCCAGAACCAAGGTGGAGTTTACTCCTTAGGATGTTGTCCAATTGAATGGTGGTGCTGTGGCATCATCTTTCTTCTTCCTTTCTCCCAGATCATGCTCCTCCCTTAATCCTAGAGGTGCTGCCTGCCACTCCATAGGCTCTCCTGTGACCTGTTATATTACAATACCTGGGCAAGTTTAATCCCAGGTTTAGTGAGCTAAAGAGACTCAGAGAAAAGTTCATGTGCTGGTCCAAGGAAAGAAGCAGGAGTTCAATATGGGTAAAAAATAAGGAAAGGAACCTTTCCTTTCACAGCAACAAGTTGTTAAATTGGCTTATCATACCCTATATCTTGCAGAATCAGACCTCCTATGGCTTAAAGATGGTTTTGTACATACTCAAAAACCTAGAAAACCTTTTCTGTAGTGTCAGTAAATCTCCTTCCAAGCATTCTGTATGGCAGTAAAGAGAGGCTTCAAGAACTTGTAATATATATCTTGTGAGCCAAGTTACTGTGGTAAGGGTCTGTGCTCCATTGTCACCTTTTTGTGATTTCAGAGCTGTCATTCAGCTTTCTTTATCTCGGTTTGCCATTTACAGAGTGGGGGAATAGCCCTGCAATTTATGGATATACCTGATAGACTGTGAGACACCCAAATGCAGTATTAATGAAGGGGAAATTGTGACAAGTGGAAGATCTGATGGACTAGGTGGTCATCAGAGGTCTCTTCCAGCCCAGACTGTTCTGTGATTCTGTGATACACGTGTTGAATCTAAGGATCTTGGGAGCATAGTGTTCAGCTTTACTCTGAAATGGTACTTGAGAGAAATCTCCGTGAAAGATGCCAGTGTCTTAATTAGATAATGCAGTGGAAATTCTGAGGCTGGAGAGGGATTTCCCCCTATCTCTTTTACCATTGGCTAACATACTTTAGTTGGTGAAAATATACCAATTGAATACTGTTTTGCTTTTACTGTGCAGATGTACCTCTTTCTCACCTTGGAGAACTGATCGTTCTGTCCAGGGCACTGATCAAAGTGCTATTAAGTGAATGTAAATAGTCCATTAGGTGAAAATCCTCTCCTACAGGGTATTTTGGTTCATTAGACAAATGGTGTTCTATTTCTGAGATAATAAATGTAGGGACAGGAAGAGAAAATCAAATCTGTGTCTGCTTCTTGTGCATGAGAAAGTTTTGTTTACTTGTAAGTCAGCTAGGATCATTCTGGTTTAGAGCCCTTGATGAAAGAAAAATAGGGCTGAGCAGCAGTTAAATTTTTGCTACCTGTTTAATCAATTAAGCTCTTTAGTGGGTTTAATAAAAACAGTGCAAAGTTTTCCTTTATGCTTAACATTTCTGAGGCAATTTCCATTTAATTTATTTTACATGAATCATAGTTCTGTATGTCACTGTAAATTTGCACATCATAGTCATGTCTACTGTGTATTTATTATTTTTTTACTTTTGTCTTAAATGTAAATAATTTTTAAATCAAACACTAATGTTTGAAATCCATTAATGTGTGTCTAGTTTTTATTTTAAATTTCAATGCATCTCATTTTTTAAAAACCTGCAGTCATAAGTAGTTCTGTAAAATAATTTTTCTAATGATACATTTTATAAGGGTAAATGATTCTGTTGGGGGAGATAGGTAGCACTCTAAAGTATTTTACTATCAAAAGTGTTTGTTTTACAGAACTTTGGGACAACAATAGTGGTTAATCCTGAAAAAGACAAGGATATGGTGCAAGAGCTACTAGATTTTAAGGATAAAGTGGACCATATCATAGAAGTGTGCTTTCAGAAAAATGAAAAATTTATAAACTTGATGAAGGAGTCCTTTGAAACATTTATCAACAAGAGACCAAATAAGCCTGCAGAATTGATAGGTACACAAATATTTTTCTGTGAAATATTTCAAAAATCTTTAGAAAGCATGATAATGCTGCTGAGTGTGCTAGTGCAGTAGCGGTACAGTCGCATTCTGCTTTAGGAGACTGGTTTTGGGATGAGGCAAAGGTTAACCTGGGCGTGTGGTGGGCCCCAAGAGCTTGGGTGTGCTGTTAGGGGGTCCTGGTGGAGCATGTCACCCTCCTGTCCCTGCGCTCTGCTGCTTGCACGGGGCTGGTGCTAACAGCTGCTCAGTGGAGCACTGGGGCTGCCACGGGAGTAAATGGTTAGGGGGAAGAGCAGCTGTTGCAAGTAAAGGGGATTTAATTGTGATAGTATAGGAGTTCTGTGGATGTTCTGGATCTCTCAGAAAGGAGTGAGTACAGCCCATCGGTCTGCCTTGAAGGCTGAAGTTGGGATAACAATTTTAAAGCCTTCAGGTACAAGGAGTTTTAATAGAGGGGAAAAAAACCCACTACGCTGACAGGAGAACTCATGCTTATTAAGGGGAAAGATAATAACAAATATTTTAAAAATACTATTATTTAGTTTATCCCTTATCTGGCAAAAGCTATCCTTACAGTTTTGCCTGCTGAAAAACTGGAGCTGTGGCATTTTATACCAGGAGAAGGATCCTGCTTCTTGGTTGTTTGTTTTCCCTCTTTACATTCTTTTGCCTTTATTTGGCTTATTTTGTGTCTTCCTTCTAAAATCAACTTTATGTAGGACAGATTGCACATTGCAATCTGTACACAATTGATTGTATTGCATAGTGATACAGGTTAAAGCCATGACAGGAGCTGTTGTAATTTGTGGATCACGGTGTTCCAGCTCCCACAAAGGTTTTCTTCTTACACAGAAGGTTGTATAAGGATACTAATGTGGCTTAATAAATACCTAGCTAAACTCAAGGCTTAACCTTATTTCTGGCATTCTGAAACTACTAACTGGAATTTAAATTTTAATATGCTTCTACTAAGGAGCGAGGGACATAGTAGAGGTCTACGAAAATACAGTCTTCTTTATGTTGTTTGTTTCTGTTTCTCATAAAATACATCCATATACATTGTACACTTCCAAAACATTGTCTTTCAACAAATAATGTGTGACTATAAAACAAAATGTGGGAATTTCTAATGTACTCATTTTAATTATTATACTGTATTAATTTTTTGCCTTGGACTATTCCTTTTTGCAGTGCTTTTCTGTTAGATATAGTATGGCTCCAGTAATATTCCAGTAATATCGTAGGGCTCTGTCATTTCACTGAACATAGGGATGGGAAAAGGGAAAATAGAAAATTGAGCGCTTATCCTGTATTTTAATGTCTAGTAGTATTTAACACATAGTAACATATCAAGCAGGAGATGCTTAAGTTGGTTATTTTAGATCTATTTTTAAGTTGTTACCTAATTTTATTTATTTGTAGCAAAATATGTGGATTCCAAGTTAAGAGCTGGTAATAAAGAAGCAACAGATGAAGAGCTGGAAAGAATCCTTGACAAAATCATGATCATATTTAGATTCATTCATGGTAAGAAACAGCAGTTCACTGTTGATGCAATTAAAACTGTTCCACTTGCTACTAGCAGGGATGTGTCACTGTCAGATACAAAATGATTTACACAGACACAGCTCGAAGTGTGATGAAAGATGAGGAAGGTTTATTTGTTCTTTCAGTCTTCATAGATTTTTGACAATGACCAGGGATTGGATAGTCAGGTCACCACCTTCCCAACCACACTGGCTGTGAGAGACATCCATCAAAAGGCATATCTTTAATGGAATGTATAAACACCTGTGTTTATTGTTACTTTCCTGGGAAAGTGGCTAGAAATTATGAAAACAATAACAAAAGGCCTGGTTCTCAGGGCGACAGGGCTGCTTTCCCCTGAATGCAAGAGATCTTTTTCAGCATCAATTTCAGCTCTACTCAGTCTTCAATTCAGGTTGCCTTACACGTGAAAGAGCACAATGAATATACTAGGGAGGACATAGAGTTCTGTGGATATTTGCAAGCTACAGACCTTTCAGAGCCTTGTGAGTGGAGACCTAAGAGTTAGAGGTGTTGCTGGAAGATTTTTAACATAAATCAACCATGACTGTAACTACAACCTCTCCTCTAATGACAGTACAGACTTTCTCTTTCCTGTCCACTTAGGTATGTTGCAGGTACAAAGCATGAAAACCCAGCAACTTTTCTTGACTTCTCTTTCCTCTTCATAGCTGAGAAGGAGCACAGAGGAGGGCTCAGAATGATAGAAAAAAGTGTTACTGCTGAGTTTCACTGCTTTTGAAATGCATTTCCCTCATGTATGTCTCTGTCTGAGCAAAACCCTTGAATGTGTTAGGAAATTATTTTTTTTTTCCTAGATTGGATATCAGAAAAAAAGTGGTCTAATCCAATACAGATGCATGGTCACTGCTCTGAGGAAAGTGGAATGTGTTTCCTGGGGTAGAATAGCAAGAATTACCCAATTCTGTATTAGTTTGTCTGAGATCTGTGGAGTTCTCTTCTCATAAAAATCCCAAAGAAGTACAATATGATGGGAAAGCAGCCAAGTCATAAAGTAGTATTACCATTTGCACAATTCAATCATAATTGCATAATTTTTGTCAAATGGAGATGGTGAATGAAAACAGTTTGTTCAGGCAGCTTCTCAACATAAGAGATTAATTTTTTTTAATCTGAGACTTTCACCAACTCTTTTTCTCTTCATATTTTAAAAGCACAAATTTCATTTTGAGCTGTCTAGTACATAAGAGCTCTTGTAAGAGCAGATGATAATTAGTAGGTAGATTCTGGGCATCAGCCAGGTATTTTCGATAATATCTTGATGCAGCTGGTTCATGAAACTTCACCAGGACAGGATGGTGAAGGAAGACTACCATAAGAAGACCTAAATTGGAAGCTGTTTACAAGGAATTACAAGGGGCTACTGTAGGCAGCAGAAGTAGTGGCTTGGGTTTACAGTAAATTTGTTCCTCTTGCTGGTATCTTTGCACTGTCAGTAGGGAAAAGCTTGGGTTTAAGGCATGAAAGTTTCTGGGTATCTATACAACTCCTTCATTTCAAAAGGCTACTGGCAAACCATGTGGGAACACTTCTGTTAAATTTTCTTTCCCTTAGGCTTTTAAAATATATTCTTAATACATAGAAAACCTCTTTCCCCACCCCCCCCACTTTTTTTTTTTTAATAAATCAGACCAGTGGAGGGAGAATGTTTTTCTGGACCCCAGAGTAGTTTCATGTGTTTTGGAGCTGATCCAACGGGAAATACAAGGCAGTCCGAGTTTCTGGGGCAGAAATAAAAAAGAAATAAGATTTTTTTTTTTCAAAATATGTTAAAATTATTAAAATATAAAAAGAACAAAATGTCTACATGTTTTTCTTCACTACTGCATAATGAATACTGTTCTGCTAATCAGCCTTTCATGAGAAAGGCTTGTTCCACAAGCTTGAAGAGCAGTGATGCAGATAGAATGTATAATTTCATTTTATTTTTTGTTTCAATTTCCTTACAGGGAAAGATGTGTTTGAGGCATTTTATAAGAAAGACTTGGCCAAAAGACTGCTGGTTGGAAAAAGTGCATCAGTAGATGCTGAGAAGTCCATGTTGTCAAAACTTAAACATGGTAGGTGTCTTCAGATGTTAAATTTGTGTTAAACTTGTACTGCTTTTTGGCATGCAAGTTTGGAATCCCTGTTTTCTCATGCTTTTAAGAAGAGAAGCCAAATTTTAAGTAATAGCTGGACAGCTCTTAACATAAACACTTAGGGGGAGGTGTGTATATATAAAAATATATATAGATATCTGGCCTTTCATTATGCTCAGCAAGAACTATTAGGCTGCCATCTTAGGTATGAGACTGGTTTATTTAATGTACCTACAGAGGAGCAGAATCCTGAAAACATCTATTTGTGGGTGCTCTGTAACCTGGTAATGTGGCTCAACTGTCTCAGGTTAAATGTTTATCACTTGTTCTGTGCTTCTTTGTAATTGTGGGATTTTTACTTTTTTGTGTGTGTGACAGAATGTGGTGCAGCTTTTACCAGCAAACTGGAGGGCATGTTCAAGGACATGGAACTGTCCAAAGATGTCATGGTACAGTTCAAGCAGGTATGTTTAGCTTTTGCTTGTATACAAAAATTTTGCACAGTCATGTGGAAGCATTTAATGGTGCTATCTCTTGGATTAAGCTAAAATAGTCATAATAATAGTGTCTACTTACTGGTCTGTTTATGCAACAGAATTTATTTATTGTATGCAATAATTTTACAGTTCTATTTGATCCCTTTTAAAGTAAACTAGTCTAAATACCACACAGTAATTTAGTTGACTCTCATCCTTGGAAGTGTGTATCCCTTCATTCTGTAAACTGGTACTGCTCCAATGAATTTTTTGTGAATGGCCCACACCAGAGAAACTCCCTGAAGGTTTGGATCTCAGCCCCAAAGTTTCAAACATGCTGGTGACCAATAAATGCTTGCAGGAAATACTGTACATGCTCACCCTGTTGTTGCATTTCTCTCTGGGTGCTTATTTTGGGGCCTTACTGAAGTCAGTATGCTGAGTTTGAGATCTGACCCAGGACAACACCCATAATAAAATACTGTAGTGACTCTTCTGTCCCAGATTTTGCAGTCTGGCTTGACTAATGCTCTCCTCCAATTATATGACGAAGTTTTGTCTAACAGATGTAAAACTCCAAGGGGATCCTTTTGATCGTATAGTCCTTACTATGGTTGCTTTTCTTTTGCTTTATTTGCCTGTGATTAAGGTTTCTTTGACTGTAACAGTCAGAATAGACAGTGGTCTAGGATATTTCAAAGCATGTTGATCTTTTCTTCGTACTTCCAACCTCTTGCTGTGTTTTGGAAGTGGTCATTAGATAGTTACTCAAAATGCTGGTAGAGCATGTAGCCAAGAATGTGGCTTGTAAGAGTTTTTCATTGTTATACTAATCCTGAATTTCTAATTTAAGTATATACATTTTCTAACTTAGTATGCAGGTAGTATACTTGAATAATTTTTGTCTCTTATATTTCAGTATATGCAGAACCAAAGTGACCCAGGAAATATAGACCTGACAGTAAATATATTAACTATGGGATACTGGCCAACTTACACACCTATGGAAGTCCACTTAAATTCAGAGGTTTGTGTTTGAATTATTTTTCCAAATGCACTTTACAGAATGGAATCATTACCACAGCTGCATTAATGCCCTTCATTTGATGTTTTTCTGCTAAATATTTAAGGGGTTGATATAATTTTAAGGATTCCAGAATTGCAAAATATAAAATGTAGTGGATAAAATCCACTTTTTTCAGATGATTATTTCATTCAGTGTGTTTTTTTTCACCTGTATAATAATATCATTGCCTTACTTAACACTGTAGTCAGGTACTTAAAAGTTTGCAATTGGTCAGTTCACCGTAATTAGTCAATCTTTAACTACATTGGTTAGGCACTTTGAATTAGTCAATAGTTATGTTATTGCACGTTCTTTTTTTCAAAGATCCTTTCTCTGTTCCCTGCAATGTGTCACACAAAACTAGCCCCTGCATTTAAGTAATATTTGCCTGAAAAATGATTGTTTCCAAGTTGAGAGATTTTTGCAAAGCTCCTCCAGTAGTAATTTAGGTTGAAATGTGTATTTGGAGTCCCTATTTCCTACAATACCTTGCTTGATCAGAGGTGTGGGAAGCACTGCAGAGGCCAGAGGTGGTAAATGGGGGTTCCCACTCAGTTTGGAAGGTATGGAAGCTCGTGTACTCTTCCTTCTGAAGTGTACTCTTTTTTCTTCCATGGCAGACTACTTTTGAAGGATCCAGCCTGAGCAACACCTCATTAAAATGGAGAGGTAGATCCCTCTTATTTGGAAGTAGGAGGGCATAAAGTAGTGGAATTGGGCTGGAGTTGCATTCCATCCACAAACTACAGGAAGAACTTAAGAGCAGATGGTACTAGCCAGTGTAAAGGTGTGAGATGGATGGTTTTTGTCCCATGAGAGATGGATGCTTTTTGTCCCATGACTGCTAGGTCAAATTCAAAGTCTGGGACATTGAATCTCTGATAATGAAACCATTATCTCTCTTGAGGTTTAAAACCTTTTACAGGAAGTTGATTTTACTATTACTTGAAACAAAACAAGCAAATTAACCCAAGGAAAATTCAGTTATCTTTGAATTGAGGCTTTCTTATGTGCATAATAGTACCAGTGTACTTGTGAGCAAAATTTTGCTCTTTGGATTAATATTTTACCACAAAAGAAGCCATTTTGAAACACGGTTGAGGAGAATGAAGAAATTACATGTGTGAAATCATTTGGCATCACTGCACGGATACAATGCTCTTTTCTCTTCTCTTAACAGATGATAAAGCTTCAAGAGGTATTTAAAACCTTTTACTTGGGAAAACACAGTGGTCGAAAACTTCAGTGGCAGACGACTTTAGGGCATGCTGTTCTAAAGGCAGAATTTAAAGAAGTAAGTTTGCCTGTGTAATACTTTACCTGTTAGGTTAAAATTTAAGTAAATTATTTGGAATCTAATCATGTGTTGTATTTTTTATAAATCTAGTAACATTTTTGTGGCAGAACAATCACAATTCAATACCGTTATTTTGTACAGAAAGTAGGCTTTTTATTATTAAACTGAAATACTACTTAGATAACACAACAACGTGATACCTTTTGGTAATACTAATTTGATAGGAATTGTTGCTCATTCAAATAATTTAAGTTGTAATAAAGCAAGAAATTAAAGCAAGAAAAAGAACACAGTATTTTTTGTCTTTAATTTGGAATTGTTTTGATCGTAGAAATCTTGGTGATGCTCTTAGTATGCTTGATATACATTAAGTCTGAAGGGCTGTTAGTCATGTGATGGCTGTGGTTAAAATTTAAATGCTTGTTGAATTATTTAACCGTTAAATAACTGTACTGTTTGTTCATGTAGTTTTGTTTTGTCTTATGCAGTATCTTGCCTTGTAATAGTGCAGCTTCGCTGAGCCACAGCAAAGACATAAAAACCCTTGAATTCTTTTACTAACTCATTGTGAATATTGACTTAACTATGAACAAATTGGCTATTGATGGAGGCAGCACCAAAATTGCTTATATTGTAATTAAAATGAAGTGAAGGGTGTGAAGTAAATATCAGGCCATTCTAATGAGCTTCTGCGGTGTATTGTATTGTTACTGTTAGAGGAGCAAAAAAAAAAGAGATTTTACAAATTTCCTGTTTCCTCAATACTACATTCAGGCAGATTTTTCTGTGTGCCAAGCATTCTAAAATGCATATCCATTATTCTAGAAAGAGAAAAATCAATGTATACTTGCTGTAACTATCAAATGTAGAGGGTACAATAGAAAATTCTCTGAATATTGCTATTAATTGTTTTTTCTCTTTTAGGGGAAGAAGGAGTTTCAAGTATCGCTCTTTCAGACATTAGTATTACTTATGTTTAATGAAGGAGATGAATTCAGTTTTGAAGAAATTAAAATGGCTACTGGTGTAGGTAGGAAGAATACTTTGATTCTTAAATTTATTCATCAAGTGATCAGCAATTATGATTTGGTGTGTGAAGGCCTAATTTTAAGAAATTTGTCACAATCATTAGGACAAACTTTGTGCCAATAGCATACACACACCAAAAGAGATGAGGAAAACACACTGCACGTATTTCTTAGTGTATTTTCTTGGGGTCTAAAATGGATGCTTTATGAAATTATTCATAAGAGCTGTGTGTCATGTGGTACTACTAACAACCTATTAGATTTACAAAATGTATCACTGCAATTCTTAAAATTTAAGTGGTGATAAAGACTGTTGTGTTGTTGTGTATTTTTGCTCCCTTTCAGTTTCACATACTGTATTTTGAAAATGATGTTGTAGAATGTTATTTGGGGGTGATTTAAGAGTATTTTCAGTTGAATTGTTCTGTGAGCTCACTAAAACAGTCACCATTACTCTCTGCAAGTTTTGCATCAATCAGCAGCTTACACCCAGTAGTACATGTTGAAACTTAGGATCAACCTAATACAGCAGTATCTGACAGAGTATTTGAGCCCTTAAAAGTACTACAATATTGTAATATATTTACTAAAAGATGGTAAAATGAGGATACCAGGAATCCTTGCAGTTGAGAATGATGTATTGCAGAAGGAAGTACAGCATGGGTGCTCCATTGTCTCAGTGTTGGTGCTTCAAGTTACTTAGTCATCCTCTCCCTTAATGGTAAAGGGAGCTGAAGAAAATCCATGCAAGTGATAATAATAATCAGGATTGTCTGGAGAAGCTCATTAGGTTGGAGTACAATATTTACAGAACAAACCCAGGTTCATGCAAGCCTCATCCAGGTCCTGATTTTGCATCTTGGATTGTTGTCCTGCTGTCTCATCTTGGATTGCTCTCCCTTGGAGCTTGCATTGTGCCTACCTGACAGCAACAGCTAAAATCTGGTGCATGGAAATCCATTACATATAGCACAAAATAAGGAATTCATTTTAAGGCAGGTGGCTGGAATTGATAGTTGGGAGCTACCTATATGTCATTGCACTGAGCACCATGCCTGTATTTCTCACCCCTTTGGAGAAGTAGTATAGAAATTAGGTAGTAAGGACAGTTCATGGTCCGCAGGGTTCCTGTGAGGCCAGGATGAATAGCACAGAATCAGGGAATGGCTTGGGTTGTAGTTCCTGCCCCCTGCCCTGAGCAGGGACACTTTCCATTAAACCAGGTTGCTCAGAGCTCCATCCAGTCTGGTCTTGAACACTTCCAGGGAAAGGGAATCCAGAACAACCTGTTCTAGTGCCTTGCCACCCTCACAATAAAGAATTTCTTCCTAATACCTAGTATATTCTGTTTCAGTTTGAAGCCATTCCCCCTTGTCATGTTACTACATGGTCTTGTAAATTTTCTTGTAGGGATTTTTTCTTGTGGGGATTAACCGGCCATGATTGGAACGGTTACAATAAATTATCAGTCTCATTAAAGAGATTGTCCCTGGAACATAGGAGAGTGAGAGGATGCATAAACTGTTACTCAGAGAAAGAATGGTCACCTTCTTTCTAATTGTGCTGCTTTGAGATGTGTTATCCAAATATATTCTCTGCTTTTACTTGCCTTATTATCAAGGAAGCCTCTAGGAGCTGTAGTTTTTATTTCAGGTATTGATAGGTATTCCTTCCCTCTGGCATAGTCTAACCTGTGACTTCACAGGCAAAGTTCCAGAGTCTTTTAACAGCAGCCTTGTATTTGGATAAAACAGCTTGACAATGTTCATTTACTGAGACTGAAACACAGAAAATGTCTCAAATGTCATAAATACCTGTTCAGCCCACATTGTTTAAAGGGTTCTTTTTAGAAATCATAGAACAGTTAGCATTTTAAAAGAAGGAAAAGGTTGCTCTGTGCAAGAGCTTAAGTATTTTTAAAATAGCAACAGTGTTAATTTTTTACTCAGCTGTACTTCAGCACTAGATTGCAAAACTTTTCTTTCAGTTTTTAGACTAAAACTCTGTTCATGAGATCCAACACATTTAATGATAATTTTATACTGTGATTAAAGTATTCTGGGGACTGCAGAGGCTGTTTCAAAGCAAAATATTGATACAAGACTTTGCAACATAATTAGAATGTTTAAGTCTTCATTTTACCTTCTTGTCTAAATGCTTTTAGCCTTAAATATTACTAGATAATTTTTTTCTCACACACTTGTCTACTACTTTCCTGTTTTGGGGGAAGTTTGACTATAATAGCTGTCAGCTCTATCTTCCCACAAAACATCTTCCTGTCAATTTAAACTTCTTTATTTTTATTCTATTAGATTTTTTGCTGTGTGACAAAAACCCTGATCAAATCTTAAAACAGGTGGCTTTGAGTTTCTTGTCATACACTGACTTTTTGTTTTCCAAAGTCCTGTTACTACCATGTAAAACTAAAGCAATAAAACTAAGTTTGTGTTAATGTGAAATGTTTTCTGAAACTATTTTGGATGGAAAACTCAGATGAGCCTAAATCTTTCTTTCTGATGTATATAATCCTGTGCATTCTCTCAGCATTTAACCTATGAAAGATAAAACCAAGTTTGAAGGCTGTGAGCTACTTCCTAATTGGAATTTAGTTGGAAGAAAGTATTAACATTAAAAACCACTAACTTTTCAATTTATTTCTAGACTAATCACATAAAGCTCTTGATGTTAATGTTTTGTTCTGATGTCTCTCATATTTGAACTCCTTCACAGAGGACAGTGAATTAAGAAGAACCTTGCAGTCTTTAGCTTGTGGAAAAGCAAGAGTATTGATTAAAAATCCAAAGGGCAAAGATGTAGAAGATGGAGATAAATTCATCTTTAATGATGATTTCAAGCATAAATTGTTTAGAATAAAGATCAACCAGATTCAAATGAAAGAAACAGTACGTACTTTTTGCATTCATTCAATTTATGTATTAACTGTTTATCTACATATCCCATATGGATTTGTATTTTTTGCATATAAAGAAATGATTTAATTTCAGAGGATATTTAAATTTTTTGAGTAGTCAAGATGACTCAAAGAGGCAATAAAGACTTTAAATCACTGAATTTGAATGCAACTTAGGTTGCTTCCTGTGGTTGCAAATTTAAATGCCTATATATTAAACTAAAAGGATTTTGTAGACATTTCCGCCCATCTTAGAAGTTTTTGTGGTATTGCTGAAGTGTTTGTACTATATTGAACTCAGGAATCAAATGTCACCATGCCACTTCTATACTTAGCAGGTAAGAGTGCTATAAAATCAGGGCTGTTCCCTTACTCTGCGGTGAAAACAAACCTTTTTTTGTTGTATCTGAATCCCCATTATTGACACAAGGTGACACATTCTAATTAACATTTGTTTGTTTCTTTTTTGCCTTTGCATATTAAATTCCAGGAAAGTCAAACTGGAGTTTAACACAAAATGCTGCTGTATTTGGGCTGTCAAAGTGTTGTGTTCTTTGAGAAATCTGAAGGGAACTTCTAAGATTTACTTTAGTTTATCAAATAATGTAAAAAAATAAGGCACATTTTTTTTCCTTCACATTATCCTTAATTTTCTCTTTTACTTGCTTTGGCAGTACACTTCAGAGAACACTTAGCAATTAGAATGCAGTAATACATGCATCTGTCTCAAGGATAAGAGTGCATGAGTTTAATTTTATTGTGAAGGTTAACTATAGAGATGTAATTAATAAAAAGTAGCAACAGAGGATGATATGATGTTGTGATGATATTGTGGTGGTGTGTTGTTCTTTAGGCTGAGGAACAGGTCAGCACAACTGAAAGAGTATTTCAGGACAGGCAATATCAGATTGATGCTGCTATTGTACGAATAATGAAGATGAGGAAGACTCTTGGTCATAATCTTCTTGTTTCTGAACTGTATAATCAACTGAAATTTCCTGTGAAGGTAACTTACGTTTTTGTTTGTCAAACCATCCTATATTTATGTAAATATATGTAATACATGTTTCTATTCAGCTTGTCTATAGGAGCAAGAAATGAGAAATACCATAGAATTAAACTCAAAGATTAAGGTATTGTGTGGACAGAAATAAGTTGGAGTAGCAGTAGTACATCACTTATATACTATGGTGCATTTCTTATGTAGCTTTTAGCAGTATTTTTTTTTTTAAATATGTTTGCCTATATATTAGTGTTACACTAATCTCTTTTTTCTTCTTGTAGCCTGGAGACTTGAAAAAGAGAATTGAATCTCTCATTGACAGAGACTATATGGAGAGAGACAAAGACAACCCCAATCAGTATCACTATGTTGCATAAAGGCGAAGAAATAGTTTTATTTAAAAAAATTAAAAAACTAAAAAATAAAAACCAAAATCATCCACATATGTCTTCAGGACACCAAATACCTATGCTGTTCCAGACTTTTCTTTTAGCAGATTTCAGGTTGATATATATTATTCAACCAGCTGCATGCACTGCTGTGGAAAAGAAAAATGACATGTTAATTGATCACCTTTGTCAAGACTTCTTACTAATTTTAAATGTCCTGGGGTTTTTTTTCCCCTCTAGTTAATCTTTTGTTCTCCTGGGTTCTTCAAAATTTAGTTTTACAGTTTTGTTTAAAAATGTCATTGAAGTTGGATGGAAAGGTAAAATGACCTCTCTGAGAAATATTTGTCACGGATGCAAGTCTGGTTTCTTCAGTTAGGTGTTCCTGCATCCATAAAGTCCCTAGATGCTGCATTCTTTAGCTACAGTGACAATTTGGGTAACTTTTTAAAAACCTTTCATTCATGAACATGTACGTACAAGTAGTGTTGTTGAAATACACTGAAGTTTTGCACCATGAAAACCCTTAAACTTGTGTTCAGTTAATTTTCTTTCAAGTTATTACAAACTTCAGTCTGGTTTGGATAAATCAGGTTTTGAAGTGAGATTCTTGAAGTGCCAAGAGGACAACTGCATTGATGTGTGTACTGAGCTGTTGGATTATTTAGCTAAAATATGGATTGTTCTATTATTACTACTTCTGCTGGCTTGGGTGGCAAAGATTAGATCTGAGTCAAAGAGGCCCTACCTCGTTTTGGGGCAGCAGGTGTATTTCACTGTTTCTGTAATTGCCGTATCATTTAGTTCTGCCTTGAAAATAACATCCAGGGAACCTACTGTACAGTGTGCTCCACTTTAAGAAAACAAAACCTTTTTTTAAAAAAATACTTTTATGGTCTCAATATTGGGAAAGCATAGCTTTTTGTTTTGAAAGACTAAGGATTTTGTGAGTACTTTGTTACATATTGTACATATGTAAGTTGATTCGAATTAAAGAGTGAAAGACACTGTAGATCTGTTAGATAACTGTAAGGAAGACACCTTTTCTGGTAATACTTGCAAGACTGCTTATTTTCCTGATTTGTTTACTGGTATGTTTAATTCTGAAAAAGAGCTACCAAAGGAGTTTTGATCACTACATAAATAATAATTTAACTGAGCGATATTTTCTTGAGAGATACCTTACAAGTTTATGTAACATATGGGGTTTGTGCATCAATTAAAAGGCTACTTCTTAAAGTAAGCAATGGTATGAGGTGACAACTTGTGGATCTACATATTAAAAGTCCTTATTCTGTCCTCTGGTGTCATTAATTGTATTGCATTCTGAATTATTTTTGTTCCCTTTGTGTTTAGAAACTAAACACATTTAGTTTATTGTATTTAAAGCATATTTAATATTATAATTTAATGTAGACCTATTTTAATATTGGAATCTTCAGTTAATGCAAATAAAATCTTTGATGCATATTAATTTCTTAGCCTTTGTGAGAATGTGGCACTTCTGTTTATTTTTCAGTTGTTATTTTTTCAGTGTTAGTTATACCATTCACTTTGTAGTTCATTTTTTATGTATATGGTAAGATGGATCTCATTGGTTTCCAGACTTCTAAACCAAAAAGGAATGTGTGCCTCACAGAAAGGTAATGGCCAGAGAGGCGTTATCCACACTGAAAGTTGTAGTGTGCAGTAGCTGTTAGGAAGCAGTGAGAATGTACTGCCTGTCCCTTCTCAACCCAGATGTTCTGGTTCAGTAATTTTAAACAATAGCTTAAAGCAGTGGTGTTATCCTGAAGATGACTAAAATGGTTTTGCTTCAAGAAGCAGTGTTAATTAAAAGTGCTGAGATGTGCAGTTTTTCTTAATTGCCACAGACTAAGAACTCTTTGGCCATATTATTCTGGTCTAGCAATTAAGAATTAGTTGTTCCACAGCAATGGATATTATGAAGCCTGTCTTTCTGTGCTGGATGCCCTTGGTCTCCAACTGTATCATCCCCTCCAAATAACCTCAAGCATCAGTACTTAGAGGGGCTCTCCTTGGTTCTGCCTTTCTGCTTGTGAGAGTGTGGGTTTTGTCCCTCATCCAGCTGCTGATCTGTACCCATCCCCTTACCACCCTGAATATACAGAGAATGTCATGATCCCTGAAGTCTTCTACTCTTCCAGACTGGTCTGCAAGTGACTTCAGAGGTTCAAAAGCTTTGGGAGAGAGTGACAGACCGGGTAATTGTGACTCTTTCTCAGGTCCTTGTCTTTAATTTGATTTCCTCAAATTTTTCTTACTGGGATTTTTTATGTGCTGAACCAAACAGGTAAGCAGTTACTTCGAGTCAGCATGGAAATCACTTCTCCACAGTGAAATAGCTGCAGTTAATTGCTTTTCAGTAGCTGGTGATAGCATTTGGCTGAGCAGCCCCCCTCAATCACTTGGTTCTTTGGAATCACATTGCCTGAGTGTACCTGTACCCATAGGGCACAGGTTGTTAAACATTTATTCCTGGAAGATCACCCAGTGTTGAAGATGTTGGGCAGTAGCAAGGTAACAGATGTCCTCTATAGAGCATCTATGTTCAGGTATGTCTGGGAAACCTGGATCTTGGCAATTCAATGGCCTTAGAACAAACTGTTATAGCAGCTTCTATGGAATGATAAAAATAACAGCAGGAGCCTGGATACAGAGAGGGGCTCTGTCTTACCCAAACATACATTATATGCATTGAAAAATCAGTTTTCCTAAATGTGACATGCTGTTAGCTAGCCCAACATTTCTTCAGGGAAAGTAAGTGTGAGAGTGTAGGCTGGGAGCTGACTTAAAGGCGCTTCCCAAATGTGGCAGGTACAGCTCTCCTTAACTAGCCAACTGCCTCCTTTCTGCCCTCTCCTTGGGTCTTCCTTTCTTAGTTCTGTATTTTAGCTTTACCTGGACTCCTTTATCTGAACCTCGGTTTATCATTTAACTCTCTTGATTTGCTGCAGCTTTTTTCATCCTTTCTTTGTTCTATACATCTTTGAAAAAAAAAAAAAACCCAAAAAACTACACACTTTTCAGGTAACTTCAATGTCTCAATTCATGCAGACCTACCTGTGCACTGCTCCAGGCACGGGCACTGGGTGCCTGGAAAGCTGCCTCGTGAAAAAGGACTTGGGGGTGCTGGTTTGACAGTGGCTGAACATGAGGCAGCAGTGCCCAGGTGCCCAAGAAGGCCAATGGCACCTGTATCAGCAATAGTGTGGCCAGCAGGACCAGGGCAGTGATTGCCCTCTGTACTCAGCACTGGGGAGGCCACACCTCAAATCCTGTGTTCAGTTCTGGGCCCCTCATTACAAGACATTGAGGGGCAGGAGAGTGTCCAGAGAAGGGCAGTGGAGCTGGTGAAGGGCTGGAGCACAAGTCCTATGTGAAGCAGCTCAAGGAGCTGGAGTTGTTAAGGCTGGAAAAAAAGAAGGCTTGGGGAGGGAGCCTTATTGCTCTAACTGCCTGAAAGGAGACTGTAGCCAGGTGGAGGTCTCTTTTCCCAGATAACAAGTGACAGGATGAGAGGAAAAGAACTAAAGCTGTGCCAGAGGAGGTTTAGATATTAGCAAAAATTTCTTTACTGAAAGGTTTGTCAATCACTGGATCAAGCTGCCCAGGGAAGTGATGAAGTCACTATCTCTGCAGGTATTTAAAAGACCTATAGATGTAGAGCTTAGGGGTACAGTCTGGTGGTAGGCTAGGCAATGCTGGCTTACCAATTAAACTCAGTGATGTTTGAGGTCTTTACCAACCTAAATGGTTCCTTTCTGTTAGCAGGTTTATTATCTTTAGCAGGTATGTTCAGGAGAGTGGACTCTATACCATCAATCATGGTACAGAACCATAAACAATGAACTCGTTTAACTATTCCTAGCAAGTCTCTTCAGAAAGGAAATAACCATGTGATGTCAGGTAATCCTCAGCAACTGGCTATGGGAAAATAGTCATGTTTTCTCTAAGTTCTTTACTGGTAAAAATTCCTAGTCTTGTACTCTGTCTCCCTTGCTTTGTACTCTACCTTGACCTCACAGGACAGCTTTTACTGTAGTAATGGGTGCTACATCTCCTGCCTGTTTCCCGTGAGTGGCCCATTCTGCATCTATGGCTCTGAAGAAAGGCCAGGGAGTGCATCATGGTTGATATCTGGGCCTGTGAGCATGCTGGTTGGCCAGCAGCTCTGTCAGATGAAATGTGTAGGGGCTGGGCATGGATGGACTACATTTTGTTTCCTCAGTGACAGCACGAATTCAGACCATCAGGCTGTGTATATAGCAGCTTTTACAGAAGCTGTAACTGTTTATGTCTTACCCTGCTCTCACATTTGATTGATATCAGCCAACAAGTTACCAAACAGTGGGGCTGATGGCCAAGATGGTTGTGCAAGACTTGATGCATTCATCTAACACCCTGGTAATACTTGTATTGAAAGGAGGTGGAAATTGGTATGGTGCCATCTCTGCACCATTAATAAAGACCTAGTGAGCCAATGATCCACAGCATGGATGCAACATCATTCTGTGCTGGCAACCTTATGTTCTTTATTTACCAAATTTTACCACAATATTGTTGCTTTATGCAACTTACATATATATATGTATGTGTGTGTGTATATGTATATATATAGTGATCATTTTTTTTGTAGCAATCCAAGCATCTGTCATTTTTCTATTGATAGACACCTACTGACTTTCCAGTGGAGAAGCAGAATATTGCACACCAAATTTAAAGCTGACCTTGGGCCTCTGTCTCCACTTGTCTTGTGGCAGACTTTTTGTTCTGCAGACCTTCCACCACTCCCAGTGCAGCTTCCAAAAACACTGATCCATAATGAAAACAACCCATGTCCCACATCCATTACCCTCAACTCCTCTGCAGATGAGTCATTCAAACACTTGACCAGAGCTGCTCATTATGTCCTTTTTCTAACTAACATCTTCTTTTAGCAATGCATGGCAAGGACAAAGACTGCTAGAAGTGTTCCAGGGAAAAGACAAACTAAAATAATACATTACTGTGTCAAAAAATGTGCAGATAAAAATGCAGCATTAGAAAAGAAATATGTGTTTATAGCAATAGCATTGAAAATGAAAGGTAGATCCCCATGACACCCTAAGGAGCAACTAAACTTATCCAGGATGTTTTGGGGAAACAGGAAGTGTGAGTGAACTGAGACAAAGAGCAAGGAAAGGTCAAGTTCACAGCAGCTGAACTTTAGCAGCTGGGAGTAGATAAATTGCATTTCAAATGGGTTCAAAGTAAAAATGTGTCAAGGCAGCTTGGGAGCAGAAATCGTTCTGCCTCACAGATTATTAATCTGGAGCAGCCTGTAATGAGGAGAGGGATCTATGGCAGTCATTGTGAGAAAGCAAAGGCACACCGCTCCTGGCACACATTCCAGTCGTACTAGAAACAGGATTTCAGGAGCAAGATACATGCTTCTGAGGTTTCAGATGAAGCAAGCCTATCCCTAACAGTGTGGGTAAGAGAGAGCATTGGATTACAGAGTGATCAAATGACCTGGGCTGTCCATCTCCATTACATCTGAGAATGTTTACAAACTAACTTCACCTTCTTTTCTAGTTTCTCAAAAAAAAGAAAAAAAAAGTATTCCTTAAACGCCATCGGACATCTGAAGCTATGTGAAATTGTAATTTTCACCCATGTAAACGTACACCATTAGCAGTCCCTGTTTTGTCTTGGAACACATGTGACTCATATGTATACCCGGGTATATACAGATAGAACACTTCATAGATAACAGACCACCAACTTCCAATGTTATTATACAGCTGGGATTGAATTAATTCTTTGCGAGACGACTGTTCTCACCTCAGACTGCCCATGTTCAGAGGCACGAAGCACATTCTGGAGGTAAAGCAGCGCTCCGTGAGGTAACTTTCATCCCTCAGTCACTCCCCCTCACACCGCTCCCCACGGAGCTCCCCGCGGCCCGGCCCCGCTCTCGCGAGATCCTTCCTTCCCTCGCGGCCGGGGCCCCGCAGCGCAGGCTGTGTCACGTGATGGGCGGGCCGGCCTTGTGACGTCACAGTCACATGACCGGCCGGGGCCGTCGCCAGAGCGCCCCGAGCGCGGAGCCGCCGCCGCCGCCCCCAGCCCGCGACCGCCC
>NC_031768.1:25567762-25631015 GCF_001522545.3 Parus major
GGGGTGGCGGGGGGGCGTCGCAGCGGCCTGAGGTGGCCCCGGGGCCGGCGGCGCTGGACGCGGCACCTGTAACTGGAGACCCGCCCGCCCTCCCGTCCGCTCCCGCCTGCTCCCGCCTGCCCGCTGTGGCCTGCTGTCGGCGTTCCCGGGTGCTGACTGACCCACGGGGGCTCAGGGTTCCTGGGGGATCCCTCTCCCTCCCCGCGCCGGGCCCCTGTGGCGCCCCGGAGCCTCTGAGGGCCTCCGAGGTACGAGGGCAAATGATGGACGGGAGGCGGCGGCTGCCGCGCTCGGCGCGCTGAGCCGCGGTAGAGCCCGGGAACGCCGCTCTGAGCACCTGCCTTGGATGTAGGGACAACGCTCCGGGAAGAACCTGGAAACGAGCCTGGAGCACGAGGCGCGGGAGCTACTGATGTCATTGCTAGGAAACAGCGCTTTTCTATAGGGCATGAAGTGCTCCGTTGCTTCACGTTTTTTTTCTTGCCCTATCTTGAGTAAAATATGAAACGTGTCTGGAATAGAGAGATTTCAGTGCCTTGATGAGAAGGTTTGTTAGGGCAGCAAGGCTGTTTAACGAGGAAGTGTGTCATGCGTGTTTACTGATAACTACCTTGCTTTTGGTTTCTTGTCTTGAAAGCCACATCACACAACGCTGTCAGGTTTTTGAGATGTGGCTTTGGCAGCAAAGGAAACTTGTTCAGCAACTGGCCAAAATATTTCCCAAATACAGTAGCAGTTGAGAATGCTTATCTGCCATCATTTTTGAGATAGGACAGTCTTTGCGACTCCTGTAACATCTCTTTGGTAATAAATATCGTTATTACCGTTGACCATAGTTCAAATTCAGAGAGCCCAAAAGATGCCACTCACAAAGGGCACTGAGCAGTTCAGACATCCAGCCCTCATGAACCAGTGTAGTGAGCACAGTGATTCACAGTGCTCCTTGACTTGCTTTTTAGGGCTGCCAGCTGAACTGTCGTTGAACTGGTGTTAGAGTGGGAATTACTTGAATCGTTTGTTTGAGATAGTTGTGGCTTATATGAATCTAAAGAATTGCTTTATAGTTTGCTTTCAAATCAGCTTTTGTGATTTTTATATGGTATCACAATTTTGACACTTTTGGCCACTGCAGTAGTCTTCCTCTGCTTAACTGGCAGTTACAAACATCATTCGGTGCATTATCTTTGTCACTTTCTGGCATGTAAAATGTGTTAGGTTCCTGCAGCTGAGGCAACAGAATAGTTTATTTTACCACAGTAACTATTTACTGATAGTCGGGACTTTGTACCAGTATCTTGTACCTTAGTAGCTGGGTGTTTCTGCGTAACCTTAGACTATAATCTTAGGGGAAGATTTTGTGGTGCAAGTAGAGACCCCTTTCTTGCTAGAGTGTGGGGTTTGGGTTGTAGGTGAGGGGAGAAGAAGAAGAGATAATATATGAGCTGAAGTATTCAGATATTTTAGCTCATTTACAGCCTTTTAGTTATCTGAGTGAACACTGATTAGGATAAGGTCGTGATCACAGGAGACTGCACGATTAGCATGGGTGGGGCAGATGTGAAAACTTGTTTGGTGATGCCTTGACTTTGGGACAGATTTTTTTTTTTCTACCTGAATATCTCATCATACCTCACGTACTGTTTCAGTTTTCTGTTTTGATTGAGCAGCAAGCACTAAGCTGAATGTTTCAGGTGTCAGCCTTGAGCATTTTGTAATTAATTTCCTCATTAACATCAAACATACATATGGAATTAAGAGAGCATTTAGGTAGTATATGGTACATGCAGGGAAAGGGGCTATGGGAAATGGAAGTACCTACCCTGAACTTAGCTGCTGCTTTTTGAAATACTAAGTAAGATGGTGCTTGTCTGTTGTTGAGCACGATGAGTCAGTTGGGTTGTGTGCCAAACCCAACAGAGCTGCTTGTGCTCTCTGAGATCTAGAGCACCCGTACATTTTTTCATTACTGAAACACACATCAGAGAACACTTTCCTGAAAATTTAAGATTAGAATCAGACAGGGATTCTCTGTAGTGAATAAGCGGTGAAGTGTTTGAGATTTGCAAAAGAGAAAATTCTTTTTTTCAAGGTAGCATGATGTCATTTCAGAGTCACTGACGTATAATCCACATGTTTCTATTGCACAACTCTAGTCCAAAATAGAATTTTAAACCTTGCTACCAATGTAGAGATAGTTGAGAGAAACTTGATAATGAATTACAGTCAGTGAGCAATCTGGTGCTGAATTATTTTTTTCAGGTTTGGCATAATCGGGTGTTTGGAACTGAGACCAGTATAACTTGATTTTCGCAAAATCTAACTGCTTGAACATTGAGCAACTTTAGAAACATTGTTTTAGTAAATGCTGCCCTTGACATAGTGTTTGCTTGATAGCTGCTTGAAGGGTGTTGACACAGTCTCTAAGGATCTGAATTAGTGTGCCAGTCATCATGTGATAGGTTACTTGGCTTTGACTTCAGCAGCTTTTCTGACTCGTGAAGTAACTTCTTACTTGCTGAGAACTCCGCAGATTCCCTGACAGGCCGCTTTTGAGATCCGTTTCCAAGGTTTCTGTTCAGGCTGACCAAGGAGTTTTATTTTTGGTGTAACCTGCTTCTGGGTTGCTCTGTAGAGATTAGGATGTTTTCTAATCAGTAGGAGATGACAAAGTGAAGAATTGCCTCTAAGTATAGAGGAACCTGACTCAAAGAAAAGATTGATACTCTGTTGCAACATTAACTGCTGTTGTTATCTCTGATAAGCCTTTGTAGGCCTCAAAGATAAAAGCTTATTTGTAGCAAAAGGCACATCTCGCTTTTGCTTGTTGCAGCTTCAACAGTTTGTCTTTGCTCCCAAGTCAGCCATTATTTGGAAATTCCTTGAGAGAGCTTGGCGCTGAAATGGATTTCTTGGTATGTGCTCTCTTAAGCTTGGCAGAAGACATTTTTGGGCATGTGAGTGGTGGGAATTATGACACCTATTTGGACACTCCCTTGCATTATATTGAGTCTATATTACATACTTTTAAATGTGCCTTATGTTTTGGTAAATCAGGATTACACAATCTGACTTAAAGATGGACTGGTGTCCCTTTCAGTCTTAGTATAATAGTTTCTTAACCTTCTCTGTCCCTTGACAGCACCACTATCAGTACTACTTTTTCTACTGTTAATTCCAAATGTGACAGTCTTAGGTGCACCCTGGCATTAGGAGTACAGAGTTTAAATGTGCTTCAGCTCTCCACAGTGGATACTTGTTCCCTCTTTGGTGTTCACCCTTGAGTACAGTAATTCACACTTAATATATTTTGGTTTTCTTGCATTAAACTTCTGATGGCATCTGTTTCCTTAACAAGAACTCACTCCACACGATATGGGAACATATCGTGTGGAGTATTTTTACTTTCCTTGACAGGGTTAAGATCTACTCTGTAGGACTAGGAGAGTGGTTTTACTCAGGCAGTTAGTTTATTGCCTTATTTCCAACATTCCCTCTCCCCTGGGGAAGCCTTCTCTTTAATTTGTCACACAGTGCTCCTTTCTTCAAAACATTGTTTGGGGGCGGCAGCTGCCTTGAAGAATGTGTGTTAGTTGTGTGGTGTGATACAGCAGCACTAACCAGAGCCAGTGCAAAATGGACTTGTGTGAATGCTGAAAAGGGTCTGGCCAGGGGAGTTTAGCTCTCCTAGTGCACTCATGCAATTATTTGATGTAGAGCTATCTCAAGACTTCCTTCCTCTAGATAGAAAGCCATAAAGAAGTTTCATGTGACAAAACTTGATGCAGTTGTGCAATTCTCTGGTCAAATGGCAAGTGTATGGCTGTTAGGTAGCCTTTCCTTTCTAATGCTTTTGTGTTTGTATAAATTGTTTATAATTATAAAGACAGAAGTTATTCATCTGTAAACTTGAATTGAAAAAAAAAAATGTTTACTGCCTTAATTGAAGTCAATAATACCAAAACTATAATCGGAGATTGCATGAATTTGTCTCTTGGTTGGCAAGGATGCATATTCTGGGCTGGATCAGGAACTTGATATAATCAGATGCTGCACCTGCACAAGTACAGCTAGTTCTCTTACCCCCTGATGCAACTTAAACTCTGTTCTCCCTTTTCCCACCACTGTGTGTGTATTCAAGTGAGTCCACCCTTGGCTTTTCAGTCTCGTGTCTGTTCGTGAAAGGCAAGTATAACTCATCATTTCATGGAGACCATCTTGCCTCTTGCAAAGTGTTTTGTATGTCAAGCCTGTCAAGGGATTTTCCTGCTTTCAGTTGTTCCTGTCTTTTTGTATTATCTCAAGGTGGTTCTGAATCCTAAGGAAGTGATCTTGGTCTTCTGATAAAGGACTTGGACCTGGTGTCCCTCAGGGAGTGGTGTATACGTTAGAGGACAGAGCACTGTAGGAGAGCATAACTCCTCAGGGATTTTTCCATTCTGTTCTCTGGCACAGATTTAGGAGTTTAAAGTGGTGACTAAGGTTACCATTGGTCACAAAATGGCACTGAGATGACAGGATCATTCTGAACCATCAGAATGAGTAAATTACTGGGCAGTTTTGTTGACATGTACAATAGAAAATAAACCTTTAGATAATAACCAGCATTTCTTATCTCTGTGGATTAATGCCCCACAGGTATCAGTGTTCGCTGTGTTTGTCATCAGAACACCTGGGCAAAGGTGCAGGGCAACGCATCAGTGCTGCAGCTTAGCTACAGAATGATTAAGGGCTGGCATCCCTTACCCCAGAGTGCTCTGCACAGTAATTCCAGGGTGGGCTGGAGCTGAGGAGAGTCTGTGAGTGTGACCAGGCTGTGGGATACTCCGAACCCCATCCCAATATCCTGGGAGCTGGCAGCTGCGCTGTGCTGCAGCCATGGTTTTCCTCCTGAACAGCATAGGCAGTTAATGTAACTGCAAGCAGTCTCATCCACTGGAGATCTGTGTGGCTTAAAGTACTGATATGGGATATGTGCCCAGGTGTATTTGAATGGCTTGCTAACCTTTATTCCAAGAGGGAGAAAAATGCTAAAGAATTTTTTACTTATGCTGGAAATGTGACTATATATCTCCAGTTTACAAAGAAGTAGCTTTTGTGTTTCCTTATTGTCAGTGTTCCATGTTTCTAATAGAAATTGGAGACAAAGTAAATCATTAACTATAGTAACTGAAGTCCTTTTTGCAAGCAGATGGTGTACTCCATTGCCATTAAATATGCTTGGTTTTCTAGTGCACTACAACCATTCATCTCTCTCCCTTGGTAGGTTTCCATTATATGGGAGAGTAAATCAGGAGTAGCTGTGTTTGACTAACAGGATTTCAGTTATAACAAAGTTGAAACCTGAAAGCATATGCTAGATTGTTTTATTAACTTTGTAGTTTCCAGATTAAACAAACAACTTTATGAGGTGGATTTCTTTAAGATAAATTGTTAGACAATCAAGGAAGTATTTGTTTTGTTTGACTTACTTATTTTATCTCAGACTGTTAATATACTTTGGGGTTTTTTGAGGTAGGTATGTTAGATAAAGAAGGATGCTGGATTTAATTCAAGCAACATCTCTAGTTGTTGCTTTAATAGTTAAAGTGTTTTCTTGCATGAGACTGTAATTGCAGAAATTAGGTATAAAGGGAGAGAGTGCCTTATGATTTTCAATTGGAAAGATGCAGCTAGAATAAATAAGCTGTCTTTTTGGAACTTACTGGAATACAAAGGAAGCATCTGAAACAAGTGAAATTTCTTTGATGTAAGTACATTTTCGTAATTCCTTTACTAGATATCCATAATGTAGTGTTTCCAGCCAGCTGAGTAATGAGCCTAACAAAACTTACTCATTGCTATTGAAAGGTCTTGGACCGCTTCATTTAAATCTGAAGTACTGCACTTGCTGTGCCACAGATAGTTGTCATAGAGGGCTCTGCAGTTTATTAAGAGAAACATTTAAAGCTTAAAGTTAAGAATCTGGAGATTGTATCAGCTTTTGTGTATAACTGCAAAGAATGATATTGTTATGAGATCTACAAACAATATTCTCAACTTGTAGATATGCCCTGATAGAATTAAGCAATACATTATGTAACATTATTAGAAATATTCCCAGAATGGATTGATTCAACATCAGTTTGCTTTTCTGTAGTCTTGACATTTTGACTGTAGTGTTGTAGTGTTTGTGGGTTGGTGATGATTCATGCATTAATCACTACTTGACACTGAAACTGCCTTCACAGAGCTCAACAGCTGCTTTCCTGTGAGACACAGCAAGCTGTTCCTCTGTCTTAAACTGGCTGGAGCAGAGAGTAGGCATGACCTTCTTTCCTTCAGTGTCTTGATTTATTCATCAGTGTTTTTTTCCTAATTTTTCTTTGCTCCTGTGTCCCGTACGTTTCACTCGGTATCATCTGCATTCTTTCAAGACCTTGGGAGCAGATGATGCTGCAGCTCAGTTCCCTCTGATCACCATCCCTGTGAGTGTTGCCTTACTTGCAGTGAAACAGCTCTCACCACTCCATCGAGGACAGCTCACTGTCTTGTGCTGGATGTGTCTGTCTCATCACTGAAACTGCAAATCCAGCAGCTGCTGAATATTTCTTAAGAAGGATTGGGGTTTTATAGCAGTTATTCCACACTGATGAAGTCAGGAGTCGTGTAATTATGTGACTTTAACCTTACAAAAATATAGTAGTTATGCAAGTATTACTATTTAATGTTTATTCATGTCCCTTGTTCTTTATTACTTAAACTTGCTGAGGGTGACTTATCAGCTCTTTATTACCAGAATTTGTCTTCCATTTGGTGCTTTCTGGTATCTCTGCATTGTCCGTTGTTCTCTGAATCATTTGTAATGGACAGGTCTGTCATGTTTTCATTTAGGTCAGCAACATTTTTTTAATTGTTTTTCAGTCTTTTCTTTCCCCTGCATTTCTTTTAAAAATTATTTTTCTTTCATTCTCTACTCTGTTACTTAATTATTTTTAGCCCTAAAATTGCTGAGATCTTAATAGCTATCAAACAAGGGAGTCTGCATGCAGACTGAAGGTTTTCATTCTACCACATTTTTCAGTCATAGTGTTTGTTCAAGGAGCAATGGATTCTTATTCCCTGCCTCTACACTTTTCTATGCTGTGCTAGAAATCTTCAGGAAAGTGTAAGCAGCTTGCTTTGGAGAAAACTAGTGCTTGCAGTAAATGTAAACAAGTTCCAGATGTAAACGTAAAATGGAAGGAAACTTTGCAAATTGAAACTTCCATGTGGACGAACATGTTTCTGATACTGCTTTGAATTGCAATAAATAAAATTTCTTTGTGAATATGTGGTCCTTAATGAACATTTTATGCTGGACATAAGGCAAAGGTAGGACAGTTTTTGTTTGAAATAAGTTTTCTACACTATTTGTTCTTAAGCATTTTGTTTCTTCTGTCTATATCTGATTTCAAGTCCAGACTCTCCAAAAACTGGGTAAAGTTGAATGAATTCCATTTTCAGCTTTGCCCTCTCTGGTGCTGGGAGAGGATGTGATGTTGCTAAGGGGAAGGCAACAAGGGAAAATGCTTGCTGGGTGCCAGAGAAATAGTTTCCAATGTGTTCCTGCAACTGATGTGCCTTCTACTGAAGTCCAGCTGACAAAAGTCCAATTTTTCCTAATAATTGTACACACCGTAGTTTTGCAATGAAAAGTTTTAAGATATGTTTTTTGAAAACTTCTCAGAGAGGGAAGCTAGCTAATGGATAATCCCTCATCTGGATCTCTTTGCTATTATCAACAGTTGAATGGATTAGCATGTTTGACTCCTTAAAGCTTATTTGCTTGTGATAATGGCTTATGTCTTACAGCTGTTTCTTTATCAGGTTTTCTGCAAGACTGAAGTTGTTGCAAATGCAAACTGTTAAAGTGCTTGCATGAAAATGATGCAGGCTTTTTGCAGTGAGGTTCACTTGGGGGGTGGTGGTGGTGACAAATTGAGGATCTGAAAAATAAAATAAGAAACTGGTCAGGTGCAGGAGTATCCCTTGCCACAAATGAAGTAGGAGATAACCAGCTTTCCAGCTGTTTCCAGCCTGCCACAGTGTGAAGCTTTGTTGGCAGTGGACACTGTGACTGGTGTGACACTGGTGCCAGTCCATGCTGCCATCAGAATGGACGATTGTGTGCTCCCCTTGCTGTGTGTTCTTGCACTGTTAAGTTGGTACTTTGGGCAGTTGTACTCAGCATGCTATGGGCATAGAGGCTGGAATGGAACAGGGGGCAGAAAAGCTTTTCTCTGCTTTTCTCAGCAGCTCAGTCTGAGTTCAGCTTAAACCAGTCAGGAAAACATAACCTCAGTCTGTGTCAAGGTCTCGGCCTCCTCCTCCTCTAAAAGTGTGGAGCGTGTGAGGACGCTAAAGAGAAGTTCTCCTGGCAAGGGTAGCATGCTCTATCATGCTATTTTTGGCAGTGCCTTCAAAACATCTGCAGTCAATCCAGGCTTTCTAAATGCTGCATTCAGTGCATGTGCAGCTGAGTGTCCTGGTACAGTGGGAGTGAAGGCTGTGTGATGTGCTGTGGGGGGAAGGCAGAGTGCTGGAGGCATGCAGGTTCAGATAAGCTGAGTCAGGTCTGAAGCTGCCTTGAACACTATGACTGGCATTTGTTGCATGTTTTTCTTACCTCTTAGGACCCAGCGTGTCAACAGTTTTGGTTTGGGTGGCTTTGCATTTTTATAAAAGAGGTGTTTAATTTGTCTTCTGTTTGTTAGTGACATCAAAGCTAATCTAGAGACTGCTAATGCTCAAGTTTCCAAACTCAATAGATGCTTAAGTTGTACTCCCAAAATGTGCAGTGGTACATATTTGTCTCTTTGGGATTAAAAATGCAGATTTATGTGACACCAAGTTAACCACTTTTTATTTTTATCAGGCTTTTTACAGGCTTCCTCTTCATTTGAAGTGAAAGATTCAAGTGGTAAGGTCTGCATAATTGCTGATTTGACAGTAGCCTTCTCAGTGGAATACAAAAACAACGGGCAAAAAGAGGTAAGGGCAGTGAGTATCTTACTGCTTGTCATTTACTAGTATTTATAAAATATGTGGTATCTTTGCACATGTGCAGTATTTAAATTTTCCTCAAGTATCTGCATGAAAAACTGCTTCAAGAAGGATTTTTACTCTCCCAGTCAGGTTGCATCAGCTTTTCTTTATTACAGATGCTTCTTCTGATTAAACGGTGAGATTGAGGCTGTCTGAAACAATCACAAACAAAACATGTGAAATTACTTTAGTGACTGAAATTCCACACCTGTCCTGTTGATAACTAAAATGGCTTTCACTGGAACTGTAAAGGCAAAAATACTACGAGTTCTCTTTTGGTAACTTGGTCACTTGCACATGGACTAAATCTGAACTGAAATGGCTGTTGGCACGTAGCTTTTAAACTTTTTAAACTCTGGAAATCTGTGACCTTACGTAAAAAACCTCTAGATTTCAGTGTATCTGCAGACTAGTGCAATGCATACAAATTGTTCCATATTAACAGCAAAAGCTTGTTAATGGAAAATTAAGAATTTGCTGTAACAAATAAATTTTGGTGGGTTTTTTTGTATCTTCACTACTGAATAGGAGTAGAGGATTATTTATAGTCTTATTGCAGTTTTGTGTTGTTGAAGTAGATTTTTTTTTCCTAGCCATCACTGTAATACAAGGTTAAAAAAATCCTACTATTTTACCAGTGGTGCATTTGCTATGTGTGATTTGAGTTGAGCCTTATATTGTATAATCCATGTTTTCAGTGTTGGTCTGAAATCCTGCTGATACTAGTATATGTGTTTGAATTCAGAACTGACTTCTTTCATAACATACTTTTGTCTGTTTCTTCTTGTAAGCAGTAAGCTCAGAAGTTCCCAGTAAATGTTGTATTTATCTTCAGATATCACATTTCTTCACAAAGTGTAATAAACTCAAAGTATTACAGCCAAGATATGTAGGATGTACCATCCACTTTTGTTCTTGGTCAGTTGTACTACAAGAAGTAAAGCTTAAATTCTCCTATTTTTCACATGTCCAGAGTTTACCAGATTTGATTCTCGTGGTACAGAATTACTGGCAAATTCATATTGCTGGTTTAGGAGTAAAAAAAGTCTAAGAGGTGCTGTGGGTGTGTACTGGTTTGTACCCTGTGATTTCACAGAGCAAGATTCTCAAACTTGAATGCCAGTAACATGCTGCTTGCTACATACTGGTATATAAGTAGACATCTTATAGTATATATTATTGTCTGCTGTATGTTTATAACAGTTTCATAGGATATCCAGAAAGCTGTGAGGAAAAGCTTACATGTGTTTTATTTTGTACCCCACAGTTTGTACACTTCTTTCTTCCACAAAACGCTTCAGTAGACTCACAGAGCTCATGTGGTAAAGATAACGCATCTCATCCAGTTCTGGTATTGGATTTTGGAGCAGGGCATTCATTAACCCTGAATTTCTCAGAATCTGCAGACAAGTATCAAGTTGAAGAGTTAGTTTTCCACTATAATCTGTCAGATGCAACTTTATTCCCAAATTCAACTACAGGTAAAATGAAAACTTCCTGTTGTTATTGTGAAACCTTTCCAGATGTAGTACTGAGTCCTTTCTTTAAATACTGGTACTTACTAAGGCAGTGTCTCTTTTTACAGGAGAAGTGAAGACTGTATCACAAAAAAGTATTATTCAGGCACATATGGGCACAAAATACAGATGCATCAACTCCAAGCACATCAATATGAAGAATGTGAATGTTACTTTCAGCAATGTCACTTTGGAAGCCTATCTCACAAATGGCACTTTCAGTGTGAACAGTAAGTATCTTGTAACAGAAAATGTACTTGATGAGCTAATATTTCCAGTTATAAGTTGTTTAAGTCCTGATTAATCATATTTAAGGTGGGTACAAGCTGGATCTGAAACACTGATAACAGCATCTTCGGAAATGAATGGACTTGCCCCAGGATTTCTCTGTAGGATGTCAGAATCTGTGGCCAGGGGATAGTGCCCTAGGTTCCCGTGGGTGTTGTGCTGTGCTCTTCATGCGTGTGCATGTTAAACACATGCTGCAGTAGGTTGAGTGGGCACATGGCCAAAATCCTAGTTCAGAAGTATCTGATAATTTCCAAGCATTATGGCCTTACCAAAGTAATTTGAACTAGTTACTGCGTGCTCTGGGTAAAATTAGTGGAATAATGGCAGACAATAGAGAATTGGTCTGAAGAGAGCAGAAATGTACATCTTCCTACAGGAGGTTTTATGTCAGCTGTAACAGTTTTTTTCTCATTCAGACACAATCACTAAGTCATATTTTTATTCTGATTGCTTGTATTGAAAAGCAGTGTGAAATTTTACTTCAGATTATTAAAGGCCAATTATTTAATGGTGTAAAATGGTTCAGGTCCTTTGGTTTTGTGGCAGCAGTCATCAAACACAAAAGTGCTGTATAAACTGATCACCAGGATCTATCTTCAGGGGTGATAAGTCTTTGCCTTACTTTTAGAGTCTTCATCTTCCCTGGGAAATGTAGAACTTTTCTTTAGCTGTTAAATGAAATAAATATTAAAAATTAGGGTAGCCTAATTTTTAATGGATACAATGAACAAGTGCCTTCTACTGGAGTATCTCTACCTTGTCCCTTTTCTGAAAAATACCTTGCCTGATGCATGATAATGGTGGCATTGACTTCTCTTATGGCTGCTTCACATGACTGGCAGATCTGAATGCATCATTCCCTTGTTCAAACTTTTCCATTCAATGAACTGGTTTGCAGTAGAGATGCTTACCTACATTTACGCTTAAAAAACCCCCACCAAACCCTGATTTCTATTACTGCAGTCTTCAGAACTGTATCTTTTTTTAATTATGAAACTTTGATCTAATTGTTTTACCAGGTGAGTATGATAAGTGATCATTTATCAGCAGACTCAAACATAAGACATGATACTGGAAGAAGCTGATTTTTAACTTTTACAAAATATCAATAAAATCTGCCTACTGTGTAATACTTTCCTTTTTGAGACCTTAAGATCTGCTCTTATATAGTCCTCTGATTCCCTTCTTGTAGGCTTGAGCCTTCCCCTGTCCCCTAGGCAGGTAGTTGTTGATAAACTTTTGATCTGGACTTTTTCCTTAATGTTTTTTTTCTCTGTAAATCTTTAATGAAAGGCTATTTCTGCCAGTGGTCTGTACAAGGCTCACTGAAGGGAAGAAGGGTCAATATTGAGTGCATCTACATAACTAGTGATTGTGACTTCTGTTAGTGGCATAACCAGAGATTGAGACTTCTGTCAGTGTACCAGAAGTTATTGACTGAGGGGGATGATAGTGGTTATCTGCAGCTCTGAAAGGGAGACTTCCATTTTCTCGCTGTTGGTAGTTTTGCCAGCTTCTTTCCTGTAACTGTCAAGAAAAGACGTAAGAATTTGTCTCATCTTTTGATCTATTCTGAAATGCTACCAGAAACTGCTCTAAACCAGTTCAGTAAAAATAATGTATTAAAACTCCAACTAGGCTAAACTTCCAGTCAGTGTGATTTGGTTGTTTCCATCTTTGCCAACTTTAATAAGAGCCTCTATGTGTTGAGGTCTTGCAGATAAAGGGTAAGTCTCCATTGAAGTACCCAGAAAGCTGCTTTTTGCTTTGTTAGGAAATAATTGCATTTTGGGATCAGTCCATTATCAGTCTAAAAAGTACGGGATCACTCCTTCTTCATCCACCTTCATTCTCCTCTTGGACTTTGTAGCAGTGGAGTAGAAATAGGAAAGCATGCTATGTTGCAGTGTGTGTGACTTCAGATGGTGTGATTAGAGTTCCTTTCTCTGAGCCATAATCAAAAGTTAAGCTGCTGTTTAAGGCTATTTATTAGATGTCATATATCTGCAAATATGTATGCATTGAATTTTAGAAGTAGGCCCTTTGAATCAGAGTTGATTGTTGCTGCAGTTGCTGTTGTCCTTAAAAAGTTGCAAGTTGTTTTCCCTGGCATATGGAGATGACCTTGGCTTGGAACATGGAAGCCTCTACTTTAGTAATGTCTTTGTTATGACCTTTGGTTTTGGCTTAGATGTTCAGTGCAGGAATCTTTCTGGCTCCCAGATCAAGTTTAGATCTTGCTGCCACATGTTTCCAAGCACTCTGGCAAATAAATCAGAGTTGCTGTTCCTTTGAAGTTGCTGCTGGACTGGATGTAAAGAGGTGAACTTGCACACCTTCACAGCCTTGTTAACCCTGTGGAAGGTGGCTCCTCGTTCAGGGCTGAAGGGAGGATGGGTGTGAGACAATACAGCAGAATCCCCTTGTTAAGGACAAGAAGAGCCACAACAGTATCTGAAGGCTGCTCTGGGTATTGCCAGAATAATGAGAGTGAGAGAAAGGAGAGCACATCTCCTGAGAGACTACTTTGAACAGTGGGCAGGAGAACTGTTCCTCTGCTTTTCCTACATGAGTGCCCAGAGAGAGTTATAAAGATCCCAGCCTGGCTGTGAACAGACAGCAGGAACACTGGCCCTGTCAGATTTATCCTGACCCCATGGCAAAGCAAAATTATGGTCATGAGTGAAAGTGGATGTGGTCACCATGAACTTCAGTAAATTACCAGCAGAGGTTTTTCATGTGCCAGGCTTTAAAAGGGTCTGAAACTTTGCAACAAGAGTTTAGGTAATGCTTTGCCATTGTGTTTCTGAGCATTTATTATCTTTTATTAGGAAAAAAGCTACTTGAAATTGTGTCTTCCTTTCCCTCAATGATTAAAAATATAGTTCATCCCACAGCTTCATTTTGTTTGGTAGTGACTGTTTTGTTTTCTCTGCAGAGACAGAATGTGCTGAAGATAAGGTCTCCACTACTACTGTAGTGCCAACAACTCCTAAACGGACCACTAGCCAGGTTCCAACGACTAACCCAACACCAACATCATCACCCTCAAATCCTGCAGTTGGTAAATACAATGTGACTGGTCCAAATGGAACCTGTGTACTTGCCTACATGGGCTTACAGCTTAATATCACCTATCAAAAAAAAGATGAAAAGGTACATTTTGATTTTTGCTTCTTTAAAGCCTTCAAATTTCTTCTGTGGGGAAGACTTGGTAAATTATTGTAAGCTAACCTTTTTCTTTAAAAAGCCCAGCTGTTAATGTTCATCCATCATTATTCTCTATTTGAGTTGCTTAACCTGGTCTAGACTAGTGACATTTCAAACACTTGTACTGAAAGTGGTTCTTAAGGATTTTTCCATTCACTGAAAGCGGTATAAAACTTGTCTGTTGACTCCACAAAGTGTATATATGGTCATTTAAGAGGAGTAGTAAAAATTAGCAAGGTATGAGATGGGGAATCCTGTTATCAAAGTTGCAATTGAAACAAGATTTTTAAAATGTTAAATAAAATACAGAAATTGGGCTGCAGGCATAGAGTGAATGACCAGTAGAAGAGAAAATTCCTACTGTAAAACTGGACAGGCTTGTGACTTAATTACCTTCCAGCCAGCACTGAAGACATCTTGATTTGACTTTGATCCTTAAAAGCTCCTTAAGAGCTGATTTTAATAGTTTAAAAAAAGAAAAATACAAGGTTTTTGTAAGTTCCAGCCCTGCTACAGGTTCTTTCCCTCCACTGTTAGTGCAGAGCCTGTGCCAGCCCTATAGACAAACCCAAAGGCACTGTTGAATGCCTCCAGTAGGAAACAGTGGTGTTGCAAAAGGAACTACTGCGTTTATTTATGATGTTGATAACTGAAAGGCAAAATCATGAGCCCTTATAGCTAGTGTGTGACTGTACAATAGCTTGTTATGATGGTAACTGTGTTTTAGCCACCTTAATTGTGTGAAATTACCTGATTATGGTGTTCTGCCTCTAGTGGAACAGCTGATTTCTAGTGTAATGACCAGTGAGAAGGTGGCAGATAGGTTTTCTGGTCACATAAGGCTCAGCTAACGGCTACTGAAAGGGTTTCTAACCCACAGCCTTCTGCAGATGCAAGATGGTATAGAATCATGAACCATGGACAAAACTAAAACATTTTGAACTGAAATGATACACAAGATGATTCTGCTGACAGGTGGTCCCTTAATTGCTTCTACTTTATGTCAAAGCAGTATTTTATAGCATCTTGCCTTCTGTGTAGTTCGATGGTTCTTGATGTTTTTCATTCTGCTGCAAGGACCAATGCAGTTTGTGTGGAGAAAGCAGTGGGTTCTTGGCTGCAGCCAGTAAGAGCTGCAGAGAGCTTTGTTAGATGTGCCCTTAGTTGTCTGTTAGCCTGGTCACGCAGGTGCAGCCTGCACAGGTCTGAAATTTGTGCCTGGATCTGCCCTGGTGTCTGGAACATAGAGAAAACACCACACTGTAGGCATGAGACACAAGCCAGCTACACCTCAGCTGACTGTAAGGTGATGTGCTCAGGGTCTTCAAGTGTCATCATTGCTCCTCTTCTCTCTCAGATGGGTTTGGATTTGCTGAATTTCATACCACGTAATACAACTTCTTCTGGGAGATGCGACAATACATCTGCCTTGTTGAACCTGACTTTTGAGAAAACCAATGTTATCTTCCAGTTTGCATTGGTAAGAATCTCTGCACCAAGTATGTAGGGTCTGCAGGACTTCCCATAGGGGAAAACTAGCTGGGGCAAGTGCAAGAGGAAAAAAGCTACAGGAAGGGGAGTAACTAGTTCCTTTGATTTTAATACTAGGATTTATTTTGTTTTTTATGCTTGGTAGCCACTGTGTGAAAAGAATATGTTTATGTGTATATGCACACATACATATTTGTACACAGAAAAGTATTTTGTTTGGAGTGGGAACTTCCTTGAAGATTATGTTGTTTACTGTTTAAGGCTTCTTGCTGAAACTGGGAGCAGCCTGTGACAAGCAGGCATCTCATCTAATTTTAAGCCTGGAGCTGGATTTAGTCCTCATTAATATTCTGTGTACTGCCCAAAGGCCAAGTGTGCTTGTGTTCTGGTCTCCTATAATGGCTGGGAATCCTGTTTCCCACAGCCCTGCCACAGGTGCTGTATAGAAGCTGCATACCTTCAAGGACTGAATCCACTGTTTGTCACAGCTTCATGGTGCTTTTAATGCTGATCACCTTGAGCTGTTGCTATTAAATGACTGCAGCTCTGTGGGGTACCTAGTTCACTGCAAGTAGGCTGCTTAATAAATGAGTGGGCCTATGCCTGCAGTGTGGAAGTCAACAATTTGGGGGTAACAAAGTCTCTTTTCTGTCTCTTTGCCCTCTCACAAAATATTCTTCCTTAAGGTGCATACTTTATGTTGCTTTTCTCTCCTAAAGTCCAACTAAACACCTCCTATGGATGCTAATCGCATTTGTGGTCTACATTTTAAAAACCTTTCTCAAGCAAAATGCATGCAAAATGGCACCTGAACAGCTTGTGTTGTACATCATCAGCTACTGATTTGTTGGTTTTGTTTTTTTTTTAAAGAACTCAAGTGCTGAAAAATTCTTCCTGCAAGGTGTGAATGTAAGCACGATCCTGTCTCCTGAAGCAAAAAGTAAGGACTTCTAAGAAATTTACTCTCTGTGATTTCTTCTGTAAATATTAAGGGTGGCCTGCATTAAGTAATATATGAGAAATGTTGGGAATGAATGTATCAAATTGCAGATTTAGGAGCTTACAGGTCCTGCTCTTCAGATTAGTATAATAAGACTTTCTCTTACACAGATCCAGAATTTAAAGCATCAAAAAACAACATGAGTGAGCTGAGAGCTTCAGTAGGGAACTCCTACAAGTGCAGTTCTGAGGAGAATCTGCAGGTCACGGACCAAGCCTTTGTCAATGTATTTAATGTTCAGATCCAGATTTTCAAGATTGATGGAGACAAATTTGGGCCAGGTAAGAGGCTTGCATTTGGCAGCCCCTGTTAAATCCAAGATTTGTTAAGTATACTTTGATATAAACATAACATTCTGTAGTCAGATGTCAGCTTGAGGGTGCTATGCTTAGTCTCTGCATGCCCCACTACAGATGATGTGGGGGCTGATTAAGATGTCTGAGTTGAGGCTAGTGTGAGAAGTATGTAAAAAGCTTTGAAACAACTTGGACTTGTTCCTGACGGTCCAGAGAAGAGTTAAGGAGGGCTGCTACCTTTCCCTCCAAACTGTGTGCAGACAGTTGTGTGAAAGGGGAAAACCTGACCCTTGTGACTATGATGAAAGCAAAATGATTGTGGAAAGGGTCACATGGATGTTTATGATGGCTAAATTTGTGTGTAACTAACAGCTCTTGAGGAGGAAACAATCAGTATTATCTCCATATTGTGTATACAGCTGGTAGACTTCATCTTGAATAATCATAGTGGACTTGGCTTCCTTTTCATTGTTGGCAAGCTAGCTGAGCCAGTTTTATCTACCTGCTGAGAGCAGAATGCTGAAGTTCTGGATGTAGCCATCTGTTGGTGTACTGGTACCTAACATGGATCTTCTTCTCTCTCTTCAGTGGAAGAATGTCAACTGGATGAAAATAACATGCTGATCCCTATAATAGTTGGAGCAGCCCTTGCTGGTCTTGTTCTAATTGTCTTGATTGCTTACCTGATTGGCAGGAAGAGGAGCCACGCTGGATATCAAACAATTTAGTTACTTGCACTAAAATCCAGCGTAGATGAAAAGCAATTGCAAGAAGCTGGGGGGAAAAATCCCCCTGCATTTCCCCTGAACTGGTTGATATTGTAAGGTAACATCTTTTCTTGCAAATTGCTTCTTTAAAGTCTGCTTTATTAAATGTGAAATCATCTTGCAGCATTTAACTATGCACAAAAATAACTTCTGAAGATTCTGGTGTTTAATTTTGCTAACTAGTTTTAATATTTACCCACTTAGAAACAAGCTAAAAGTTTTTAAGGGTGCTTTTTTTGAATTGGCATAAGATCATGTCAGCTGCAGGTTCCAGAGAGGGATGTTGCTAATTCTGACTCAATTTCAGAACTCTTAACAAAGGGAAAAGGTTCATTATTTGCACCGCTGCCACTGAGCAATGATGTTAAGTATACTGACGATGTATTTGAAAAAATTAGTGACAACTGACAAAATTGAAATCTAAAATCTGAACTTCACCTTGTCTCTTAGGTGTGTATTTTTTACTAAGCTTTAAACTCAATTCCTGGCACATGCAGGGTGTGAATGACGCAATACTCAAACCTTACAGGAACTCTTTATGATTGGACAACTCCCCTGTTTGATATTTTTGATGCTATGCCAGCTCGTTAGGAGCTGGTACTTTTTTAAAATGGGTGTTATTTTTATTTACTTTTTTTTGTAAAGTGATTTCAGTCTATTCTGTTGGAAGGTTCAGAGAGATCCTGTTACTGCACATGTGTGTACAATATAGATCTCAATCTGCTGATTCTATTGCTTTAAACTTGGCTGGGGGGTTGTACACTTTAAGGATCAGTTCTTATGTATGCATTGCCTGTAACAATGCTAATAAAGACACTTTTTTTTCTGTATTTCTTAGTATTGCTGATCACTCTTAAAACCATTTGTTGACCATTTATTGAGGGCTGAAGTCATGGTTTGGTGATATTTGGGAAGCTTCAAGCAATCTTTAGTGTGGAGTTAAACAAGTGCTTAAGTTTTTTCTTTGTGACACACAGTGTGTGTGTGTTTGAATCGGGTTCGAGTTGCACTTTTTGTTTGGAAACAAAGAAAGCTGTGGGTTGGTGGTTACCTGAGAGCTGGAGAAGTTAACTCTTCAGACTGCCACTTCCTGCAACATGTCGGTACACCCGTGTGCCTGGCTAAGCCTCACTTTCTGACAATGCTGCTGAGGTTCTTAGTCTAAAGACTCTGTAAATGACATTTCATGTTTGATTCTGAAGTTGGCCTCTTAGCACAAAGTGGGAAACACACCTCTGCTGAGGGCTGTGTGCCTTGTTATATGCTGGAAGTGAACCTTGGTGTTTAAAGCTTCCCTGACTCCCTTCTGCAGCAAGGCTTTGGTGTTAACAGCACCAGCTCCACAGGGCAGGAACTGGGGCACACCAGAACACTGCACAGAACACTTCTGACCTAGAGAGCCTAATGCAGGGCAGTAAGGCTGCTGTACTTTGGACCAGTGTCCTGTGATGTTGAAGCTATCAATTTTGCTAGTAGTGAATAGTGTTCCCTAGTACCTGCTGACATACTAGGAGTATGTTATTTCTACTGTTCTTATAATTCAGTACTTGAGGAAAAAGGTGTGTGTCTGGTACCATTAAGGATAGGATAGCTCAGAATCATTGTTGACAGTGGCTAGTGGTAGTGAGAATTGTTAGACAATAACAGTCTTTAGTTGTCTAGAAGAGCACTCCTCTGCTTGCTCTGAAAAAGGTGATTTTCTTTTTTCACCCCTACTACAGAATGAAAAAAAAAATCTCAATTTGCAGAATAGAGGGAAGCCATGCTTCACAGGGAATGAAGAGAGCGTGGAGTAAAGTCTGAAAAGGATTGTGCTGTTAAAATGTGAGGTGTTCCACAGTAGTTTGTTGCACAGGGACCATAAAACCCCAGAAAGTGCTCCAGTTTTCTTTTTGCCTTTCCCCAGCTGGAAGGAGAGGATTTGGCCACGAGAGGGCTCTGTTTGGACAAGAAAGCAATTCCCAGACCTCTAGCCCCAGCAGGGCTGGTAGTGACCCGGTGCCAGTACAGACTTAGGAACTACCCAGTGTCTTCCCCTGTCAAAGAAGGCTGTGGGTGGATATCTTTACAAATGTTTCTCCTCAAATTTTTAGGGACAGGTGTTGGAGAATTGCACTACAGCTGCTCTATCTCACACAGCATAAACCAAGTGTTAGTGAAGATCACTGACTGTTCTCTTGCCCTGCACTTTGCTGTATTTGAGTTCCTGAAGTGAGAGCAGTGAGGAAAAAGATGCTTGTATTCCAGCCACTGGCTGGCAGTGGGGACTCAGATCACATATTTTACTCTCTACACCAAGAAACAGGTTCTGACAATTTAAATTAATTTATTTTGTACAAATGGTAACAGTGTCACAATTAACACAGCAATACATAATTTTATACATCTGTTTGCTTTTAATATTACAAAATTCCCTGGGACTATTTTTTTTTTAAGGAGGGTCCTGACATTGATCACATTCTAGTCTGAAGATACCATAATCCTTAAAAAATAAAAACAACACACCACCAACAAACAGTAACAGAACCACCAGTTCCAGTTATCAAATCTGACATACAGTACAAAGTGTTAACACACTTGAAAGGCAGGAAAAAATTGGTCAAGTGTCAATTAATTAATGGAAAGCTTAAAGTGTGCTTTAATCAGTGCAAATAGAGGAATGTGTCAATTGCTGTAGTAGCTGACCACCTGATTACATCTGGCACGTTATCCCTGAGAAAGCAACTTCTCCCTGCAAGTCTCTCGGAGTTTGTTGATTGTTGCCATGGATAAGCTTCCAGGATCGGTGAATATTTTCTGAGGGCAAAAGAAGAAAATTCTTAGTTAAAATGCTGGCCTTGGACAGCATGCTAGGATTCTCACATAATTCTCTGAGATGTGAAATCCCTGCTTGATGTCCATACTGTAAAATTGCTCAGTGCTCTTTGGCTTTCCTTTAACAGGGTAACATCTTCATCTACTGAGCTGTAAACAGACACTAAACCTGCAGCTCATAACAAGTGCAGTAAATGATGCAAAAGCAGCAACAGAAAATCTGGTTTGAATGTGTGTCCAGTTGAGATTATTTTAGATGGCAGGTGGTGAAAAGTGGCATATTTAGAACATATTAAACTGTCCTGGGTAATGTGACAAAACACCGGTGCACTTGTTGTGCAATGCTGGCAGAGGTGAAACCAGTGTCTTCCTACTGCAGAAAATCAGTTTTAATCCCTCATGACACTAGCTTTTGCTCCTCTTCTCTACCAGGCTTTCCAGGGGAGTCATGGATATGGATGTAAGAACTTGATGTGTTCTGAATTCCATCACACCATCTTCAATTACTTTTCTTCTTTTGTTTTCACTTGTTGTTCAAGAACAATAAACAGTTGTTTCCACTACTTCACCCAGAACTTCTGAGTGAACAAAACTGCGAAGCAAAGCTACAGGTTTATGCACTTTAAGCTACAGTTAAGGGCACCTCAGTTCTCTGGAGCTGTTAAATGACAGCTCTAGAGATGAGACTAATTGAACCAGTTCAGAACACATTTCTGGTGGAGAAGTGTTCAAACTAAAAACTAAGGTTCTCTTCTGAGGGAGAAGGCATAAAGACACCTCTACTGGTACTAATACATGTACTGCTGAAAAAAAAACCCAAGCCAACAAACACCCAAGTACAAAAGTACACGTTTCAAAGTTACAGAAGAACCTAACCTAAATTCTTCATCTAACTGCCTTCAAAACTGAAACTGAGTAACTAAAAGAAAAAAGATGGGTGATTTTCTAAAAATAGCTGGTGTAAAATTTAACACTTTAAAAAGGGGAGAGGGAAGTCCTTCAAGGACAAGTGTTAGCATCAGCCTCTGAACAGGTGTTCTTAAGGCAGTTAACATTTAATAAAATTCTTATTCTAAACTGTTTATGCAATGGAAAAACCTCTCATACATCTCCTTTCTAAATGAAAGCTGTACCTGTGATTTTTTTCTTGTTCCTTTAATTAAAAGACTTAAAAGTGTCAGTAAGTTAAGCTCATTTTTCTTCTATATGAATAATGAAAGTTAGTATAAATGACATCCTCCTGTGACTGACCTATGCACAGAGATGTGCCAGGAGCATGAAACACTTTGGGGGGCAAACATCACCGTCCAGGAAATGGTTTTGTGCACACTGGGCAAATAATGATAGTGGAGTTGACCAAGTGATTTATGACAGATGTGCTCCTGTTACTTGTTTTGTTGGAGATACCAGCTTTTATGTTTCCATAAGCCCTGAATCTAATGTTTTATACTGATGTGGCACCCACTGTGTTAATAATTTGAAACAATAATTCTTAGATTGCAGACTGTCATAGCACTTGGACATTCAACTTCATGGATTTTTGTCTGGAAATGAGAACTGCTGCTACTATCTTGTTCTAAACAGACTGCTGTGTGTTCAGGCACTACAGACATTTATCACTGCAAGCTTAAAATTCACTTCATGCTTGTTCAACACTACCATATTTACAATTCATCTGAAAAAGCATAGGATCAATATCCGTAGTTCACTGGAAAAATGCACTATTTTCTCATCAGACTTCCTGCCTTAACTGGTAAAAAGGAAAAAAAAAAATTCCCCCTATGACAGATAATGTGGATGGATTGCTATATATGGAATTAGATAGTAACTATTAAATATATTAAGTGATAATTATTAAATATAAATTATTTGATATATTAATGTATTTATTATAAAGGTTTTTTAAAAGCAATCCTAGCAGCTATGTTCTCCTAACTGTATCCATCTTTTGCTCAGTGAAAAACATATCTAAGTCAGTCTTGGTTTTCATTTGGAATGACTAAAAGCTGCAGAGAATTTACCTGCATGAAGCTGTGACACTCTGTTACCAATGTTCCTTTGGTGATCTGCTTAAATTTATCACAAATGTCAGGGAAATTCGTGGCTTCCAAAATAAAAGCTTGGTTTTGCTTAATCAATGTTAAGGCCACCCGGAAGATGATTTTTGACCCTTCATAGAATAAACAATCCCATATTCGGAGCACAGTCTGCAGGAAAGAAGAGAATTCACATTAACCTTGATTTCCAGTAAGCAATTATTATAAGGCAGTACAAATGAAATAATTAGGGGTGTAGTAAGAAGTTTATGTTACCAATTACCTCCACTGGAAGAATGTCAATGAACAAGCATATAAACCAGCGTGACACCACTAGGGTCCACATGACTCCGTGTCTTTCCATCAGCTCTGCCACAGCTGGAACTTTCATTTTCACAAGTTCTCCAAGGACTTCCTGATCAGTTTTCAGGCCCAACATTGCAGGACTGTAATAATCTTAAAGAGAAGAAATCAAAACTCGGGAATCTGTGCACATGATCTTTCCATGAAATTGAAGAGAATGGCCTCTGCAGCTGAATGTACAAAGGCATACTGAGCCTAGGAATCCCCAGGTGAAGGAAATCAACCCACAGCACTAAGATCTCTGCACTGTGGTCATAGAGTGCTGCTCTTTCAGCCAAGGCTGATCCCTCTGCACAAACACTTCATTCATGCCTACTGAAGTATCTTTCAGAGTATTTCTCTCTGATGTTTTTTGGCACTTCATTCTTCCTTCCCAAGGGAGGACTGTCTACGTGTTTTTTAACTGCTTGCTTAAACTAAAAAAGTGTTACTAATATTTAAGCAGTTCAATATAACCACCACCTCCTTCCTGTGTGTGGGGGCTGCACAACCCCTAGACAGGGGAGTTCAATATAACCACCACAATACCCTGTAGCCTTTAGACCAGGTCCAGTCAAACTGGAAATGCAAATTCCCCAGAGCATCAGTTGTACAGGGGTGCTGGAGGCCAGATACTCCCCATCTTCTAAGGTGTGACCTAGCCATTAAGGCAGGAGTTTTCCACTCTTCTCTGAACCAAGAAAATCCCACTTCTCATAGAATAATTCTGAAAGGAAGTGAATGACAGATCCCTCAGGCAACATCTCTTCCTACATAATTTACCTGCAAGACAGGGACTGAAATAAGACCTACATTCCTGCACTTCTGGTCACTGCAGTAACTGGTAAATTCACAATTAAGAACAACAAGCACTCTGGCTGTCAGTCCACAGCCTGTTTGTCAGGGTAAGCATTTCCATTACCAAGGTGCAGGCTGAGTAATGAGTGTCTCAGCTCTATAAACAAGTAGCTTTGGGTATATTTAAAGGAAGAAAAAGATGGTGTTTCAATTCATAAGTATTCATGTCCCAGTATGACACAAGAATTACACTGATGTTTAAGAAATTTGTATTTTGGGTTTATGTGTTGACAGAAACATTTAAGCTGGACTTGGCCACTCTGGTCCTGGGAAGCAACTTTTGATCGTTCACAAGTGCTTTGCTGACAAGACCTATGGTTTTTGTTTGTTTTTTTTATGAAGATAAACTAGTGGTAATACAAGTGCCTTTCTAGGCCTTTCTTTCCTTCACTGATTCTGGAAAGCTTCAATTCAGGTTTCTCTGTCTTAACTGGTTTCTGCCAATGTTCCCAGACACACACAGCTTAGGCCAATAGTTCATATAAAAGGTGAAGGAATCAGAGCAAAGTCTATTTGCCTGAAATAATTCTAATAAAAACTTCCAGTGCCACAGGTAAGTTTAAAAATATGCCCAAACTATGCAGTACATGTATAACCACTTAAATTTCTGTAATTTCACAAGAGTAGTTTAATATTCCACTTTTTCCTGTGCCAGTGGTTTTCCTGAAGACTTTCCGTTCCATTAGCTATTTGTTCTACATTAGTTCTGTCAGAACTCTGGAACATCTACAGGAGTTTTTATTGGTACTACAGAGCATCACAATCAATCTTTAGGAACCTAGCTTTCTGTCTGGGATACTTTGTTCCCTTGAAGAGTGAGGTCTAAAACTCCTCTACAGACCTGTAAGTCACTGCCACTCATATATATTCTTTAACCATCTGCCTTTCAATGGCTTGTAGAGAAAGTTCCAACAGTTAAAACACAAATCCTGAGGAAAAGTGTATTAAAAACACACCGTGACCTCAGAGCTAACACAAACCCCTCTCTTTCTGCATATGTTGCATTAGTGCTATGCTCATTTTTGAGCTGGAATGCAGCAATAGTAACATTAATTAGCTGAGTATATATTTTTAAAAATGCTGATTTAATACAAGTGAAATCTAATCATTTCTCAAATAACAACAGAACAAGCCTTTTCTCCTTCCTATCATTCCTTCTGCTCTCATACATCCACAGACCATTTTTTCCTCTTTATATGTGTTCCTGAAACACATGCGTACTGAAAACTTCTTCAAGTTACCACCGGCAAATGTCCTCAGGAGGAAGGACAGCAGCCCACTCGCTCTGCTCTCTGCAATCATCTGATATGCTGAAATCAACAGCAGCTGCTATTTTTAATTTGTACAGCAAAGTAAATGTCAGGGTCTCAAGAACACAACTGGACGCCTACCCAGCTCTTTGAGAGCTGGGAAGCAAAAAGTTAACAGACAAGTGACATTGATATGTCACTCCACAAATTACTGAAGCAGCCAGGAAGCTTTGGTGTAAATTAAAATTTCATTCAAGTCTGTTAGATTGTACTGCTGGACAAAAAGGAAAAAAGAAACTATTCATCTATCTGGGGCAGCCCCCTGCTGTTCCTCGTGGAGCAGGAGCAGCTCCCATGTGCCCTGGTACACAGCACTGCAATGCTCAGCCCAGCGCTGCTGCAGAACGAGTGGGAGGAGTGATTAACGATTTATGCAAATGCCAATAACTCAGTAGCAGGGGTTTTCAGGATATTAGCTGCTAGCAGTTCACAACAGAAGTTAGGTTAAAAGAATCTGCACTCCAGACATTTTTATGTAATTATTATATGCTTTATATATACAATATGCAATTATTTATGCAATCATTATATGTTAATTATAGTTAATGTGGGTATTAATTATAATTATTACACATAATTAATATGCAATTATAATTTTCTATTTATTTTTCCTGTATATATATATATTTTATACATAAATGTACGTAAATAAAATTAGCTCATCAAATTATGAAAGCCACATTTCCAAATCCTTCAGAAACATTCCTGGAGAACCTCATATGTGTGCAAAACTTGCCCACAGATCACTTACAAGGAATACCTTTCACAGTCTACATCTGGTTTCCCTAGGGAAAATGATTTTGTAACTTGGTTCAGTGACTCAGTGCTTGGTAACATTTAACCTACATGGCTCTTCTATTCCCTTCCTATTCACTAGGGATTCCCAGCCATTAAGCCTTCTGGAAATGTCCCCTCAGCAAAAATCCTGCAGCTCTCCCTTGTTGCAAATGCTTCACTGTGTGCCCTACTTTCCTAATATTTTATAATTGGCTGCTCTGCCCAGAAGTCAAATTATCCTTGTTTATAACCAAGTCTATACATGCCTACCACTCTCCCACACCATAAAGCTGTTTTTCCACAAAATATAGCAGAGTCAATTATTTTTACTCATCTATCACTGAAACACATTAGCTTTATATTTCTTACATATCTTACATCTTACAAATTATTTGAAATTTTGAGATTTGCATGATCCACATTTAATTAGCATCTTAATTATTTTTCCCCTCTCAATAATCTGGCAAAACACTGAGCAGTTGATGACCCAGAACAAACCTGAGTCAGTAACTGCTCCCAATCTGCCACTTACTAATTAAAAAAAGAGTCTAATTATATTGTGTATCTGTTGATCTAGCTGGTTTATAGGAATGTCCTCTGACAAAGTATCCTTCCCCTGAAAAACACACATAGCCAGGTTGTTTCCATTTTTTTCTTCAAACGATCAAACAGAATTGATAATTTTTAGGTGATCACACAGTACCTTATTTTTCATCACATTTTCTGGAAGGCAACAAGTGAAATACTGTATTATAAATTATTATTGTATTATTAATTTATTACTAAATTCCAGAAGATTATCTAGATGAAAATCAAGCAGCTTTGCATTTTCAAGTGCTTTTGAAAACTGATCCAAGGCTTTCTGTACTTTCAGCTTTCCCTCTGTTGCTTACCCATGTGCTTTAACCAGTCTGTTGTTCCAAGTATCTGCCTATGGATTTTGGATGCTTTGCTAAGTTCAGGAGTGCCTGACAGCATAATAGGGCAATGTGGGCAGCATCCCACATGGAATTCATCCTGCCATCCTTCCTCATCAAAGTCCTGACCCTGAACAGCAGCGTAGCCCTGTGGCTCTCTCTGCTGAGAGAGATTGGGATCATCAGCTTCTTTTTGGAGTCAAGCAGCAAACAGGAAAAACCAGCTTCACCAGCTGCCAGCTACTTTATAACACAGGTGACCACATTAAGGGACTTTTTGCCTTGTTCAAAGGGCTTTTCATTACCAACGCTGCAGTGCCTGTGGCATGCAGTCACTGAGCTGGAAGCCTGTCCTGGCAGAGACATTAACACTACATTTCATTGTCTCCGTCACAGGAGTTAGCACCTCTCTGGATCTTACCAGAATGTCCAAGACTAAGACATAACTGGCTGCTTGTGCTCCAGAACATTAATAAGATTTGCAGGAAAGAAGGATAAAGCTTGTAGGGACTCTATGACCTTGTTCTCTGTTACAAATAGATTAAGAGGTTCCAAAAATAAAAGTTTAAGAAGCAATACTCTTATAGTCTTAAATTATCTCTAGGAGTCAAGAGCTGTAGAAGTTAAAAAAAAACAACAACCCCTTCCAGTCTGTTGTGCATATGTCAGGTTAAATATACATATTCCTAGAGGAACTAAATTCATAAGTGTTACAAAAATGCCCAAAACAAGACATCAGCTCTGCTGCTTATCTTACAGCATTTCTATTATTTCAAGAGCCTACACAGCCCAGCCCGGGACAGAATGATTTGTCTCGGAGATGCAAACCAACTGAAGTTAAAAATTGGCTGGTTGAACTTTTCTCAGTCTACGCAATGCAAAGTATTTTATTCACAAGAGTATGTTTATAATGTCCATGAGAAATGGGGTGGGTGTGTGTGTGTGTGAGATGATGATAATCTCTCTCCTCCCACAGTAGCAGAAATAGTTCATTTTTATACCACCAGGCAACATTCAAGAATATATCCTTGCTGGAAATACCATTTGCTACCAGACCTCACTGGAATCCAGGAGGGAAACAGAGCAGGCCTAAGGGCTGGCAAGAAAATTCAGAGGTTTCCATGAACAGAATTTAATGAAAAGAACTCAGTTCTACATTTCCTACATCTCAAGTCAAACCCAAAATAGATTCCATCATGTGTAGGGGAATTCCATCCAGTTGTAGGGAAAAAAAAGAACATTTAAAACATACCAGTTTTTGTGTCTTTGAAGTATCTACATCATGAGCCTTACATTAAAAGCTGAACAACTACATTTAGGAAGAAATCAGAGAGCCACAACAGGAAAAGGAGGAAACCCAGGAGAACTGCCAATTCTTTTTGCAGTATCAGGACAGAGTGACCCCTGCAGGTGTCCTGGCGAGAGTGATATCCTGCAGATATGTGGTTAAATGGCAAGCTAAAACCTCTTAACTATGTTATTTTTAAAACACAAGTTCCTAGTTTTCCAGGGAACAGAAAAAGAAAAAAAAATTGAACAAATCAATCCAAAACAGGCTCAGCTACATTTTATTTCTTCCTTTAAACTAAACTGACTAAAAACTTCTGTCCTGGGGTACTGAACTCACACCACAACCAGTATTAGCTGTATCTTTCACAACTGAGCATTTAAGAAAACGTAAGGAAGCCAAAATTATTTTGGATGGCAGAACTATCTTTAAAAAATGGGAATGCAAGCATTTTATAGATACTTATTGGTTGCTATTGAGATTGCACACAAAATTTAGAGTGATATATCTTGAGAAATTACTTACTATTAACACCTTTCCAGCAACTAAAAGGTAGTGTTTGTTTCTACATAATGCCATCTGCCTGTATTCATCTTCTGCTTCTGGTCCCAAACTTGGAAAATAGATCCCAGAGAGCTGAAAGAGCCTTTGGTTTTCCATTTGTATTTCACAGAGCACAATGGGATTCTGAGCAGGTGTAGTAACTACCTGCCATTTGGAAACTGAAGAAGGATGCTTGTTAATTAGAAAGACAATGGAAAGGCAGGTAAAGTTGTCATCCTTCCAGACATTACAGAAGGCAGAGATGAAATACAAAGAAACAAAGACTTCATGTGTAACCCCTCAGAGAAAGAAACTGAAGTTAGCAGCATGTTGGAAAACACAAATGCAACTTTCAGACATTCTGGTTCCAGAGAATGAAACTGGCTATGTTAATTATTAATTTACATACAAGCTCTGTTATGTGCTGCTCAGTAGAGACATCTGCATCATTTAAAACTAGTCCAGCTTAAAGTTATAGATACCAAACCACTCTCATATAACTTAGATATAACTGAGCAAAATACTGTTGGCCAGCTCTCCTCTCTTCCCTCTCTCCCCTCTTGGTATCCGCTACCATTGGAATAGCTAGCGGTTTTTTCACAGTATCACAGAGCTGACACAGACACAGTACACACAGTATTCCCCACTTGGCAGTTTCCAAATAGCCTGGCCTGAGCCTCACTACACCCCATGAATTCTGTCTATCTAAAGAGTTGCATGCTTTGGAGAAGTCTGCAGCTTATGGGGCTGATGATGGTCCCAGGAGCCAAGGCTTTTAACTCACAAAACCCTTTGGCAGACTTTTATCACCAATTTCCTCAAACGGAGAGGAAATACAAAACAAGGACTAAAAACTACAACTGCTTATCACACTTGTGAGGAAACAAACTTTAAAAATATAATTAAAAAGAAAAGCTTACAACTGTGTAATGAGTCTTAATGACTGATGACTTCAGCTGAATAAGGATTCCTGGATCTGTATTTTTAACTCCTCCACAGGATTAGGAAGAATAGGTATTTTATCAGTTGACTGCACTGACAAGATTATTCTTAACAGCTCAGCACAAAACACAGCAGTGAGATCCTCTCATGCTTAAGAAGAACCCCAGTGTTATATTTTCATCAACTCTTCACAAGAACATTAGAGTCAGACCATAGGGACCTCTGAGCACATTACCTGAGAGTAGGCCAGAAGCACCTTTAAACAGAGCTGGACCAACACATGGTTCTAGTGTGGCACTGCAAGAAGGAAACCAATCTAACAATCTGGTCTGAATAGAAGGGGAATGAAAGCAACAATCCTCTTACTTCAAGCCTGAAGAAGCTAACAAGAGAATTAATTTTATTCTGGAAGCAACAGGTTTTAAAACTGTAAGAGGAACGAGACTTCTCCACTAGCTATAAACTGACAGCTTAGTAAAGCACTCCAGTCTTCTGAACGTGAAGACATGAAATGCAAACAAGGCTGCATTTTCTAAGCAACTCTCTCAAACTAAACACTCCTTGTACATTTATGTAGACAAAAGTTACCACTGTACATGATTTTCTTAATTTCCTTTACTCCCAAAGCAAATCTCCTGACACCAACACATTCTTTATGTTGCCACCTACACTGCATGCGCATTATACTATATTTTGAAACAGTATCAAAGCCTGCTGTCAGTGCTTCTTTCTACTAGGACATATTTTAAAAAACCCAACACTTAATGGAGTTGAAGTTTTGGAAAAAAACTCTGAATTTTGTAGGATCTTAAGTTGCAAATACAATAAATCCAGAGTAAGCACATCTTCGCTCAGAAAAAGCCAAAGCAATCTTCGGATATATTCACTACCGAAGAGAGAGTATATAATCTCTGATTATGACATTAGCAAAACTGAGGTTAGAAAACTGCACCCAGCTCTGATATTTACAATTCAGGCAGAAAGTTGAAAAACTGAAAGGACATGAAAGAAAAGGTTATTAACATCATAACAGGTTAGAAAAACCTGGGTTCTGTAAGGAACCTCTTTATTTGTAGCATTTATGCAAGAAAAATGAAAAGCAAAGTTAACCACTTTATAGAGAAACCACACCAGGCATTGTGGGCTTTTCAGTATAGTAGGAGAAAGACTTAAAAAAAAAAAGCAATACCTGCAAATTAGGATAACTCAAATTCCAATTAAAAAATATAGCAAGTGTTCTTAATAAGACTGATTTACAGTTTGAATATACTACTAGCAGTGGTGGCAGGGGCGCTCTTTCAAACCAAGTCTTGGATATCCTGACCTGGCCCTGAAAACTTCCAGGGACATGGCACCCACAACTTCTCAGACTGTTTCAATGCCTCACTATCCTCTGAGTAAAGAATTTCCTCCTGACATCTAATCTAAGTGTCCCTGTTTTAATTTACAACCATTCCCCTTTGTCTTATCACTATCTGCTGCTGTAAGACATTGCTCTCCACCTTTTTTTAAAGCTCTCCAAGTACTGAAAGACCACAATGGAAAGAATTACTACTATTTCCTCACCTGGCTTTTTGCATGGAAAGTTAGATTTCCAGTTACATTTCCAGTTTTTTGAGTCCTGGTATTTAATACACAGATAACTTCAAGCTTATTAATACATGTTATGGGGATTGAAAAGTTAAAATACAAAACTGTATACCGGGATCTGCTTTGAGCATGTATAACCCATCATACATTTATCAGCTGACACGTTATGCTTCTTACTGTCAAAGTGACATATTCAGGAAGGTTCATTTATTAAAATGGTAACAGAACATACAGAGAGTCCTGGCTGAACATCAGACAGTAACAAAAAATCAAAAAGCTGCTGTGGCTTTGCTGCGTTAATTCTGCAGGTAGAACAGCACACAGTCCCTTTAGCATGGAGATGACTCTGTCAAAAATATAGTTTCAATAACTCATGTACACATGAGTGCTTTCACAACTCCAGCCATTAGATCAAACTAAAACAACCAAATAAAGTTAAAAAAGAACATTCCTCCAAGATAGCTACTCTAACAAAATATAAAGCACAAACTAAGTAAGCCTTGTGCTGCATACTAAGGCTGAGGCACTAATTGGTTCTTCCACATAAAAAAACCCAAACACATTCTCTTCTCCCAAACCCACCCTTCTGTGTTTATATCACTCTACCTACCTTCCTCCTTTGCATGCAGTCAGGGAATCCTACCTTTGATCAGTCCTAGATGAATTAAGATTTAATTTGGCAAGTTATTTTGCTGATGGCTTTTGAAAGGGATGAAACTTTGACTTACTGGGTAGATAAACAAGCAAATAGCACTGTCTGCACAGACAGCCAAAGGCTGCAGTTCCACACAGAGCAGTGCCATGGATGGCGTACTGAAGTAAATGCCATGGGTGCTTTTGCTACATGTTTCCTCACAAAAAAAAAAGGCTGATAGCATGGATACTCTTGTCACATACAGCAAACTTCTGTTTCACCCAAAAGTGTAAAAGCTCTACCCAGCCACCTAAAACACACCTACTAAATAAGGAGATTGTTCTTATATTGATGAGGTTTGCGACTGGTGGGAGGGAGGTAGGATACAGAAAGTAAATAAGTTATTTCAAATGTATAAATACATGTGTAATGTTTAAGAAAAAAACCCATCAGTTGCTTATTTCCTGCTTGCTCAAGTCTCAGAAATCCCCTAGCAATTCAGATTTGTAAGTAATGAGGATTTCAGGCTTATCATGGTTTCCAAATACAGGCACATGACTCCTTCATTCCACCTTCGGCTTAACAGGACGCTTCTTGCTTAATTCCTAGGTATATTCAACTGACCTCTGATGCTCAAACTTTAATGCTTTCATCTTGTCTGGAGGTTAACAATAAAACATGATCAAGTCCCATATTTCAAAACTCTTAATTGTTCATCTGACCACCAAAACGCTCCGGTCTCTGAGTACCAGATGTGATGTTGGAGGCCAGAAGGGCACACCACTGGCTTCAAATGCAGTCCTGCCAATTCACACACCTGTAGCTGAGTGCTGCCAGAGGAAGAAGAAGCAGCCTAGAACTGATGAATCCACTGAAATTTTCTGGGTTGACGGTGCTATAAAAAAGCACAGTTGTCAAAACCTACTTTGCAAACATGGTTGTCATGCTTGTCACACATAGCCTTGAATGGAGCTTTCCACACCAAAAGCACATGCCTGAGGTGCTCAAGTCTTCTCTCTGAATTGAAATGCTTTTCATCACAACAGTCCCCACCTTAGGCTGCAAATGCAGCTCAGTTTAGGTCTAGCAGTGTTTTTTACCTGCACAACTAAATAAAAATGCTTCTGTGAAGAGTACCATTCCCTTCAGAGATGCAGATCTGAAAAGATGCAGCTGCCAAGCCATTTCTGCTTTCAGAGGTTCTCTGGCAATACCCAATTAGGGTATTTACATAAATTCAGCCACAAGAACAAAATGAATACAGGCTCGATTGCAATTAAAAGCAAGTAGTCTAAATAGAAATGCTTTACAGCTTAGTACATACAGCCTTCTGCATTTCCCAAGTGGTCCTTCCCTTCAAACCCATAAGTTTTTATGATGGGACTCAAAGATTGTTATAACATGAATCACTCAAAAGAGAAGGATATTCAAGAGTTTGATATGTAGTTATGATGACATTCAATTCAACCATTCATATCTCTTACTGTGCCTAATCTCTTGAGCAACCTGTGGGTCCCAGGCTGATACAATTGCGAGCCAGAGAGCTGAACAAACATGGGAGATACCTGTTATCTCAGCATGCAGCCACTTGCCTTAACCAGCAGTCACTACACTACACACCAGAGTCGCACCTTGCTTTGCACCTCGTGCACTTGCAGCTAATGCAGTCTAGTACTTTGGTGACTGTTTAATCATTAATCATTCAAAACTCTGGTCTTTTAATTTTTTATAAACAACTAGGCCATACACATGGGTAAAAAAATTTAGAAGAAGGTGCTAAAAAGTAATGAGACTGAAGAAAGATTGTTAGACTGATTCTTGAAGAACGCTACACCTCATTTAAGATTTTTATTAAGAACACTGGAGAAAAAGAAAAAACTGCTATTTGTTGACAACCCTAAACTAAGAGATACTGACCCATGTCAATACACAAAGCAACAGTGGAAAGATGGGAGTAAGAGACATGATGACATTTAAAATAACAACAATGTAGAAATAATACTCAGCAAAAAGGTGTTATGAATTCCTAAATGCTGTGGAAAGAACATCTTTTGACAATGAGAGAGAAGGAACAGTACATGAATTATGATGGAGATCACAAATCAAAACTAGAGTGCCACTGGGGAAAAAAGGCAAGAGAAATCCTACAGCTTTTCTCTCAAGAACTCTCCACTGGAAAATAGAAGTGTGCCACTGTGATCAGGTTTAAAAAAAAATAATTGAAAAATCAATTCAAACTGGAACAAGCACACAGAGTAATTACTAGGCTAAAACAGGAACAGAGAAAAGTTCCATGCAAGAGAAGATTTTGACTGAAGGAGCATAGCTAAATAAACATACATAACCTCCAAAATTAAATGACTGTATCCTACAAATACATGAAAAATAAGCACAAAAGAGAGGGGGACTTTTCTCACCCCCAGAAGTCAGCATTGACACTAGAATAAAAGGATATTAAACTGGCCATGAATGAGGTAGTGCAGAACTCATGAGACCTCTCTTAACCACAGCAGAAGTACTCTACAATTAGTTTTCAGTAAGAGTAACTTCAGTATAATGGTCCAGTGGACTAGTTAGAATATAGTTTGATACACACAATTGTTTCCAGACTGAGAACCACTGAAGGTAGGAAGGGGAATTATTCCTCTATATATAAGCATAACTGTCATGCTAAAGTGAGACCAAATTGTTGAGTTTTTCTTCTCATAAGCTCACCATTTAATCACAAATATGTAAAGTATTACAAGTATACTCCTTTACTTACATACTGAGGTATCACAAAAGGTCCTACATATGCAATGCTTTCTAAAGTAATCTCCCCACTCTTTCCTTAATAGCATGAAAAACTCCCCAGAACTTCTCAACAAGGATCAGAGTGATGAACAGAACAGAAATATCAGAGCTACACTGAGTAAAAACTGCAGGCATTTCCACTCTGAGCTTGAATTGAATCTATAGTGCTTCTTGTGGGCAATGCTGTCTGCTCCAGCCATCTGTCTGAATGAGCCTGGGAATAAAACAAACTTGGTAACACCCAAAACTTCAGTTAAACAAATAATTCTCTTCCCCCTTGCTGTGTTTAAATGATAATCCCTCCAAATCCCCGGCTGAGCAGCTGACAGACAAGAGGCAGAAATGCATGGTCTTGCCCTCAGCAGAAGCAGGAACCTTCTGGCCTCACCCAGCTGTACCCAGCAGTGCTACATTCAGCCAAATGAAAGGCATGCACACAACTCCTCTTACCAGTCAACCAAAGCCTAATTTACTGGCTCTCTCTTCCAGCTGTGTTATCTCCATTTGGATGTAACAAAACAATTCAGCCAGAAAACCTTTACTGATGGAGTCCCATTTTCTGTCACTTCCCCAGAATGTTCCCATCTGTCACACTGTACATTTTTCAATCAATGACATTGATCTGTGGCTGGCTTAGTTCATCTGCTGACCAAGAAAACCACTGTCAGCATCGAGGCTCTGGAGCAGCTGTTTAATGTAATTAAACACGTGTGGGCAGGGGAGGAAGCACCCACAGGGACATGGCAGAGGACGGAGAATGGATTTCTAAATTGTCCTAAAGCACCACTGATTTTACTGGCAATGACAGGACACACTCGAAAATGAGGACATGACCTGGAGGCATATTTGGTGCAACAATAGGGGGAAATTACATATATTCTAATGCAAACAAATCAAGAAAAACAAATCAGCAACCAAACTAATGGAAAAATGTTAGCTTATCAAACTGTTAGCATCCAACAAAACAGACTCCTAGTCTTCCCTCTGAAGATCTGGAAAACATTCAAGATCAACAAGATCTTGAGAAGTACTCTGCTTCCCTAACAAATAATAATAGGGCTTAAAACTGCAATGTGCAATACCTTGCATTGATAACAGAAAGGCAGTAATTATTTACTCGAGTTGCTTTATGAATATGGTCTGTCTAATTCTTTCTCTCACATATGCACACACAGTATTTCAGTGAAATTATTCCAATTATTTTATCTGTCATGTTTTGACTTTTATAAATATACAAATCAAACTATATAGGAGAGTAGTGGGACTAGAAGGGATAAAAATATTTTTAAAAATCTCAGGGGGCTGGGGGAAAGAGCATCAAGTTTTCTGCTAATAAAGCCTTATATTATTCAATATATTTGTATTTATACTATATGGAATAATCATGTTGCCCAGTTGGACCCAGGATAAAGTCTTGTTACAGAAAAGTAAAAATATACCTGTAACTTGAGTAAATATACACCTCCTTTATACACAGTAATCACATTTCATGTTACGAGTTTCTTCCCATGACCAGTGCTACCTGCCTAAGATAAAGTCAACAGCTAAGAGGGAAAAGTAAGAACAACTTTTGCCACAAGTATCAGTAAAGTGTAGAAGGATATATAAAAATGAAGGTTTTCTGATAAAGTGAATTAGGTTCCCTACCAAGACCAGCAAACATAAAATTCTGACTCTAACTCCTTTGCCTCAAATTACAGTGTGTAAGACTATTGAAAGGATTAACAGCAAGAGTTTCTGCACATCTCTTCTCAATAAACCTGCCTTTTACTGAGTGCCTTATCCCTGACAGTGATGTCAAAGCAGGCATCCACCCAAGCCAGGCAGTGGCAGGTCCTATAGCAGACAGCAGCCCTGTCTCCTACCTGTCTCCTGTTTGCACAGCTTAGAGCTCTCAAGGCTGAGCAAAACCAACAGACAGCTGATTTCTTTAGACTATTTTTACAGCTTGAAAGTAAACTTCAAGGCTGCATAATGTTAAATATTTGCAGACTGATTCAACAACTCATAACATTCCCTGCCTCTCTCTACTCTTTTGGTCTGGAAACAAAGTCCAACCACTGTTTCCACACAAGAAAAATCCAAGTTCCTACATGGTATATTCAATGTAAAATAATTTCTTACAGTCATTTGAAAGCATGAAAAGAATCTTTCAGCTATTCTTTATTTCTCAAGGTCTTTCTATTCCTATTCTATTTCTATTCTATTCAAATTTGGTTCTTGCTTAATCTTAAACATGAACAGACAGAAGGAAAAGTTCAAGTTTCAATCAACCTTGATGTCCTTGACCAGTACCTAGTTGACAGTGTAATACTGAATTCCATCTCCAACCATTTGAGATAAAAATCTATGTAAAAGCAAAACTAGGCCAATAAGGATTAGTCCTTCATTTTCCACTGGTCCTCCAATGAGACCTTCCACCTACATTAAAGTTGTATCTGTAGTCAGACCTGTGCAATGCTAATGGGAATTCACAATAAAACCATTCTCCCTCTATAATTAAATCCCAAGAAAAAGCATTTCCAAATGCATTTTCACAGGAGTAAAAAATATAGCTGTGCCTGGTGTTTGCTTCTGGTTTTAAATTACCTCACATCTGCAGTGATGTTCAGCTTATATATGGGGCAAAATTGCTCGTGTGAACACCTCCTGCAAACCCCAGAGATCCGGACAAGGGAATTCAGAAAGCTACTGAACAGACCAGATGCAGATATTGTCTACAACTGGAGAAGAATGCAAAGATAAAAACCAAACTCCAATACATAAATAAAACTATGTTTTTAACATACCAGGCAAGATTCTTCCAATAAGAGCATCTAGCAACCAAAAGGACTCCTCTTCATTCTTTGTAATAAGAATCAGGTATCCAGCAATGAAGTTCATACCCTGAAATAGAAAGAAGGGTTTTGAGATGCATATATTTATCTTAGGAGTTTCTAGCTTACTTCTTTTGATTAAGGGCTAAAATACTACAGTTCTACAAAGTGTGCATATTAAATCAATTCTAATGAAGAATGTAATGAAGGCCACTGGTTGAGTAACCTGCTCAACAACAGCTAACAAGAATCATTAACAAAGATCAAGGAGAGGAAAATTAAAAGAAAAAGCTTAGCAGTACTTTTGCATTTCAATTTTGCATTTTTCTAAACTCCAAAGCCCTGTGCAACTGAAAGCTGCTTGATCAGAACCCAAACACATCTGTATTAGATGAGCACTACAAACACAACAAACCTGCAGGTAGATAGTGAGGCTGCAGGAGGAGGATGTCTGACCCAAACACACCAAGTAAAATGTTGCAGTTCCAGCAGATTTTACAAGCTTTTGCTGCTTAATTCATCCAAAGGCTGTGTACAAACCATTTTCTTCTATATTACCTCCAGTACTCCACATATACATATAATAGCACTGATCCTGTGAGGAGACCAGATGTGCTAAGAATGCACACAAGAGTTTTTAAGTGTTCTTCTTTCGTTAGCCCTTTAAACAGTAAAGGTACCAAAATATTTTATTAACAATTGGACATGTAGAAGCTACTATGGTTTACAAGTTTTGTGTTATGTTGTGTATAACCACCTCTACATAGAAACCTGACACTTGCAAGAGTGAGTATTCATAATTCCACCCCTTCTGTTATTATCAAAGTATTAAAATTATGTTTTGATAAATACATATTACTGAAAATAATATAAATCACTCATATTTTGAAGAATGGGAGTAAATGATTTCTGTACTAAAACTAACTAAACTAAATTGGGGTACACAAGAAAATAGGGTTTTTTTAGAGACTTCAGTGTAAGCTGAAGTCCCTCTAGGTCTCCTCTCAAGATTTAAAATGATACTGTTCATATTCTTTCAACTTTGGAGTAGCTGTATTTACTACACTAACTTTCTCAACTAAAATGAGCTATATCTTAGCACACACTTTCTTGCTCAGGAAGAAGAGGAGACAGGAGAGGACTTAATAAGTGAACCAAAACCACATTTTGCTCAGGACAGTGCCTACTTCTTTAAGATCCTTAAAAACAGATGCTTTTTTTCTTGACTGTCAGACTATCATGAATCAACTTATCTTCTTTGTCCCACAGGAAACTTTACAGTACTTGACAGTGACAACAGCTTTCTTGAGCTGCCATCAAAGCAGTATCGGGTTGAATTTCAAAGAAATTTTCTTCTTACCTGTGCTATCTATACTGGGAGATAGCACTAAACAAATGCTGCCAGCCCCCAAGTACATGACGCCACATTAACGCTGGCATTTCTGTACTTTGAAAAATGTGACAGCGAAAACAAAGGAAATTGAGATCTTATGATGCCTTGTACATACCAAGGACTGTTTGGGGAAACATGGCAGGACGAGGGGAAGGCAAGCTCGCTTCCTCTTGCTCTCCAAAGAAACTACTCTTCATACAACCATGTGTGATAAAATACTTATGTTACAACTAACAAATGGAACCAAATTGATCAAGCTGTCTAGAAGAACAGCCACTGAGAAATTCAGAAGGACTTTGAACTGGGGACACCCCCCAGCCTCCCAGGGCCAGTTTACAAACAGAAATATTTTGTGGGTGTGCTTCTAAAACTACACATGCAAATGGACAAGAACAGTTACCATTGGTGAAATGCAGCATTGTTTACAAAACAATGATTACCCACCTGACAATATCCTACTGCTTTATTATGATGCCCATATGCTACCAATACATTGTAGAGTGCATTTTGCAAACACGGATCAGCGGTTTTGCGGAATTTTACATTATCTGGAAATGTTCTGTTCATGTCTAGACAAAAGGGAAAAAGACCAAAATTAAGAGCTGTTCCTTGTCACTTCCCAAAAAAACTTTTACAGGTCTTCTGAAGTACAACTGAAGCTTCACTGTGGTTCACTGAACTGTTGTTTTGGCAGACTAATTTCAAGAATCTGCTTTACCTCCATTTTGGCTAAAAGGGCACTTTCATTCAAGGATAAAATCTATTCCTGGAAAGAATAATCCTATTAGTGTACAGAAACAAATTTCAAGAAGGCCTAAAGAAATTCTCCTGCAGACTGGACTGTTTCCATGTCTGACTGCAAAGGCTTAAATGAAAGCAAACCAGGTATTTAGACTGACAGACAGAAGACACAGCAAATGTGCCAAGTCAAGTGGCATGAAACGAGTTGTGCCTCTAGGAAAGCATATGCTCGTAACAAACCAGATGAACTTTCACTTGACTTACTCAGTGAACTTCTACCAAACAGTAGCAGCCAAAAAAAATCCAAACCTTTTTCCACAGCTGCCGACTTGCACTTAAAAATCACTTTTTAAAATTTAACTTTCTCCATTATGTGATCATGAGAAGAGCTGTGTCTTAACTGGTGCAAGATCATCGAGAATGGGAGTGATTTCTGATAACCAAGCAGCAGAGCACATTCCCACATGCTTCAAGCTCAGTGCTTAACCAAGTCAGGAGAATGCAATTACTGACATTTCCAACTATTAATTTCTTTCAGACCAAACACTTATAGTAGGACTCATATCTCCTTACAAAGGTCTAAAAATTAGACATGCAAGTTTGAGACAGTCACCCCAGAACAGTCCTTTGTTGTTGGAAAGAAATAGGCAGAGTTAATTTTTGGCCTGCTTCACTCCATAAAGAGAGAACCCAAGGTCACTCGCACAGATCTGTGAATCTGATCTTTAAATAGAATTTTTCTCTCCAACTTAAACATCTAAAAGTAACTCTGCAGATTTTCAAAACTCAAGAGTTATTAATAAAATACGAGTAGTTGTTTGGTTTATATTTAACAACAACAAATTGGGTTAAAGTTAAAAACAAACTTCAGCACCTCTGTACAGATCTTCATGTCCTAAGAATTATCATGTTTTATCAGGCCTTTTCTGGCAAAAAGGAAGAAGTCTGTTACAGCTTTGACACAAAGTTCAGCTGTAAGCAACCAAAGGAAAAAAGCTCCCCAAAATCATAAGTAGTGTAGTCACATGCATGAAGAAATTATCACACTAATCGCTATTTCTTCCTTTTAAAGGAAACAAATCACTTGCAGGAAAACATTTCACTTCACCTCCCATATGAATGAGAAGAAAAACACAAGGAAAAAGACAATTTTTGAGAGGATCTGAACAAGAGACAATTACAGGATAATAAATTTCTTTTGTTTTTTCTTGGTAGGAAGTTTATGCAGCATAGTCAAAATCAAAATCAAAAATATATTTGCATAATCAAAATCTACTATTTATTAAAGTATATGCCGAATGTTACAGAAAAGATTAATGCTGAATTTTAGCCATGGCTCTTCTCCTCAGCTATGCAGAGAAAGAGTGAGGGGAGAATAAGAAAAGTCCATACATACAAAGCAGGGACTACTCAAGCTGAACTCATCTGTAATTTCATAACCTGCAATTAAGAGAATCAGCTACAACTTGTTTTCTGATTCCAGAGCAATTTTTTTCCCCACAAGGACTGGGGGAAGCCTTCCCTAGTTTTATGAAGGATTTAAAACTTTCCTTTAGTAACAATACTTTAGTTTAGGGCAAGGGGATGGAGAGAAAAAACAAGATACAAGAGCTAAAAGGCTTTACCTTTAATAGAAGTTATGAAGCATGGTCTGACAAGCCTACTTGTGCCAGATTATTACTCTGAGCACAAGAGCAGAGGGTCGCATTCCCTCTACATCCTGCCCTTTCTGCTCCATTTGCATGCTCTCCCTCCCCCTCCAGTTCTGAGCCTCCTCTGACCCAAGGTGAGGGAAACTCAACCCACTCCATGGGCACACACAAGCCAATATGTTTTACCATGCCACAAGATGAGGGTGAGATATGACTTGAGGCAAATGGCAGGCACAGGCAAAGGCTGTTCATCTGGCTTCACCACTTACATCTCATTTAATACATCTGTTCCAGGAGAGACATCCAAACACCTCCTTCTCAGGCTCTGCACAGCCTACCCTCTGACCTACTGTCCCTCAGTCTGCTTTGCTCTTAAATAGACATTACTGTCCAAAGAAACACAGCCTCAAACTAGTCCAGTTTTGGGAAAAAAAAAAAAAAAAATCAAGGTTCTTTTTAAGCAGCAAAATAAACATCAGAATCTTACAGTGCTAAGTATAAAGATAAATTCCATAATTATGACTATCCTGTCATTATATGCAGATCTGCTTATAAATAAACTAGTATGGGAGTATAGGACCAGGAAGAAGGTCACAATGAAAAAACTAGTACTCTTTGCAGTAACTTCGGATTAAATCCCAATAGCAATTTTTTGGGCAATCTTTCAGCTCTCTCTGAGATGGCACTTTTATGCTGCTATGAAACAAAACTAACCACCAGCTTTGCTGGTGATTTATCTCTGTGCAGCAACCATGAGAAGCCCATTGGCCTCTTTTATTCTCTCTCCTGGGTCTGCAGTATTTCTACCTCATTCAGTAACACAAACAGGCAGAACACATTAGCCTCAGTTAATAAAAACAGATGTCTATTTTGGTACCAAGAACCACAGTCACTCATGCTATTTCTGGAGCAAAGAGATTTGAAAGCACAGTCCAGAAAATCAATGCTTTTGGAACCAGACTCATGCTTTTCCTACTTAGGGTACTTTGAACATCAGGCATCTACAAAACAACCTTCTTCACCTTGCTATCTCGTCCTTCCTTTTGGTCCTGATTCCAGCCAGGACAGAGTTGATTTCTACAGTACTTGGGAGGGGGTGTGGCTATAGGCCCTGGAGGTTGTTCCAGCAACCACCTCATCACTGCCAGGGATCTGGGAAAGGGACTGTCTTCCAGGGAGAAGGGGTTCCATCCAGTGGAGAAAGTGGGAGGGAGCCACCTGGTATTGTCAATTATAATTTGTTTTCTTTCTGTGTGAATTGTTTAATATACCTTTTGTTGTTACTATTGCTGCTGTTACTGTTCATTTTGTATCTCATCACTGTTTCCAGTAAATGGTTCTTATCTCAACCTGTGATCTTTGCCTTTTGTCCCTCCAACTGGAGGCTGGGAGAGGAACCCTGGTTTTAGTAGTCCTGCTAAAAGGAAGAATGCATTTCCTAAACCATGGCACTTTTACTTTCATATCCAAGTATTTCCCACTCAAACACATAGGTGGTCAGTAAATTACACAAGTATTTTTATAACTAACATATCCTACTCCACTTATGGTCATTTCTTTGCCACTGCTACATCCATGACTGCATCTGCTCTGAAGAGCTTCCAGGCAGGTAATTTTTTCTTTTTTTACACAGTAGAAAGCAGAGCAAAAATTCACTACAACTGCCAACTACAAGCACTCAAAAACTCCACTGCAAATCCAGAATAACGAGGTCAGATCATAAATTGCAACTTGTAAAAACAGTATACTTAGAGAATATTTTAGATTTCTTATAACTGAGTATTTAGTAGTCATTTTCAAGGTTTTCCCTGCAACACCTAGAACTATAAATTGTTTTGGAGGCTTGGGGGGTTTGCTTGTTTTAAGTTAAAGCCAAGTTTGTCATTAACTAAAGTCAGAAGAATTGACCCTCACAACCCCCAATACCAAGTAACAGTTCAAGAGCTTTCAGCAATCAAGAAAGCCAACAGGGTTAGGATTCCTACAAAAGAACACCATTGCCACTGTATAAATCTGAGAAGCACATGCATAAAAATTCCAATCTCCTTCATCTCCAAAAGATGCTACCAGAATTAGAGAAATTACAGAAAAGAGTGGTAATGAAAAAGACCACAGATATAAAATGGTTACCATTCATAGCATAACCCAGATGGATAAAAGCTCCTTAGTTTAGAGGGAGATGCTTAACAGCATTTTGCAGCACAAATGTGCACAGTCATGAGCATGGTAAACAACATGAAAAAGGAGCAGCCAGGAGGGGTTTTGTGAATTTTTTTCCCCATCCAGCATTATTAGGTACAAACATACAGCATATGTCTTGGCAACTCTCCAAACAGCAGATAACTGGAGACTAGGAAAAACGTTCTAAGGAAGTGTCACTACACACTTTACTCCTCCAATTCTCCCTTCAGCTGTTCTGGTACACCAAAGACCAGATGAGGCAGCTGCTTGGATATGACCTGGTAGGGCTCCTCTTACAGAGAGCCACAAGAGTTGACAATGCTCTTCCCCTTCCTCTTGCATGGTTAAATGCTTTAAACTCACCCAAAAATTCCCAACTTCCACTCAGTTTCAGAGACGCTTCTTAGTGCTTTGACAGCAAAATATTTCCTGTCTCCAGTGAAATGGCAATGGCCATTGTTTGAATTACTTTTCTGAACTCATCATTAACTATGATCCAGTCCCCAGTCAGATCCTTATCCCAGCTGTCACACAGCACAGCTCAAGCTCTGGGACTGACTGATAAGTATGAAATCGTAGGTTTCACAGCACCTACAATTCCTCCTCATGAAATGCAAGAGTGGAAACACAAATTAACAGCATGTATGTGCCTGAGCACTTGCAGACACAGACACACTTCGGTCCAAAAGCATGTTTTTTCAATGGAGAGAGAAGACAAGATACAAGAGCTGAAATTCAAAACAGCCCAGCCTAAGGGGAGCTTACTCAAAGGAAGCTACAACTTACAGTCCAGTCTTTTTGGACCCAGCACATAGCCTCTGCATTAGGACAGCCACTTTTTATCTTACAATATCATTTGTCCTACTATTTTCCTATAATAGGCCATGAAAAACAAAGTGTTGCTGGAATGCATGACCTTTTAAATGTGTATTTAAACTACGACACAAAAATTTAGTCACCTGCATTCTTTAAGCTCTTTTTTAATGGTTAGAGTAAGAATCCTGTTCCCTTCTACATTTTTCTCAAAAAACCAAAAATGTTCAAACAGCAAATACCATATAAAAGTAGCAAAAAAGCTCATCAGTTCAGAATTGGGAAGTCAAAGGGCAAAAATGGTGAAAGAACAGATTCCAGATTTAATTAGCTGAAAGACTTCCATTGCTATTACTAATCAGATTTTTCTTTAAAGATTAGACCATTTCTTTACACAGTCTACCTGCCCTTTTTAACCTGATTATACCAAATTAAAGACTTTCCCATATGAAAACTAGTTTCAAACATACATTGTTTACAGTAATGGGAAAACAACACTCGAAGAAAGTCGAAAAAGGAAAGTCAGGCAACAATTCACACCAGAAGAATCTTCAGCCAAAGCCCACTATAATATGTGCAAAGTCAACAAGAGCACAAGTTCATTAAACATACTAACCACAAAGGTTCATTCACCTTAAGTACTTTGTTCCTTTCATCCCTCCTATGTCCACATTGGTTCTTCATTTCTGAAGGAGTGTGTGAACTCTTCATTATATTATTTCCCCTCCAATAAAATCTTCCATACCATTTTCTTTATCTTTCCCCTCACTTGTTCCATGTTAATTTTCTCTTCTGCAGTATTCCAATCAATGCAGTAGCTCTTCTGAAACTTTATTTCCTCCATACTTGACAAATAAATCTTTATCATCTCCCAGTATTTTTCCTCCCCAAGAAAAATATTTTTATTTCATTTCAACCTGTGGGGAAAGCCACCTACTGACTCTTCACATCTTTGTCTAGTACTGGAAAAAAGTTGTTTTCAACTCTCTCTTGCAATAATTTTACTCAAACTGAATAGTTTGATGCCTCTCCAGACCCTTCCCAAGATGGACTTTAGAAAGCTGTCTTACTACCTCCTTCCTTGTTCATAGTAGGAGCTCTACTGTTTCTTGTTCTGAGCAGGATGTAAGCCTGCAGATTTCTGGCAAGTCTCCATATTCATAGGAATATAAAGTTTATGCTCCTAAATACCTTACTAAGGCGTGTAGTCTCAAAAGCCCAAAGCAGTGCTGTTGCAGGGAAAGGCAGAGAAGAAACTCCACATAAACCAAAAGTGTTTGGATGCTTATCCAACTCAAATAAAAATCCATAAAGCCCAAACTTTAAGTACCTGTGTTTTTGCAAGAGAAAAAAGACAACCTGCCTTTCTAAACAAATAGCTGCAGGATTGTTCCAGAGCAGAGCCCAACCTCTTGCCTTTCTAATTGGCAATTCAGCCATTATCAGCTTCACCACAAAGGCTCTGCTGTAGCAGGTTTCAGGACAAGTATCAGTTACATCAAACTCCTACTTGTTTGTCCTCACCTGCTGCATTTTTCCACCCAATGGGCCAGCCTAAGTTCTGGTTGCCCTTATACCCTGCCACCAGTATTGGCCACTGATCAATGATCAATGTTCACAGAAAGCACACATGAAAACAAACTAATAGAGCAGGGGTATTTCACCTCCTACGTTTCTCCCAGGGATTTACTTTTAGTGTTTAATATTTCATGCATCAAGTGGATTCCCCCATCTATCAGTTTATCAAATTTTGTTTAAACCAGTTCAAACTTCTAACCCCTGCAGCAACAGGTGCCACAACTCTTCTAAACCTGCAGCATAGCAAATTTCAGTGTCCTTGGTTCTAATGTTACAGGAAACAAATAACAATTGCTCCTCATTCACCCTCTCTGCACCATTTATAATTCATATAAATCTATCAACAGCTTTTTCTTATCAGTCTTCTTACTCAACCTAAAATCCTAGCATAGTTCACCTGCCTCATATGGGCTTCTGTACCAGATCTTCAACCATCCCTGTTGCTTCTCCAGTGTCCTATGGGACAGAATTAAGGAGAAACAGACTCAAAGGCAAGTGTCATGGCTCAAAGTTACAACTCTTCAATCACTTAGATGACGCTGTAATGTTTTCTAGTTTAGTCCTTCTCAAATTATTTCTAATCTTCCTTAAAAGCATTCCTTAATGCTTTTAACCACATGATGAACCTGGAAAGATCTGTGCTGTTAAGGAGCTTATGGCTAATCTAATTTAAATGTTATTTCAGCACTTAAACCACTACTACAGAAACATTAAGTTTTCCATGACATAACTTGATCTCTAACACTTAAAGACACAGGATGGATAAATGGGGATAAACAGCATTATCAAGAGAAATAACCTGTTTTGATTGCTTCAAGCAGCTTGGCATTCTTCTCTCCTTCAAGCAGTCTGTGGTAGTACCCAGGGTTTTGTTCCATGTTGGTTTGGGCCCCACTCACAATCATCCAGACCAATGCACGGTGTTCATTGGGGATGCCTTTCCTGATGTATCTCTTCACTGCAAGACAAGAAGTTTGGTTTTGTTTGTTCATTCTTAAATAAATAAAAAAAAAAAAATCCATCCATATTATTCTTTTTCAAATGAGCAGCCTGAAGTTAAGACATCATAGGAAAACACTTGACTGAAGATTATTATATTTTCTCTCCTATGCTACCATTTTAGGATAAGCTTAGGATTTACTTCTCAACTGCACAGTATTATTTTAGATTCACTCATAAGTTCTTGTCAGACTTCCTTCTCAGTTCTTCACACTCAGGTTTTCCTCCCTCCTCTCTTCCCTTGATAGAATTTTGAATCCTTTCCTTTTCTAATTTCCTGGATGGAGATACAAGCAGCAGTTTCCCTTGGATCTTTGTCCTTTTTCATTCAGACAAGCACTGACTTGACTTCTACATCACCATTGGCCTCTGACATGATGGCTCTAGCATCAATGGTCATGTTAGCATAACCCTAGCGCTTCAGCTTAGTGCCTGACCTCTGAAATACAGCAGAAACTGAGGAATATGCCTCCTTTCTGAATGAGCCCTGGAAGAACTGGAGATGTGAGTGAGCAGCAGGTGACTTTTTCCTAGAATAACTGTGGAAGTCTTTTCAAATCTAAAGTAGCTCTTATCTCCTGCGTCATTTTCATCATAAGGGTGTGCTTCAGGGTTTTTTTTTAAGCAGATGATTCAGTGTAAATAACTATGATGAAAGATTACAGGAAGAAGCATCAAGCTAATGACAACAAAAGTGGCTTCCTCCTGGGAATGGTATGAAAAATATTAATAAGGAGTCAATGCTGCTTATGGGTACATAATCCTAAATCAGTGTTACCTTTTCTGACCCAAAAAGACAGCTAAATGTTTGAGATTCTTCTCTTTCCTTTGGGGAGAAGAAAACGACAAATGAAACAGACATTTTGTACTAAATGAATCATGTTGTATCAATAAAAGCATCAAACTCCTCTTGAAATTTTAGGGAACTCAAATCTGAGTGAGGATTTTATTCCGCCCACATTCTACCACACACAACATTATCACTATCTAGCCAGGTTTTATTGAATCACACAGTTCTGTAATAAATGCTGCCTAAATTAAAGGCCTGAAAAACAGCAGAGTGAAGCAAGGTTGTACAACCCAGCCAGACACCTTCTCAATACACTCCACCTAATTACAGCTGTATATCCTTTAGGACCCAAAGCTGCTTCCCTCGTGTGACCCAACATAAACATGCACATATAATGAACATTTCACCCACGTAAAATCTGGTGTTTTCTCTCAAAGAAACAAATTTGTAATAAATGTCTGGTCTTCAGGGTACAGTTTTTGTTTAGCTTTTCAATGAGGATTTATATTACAGGTTACAGACTCTACAGTTCTAGTCATAAAGTCACCCAACTACAACCTTCTTTTAGACTGGAAATAATTCACTTGTTTCCATGGTGGTTCAATAACCCCCACTTAATATTTTTTACAAAATTTTGAACTGTAATGCTCAAGAAATCCTGTAAATTGACATAGCAAATACAGGAATGATTATCAAGAATCAGTCCCATTTAAATTAACAAAGAGACATTCAGATGAGTCTAGAAACAAACTTACTAGCTAAAATACTGTATTATCGCATTTTAACACATAATCCCAATGGTATTTTTTTCTGGAACAATTGCAAACTCTGGAAGCACAGCCAACATTGATATCCAACAATACACATTCAATCCAAGAGAAGCATGGACAAGCCTTTGACAGCAGCACAAGGAGAAAGCAGCCTGCAGCACAGCACATACTCATTATTCCTCAGTGTCATCGTTCTCATGGCAATAGATAGCCAGGGGCTCGTATCACCCCAAGTGACTACTGACCCAGCTCCCTCACTCCCTGAGGAATCCAAAAGCCCTTTACATTGTGCTTTTTTTCCTCACACCACTGTAATACTTGCTAGGATCTGCAAACTGGCATTTAGAAACAGCAAAGTAGTTTTGAAAAGAAGGACAGCTGCAGTTTAATATATATCATTTATATATTTATATAGATCATTCATATATTTAGATAGATGTATCACATTCTATTCATAGAATTGTGTTTATCCAAATGTATATATATATAAATATTTTTAGGCTCTCTTCCACATATCCTTGGGAACTAAGAAGTGCACAACAACAGTTCACACTGCAGAATATCCTCCCACTGTAACATCTGAGAAGCTTTCCCGGATGAAGTCAGATCATGCATGGGTCTCCACCCACACATCCAATGCCAGTTGTAAACCAAGGTCTTGATCTCAAATGTAGCACTGTTGTGCAGCCCCAAGTACTGCACACAGAATCACTCCCAGGACAATCATATTATGTGGTCTAAATACTAGAACATACATAGGTAAGAAATATCTTAATGTAAAATTTTTGTCTCTGTTCATTAACAAAATATGAAACAGCAATTGTTAAGAAAACCTCTCCCCCTCTTAATAATTCAATTGCCTCTGACACTTAGTGCTAGTTTCACAAGCTCAGAATCACAATTTATGAATGTGGTTTCCTTTTTACAAGAAAAAACAGCTACCTGATAGGGTAGCAGTCTAACACTGATGATAAATACCCAAAGTAACTTCAAGATAAAAATATGCAGAAAATAACATCTTTCTAATACTATACATTACTTATAGTAACAAGATGTAAAAATAAGTAATTTCAACCTGCCTGTCCTTGTTTGATGGTAGAATATGAGAATTTTTTGAGATTTCTGCTTCAAGGTAAGTGTTGTACTGCCTTTTTCCCCCATTAACATTGTTTCACTCTACAGCACTTTATGTAGCAAAAAAAACCCCGAACATTTAAAACTGAATATTATCTCATCTTAAAGATATTAGAAGAGTGTGATTTCAAGAACCATCTGCACTTCTACTTTTTCAGGTACTAAAAATTACTGTTGAATCTTGAGGAAATAAACCTGGGCCCTAGAAGAAAAATTCTATAGAAGAGCTGGAAACAGCATACAAGGAACTTTATTTCATGAATACGTAACAGAAGAAACAGAGCAGATCAGTGCTGTAAACCTTAAAAGTTCCAGTCAAACTGCCTTTTCTTCCACCAAGCCCTGGGTTGGAACAGAAGTGCTCCTGTTATAACCACTGTTTAATACATTTGCTTTGCCCTTTCACTGTATTTTATCTAAGACCAGAAAGTATCTTCTGCTACTGGTCACTTCTGACTAATCCACTAACAACCAAATCCTTTTGTGTAGCATGAATTTGGTCAGAATTCGGATACTTTGACCAATTATGTCAGTGTGTTGCCCACCTGTAAACAAAATAGAGCATAAAGTTGTGTTTTGGTCCCAAAAAGATAGAGCTGAATGAAGCAAGGAAAAAAATTGAGAGGATTTCAGTAGTGGCAGAGGGAGAGAGAGAAAGAAGGCAGGTGAAAAACAATGACTATAAACTCTCATGTGCTGTGGAAGCAAGGTGAAGATAAGAGGGGGAAACAAAAAAAATACCAGAAAAATAAGAAAAAGGAAGAAACTGGGGAATGAGTGAAAGGAACTGTCAGCCAAAATTCCCATGACCCACCCTGCCAGCAGGCTGCAATACAGAACAGGATACACTGCTTAATTACCATTGTCATAACATAGTCTAATTATTTTTCTTTATAGTGGAACAGAATTATATACATACAAACCACCCTGGATATGAGGCAAACTCAGTAGCATGTGAACATGCCACATTTCCAAACTGGAAAATTAACACAGGTCATCACTTCTTCCTGTTCGCCTGGGCAGAAGTTACGAGCTTCTCCATGTGTAGACAAATGGGTGTGGAACTACTGAGACACCACACATACACTGTCTCTCATATCTACTCACAGCAGGACACACAACACTGGTTCACAGCTACTGTGTTTGGGGAGGCAGGTCAAATATTCTTCTCAGTTCTAGCTTATGGCAGAGCCAGCAGCTCTGAGCAAAGCTTCATAGCAATGAAGTCAGGTACTGGAGGAGGGAAATTCAGTGAGTAACCAGCAGAGCTTCTGCTATTTGCCCACAAGGTAATCACTTCATAATCATCTTGCAGGATAAAGCACACACCTGCTTACACAATTCCATGTGCATGTCACAGACTTCAATCTTAATACTGAAATGAGAAGGAAAGTATTTAAAAATCAGTAATTGCATAGGTCAGCCGTTCACTCTCCTCTGAAGTATCAGATGAGGCTAATGCAGAAAGCTTTTTGTAATAACTCTGAATCTACACTTCAACTACATTTCCTCAATATTACTTATCCTTGTCATGCTCCCTGGAATTACATGTATATGTGAGAATCCATAGCCTAGAAATCCAGGTATCTTCAGCAGAACTCAGTAATGCTGAAGACGATGCACCAGCCCACAAGGACGTGCAACAGCCCAGAGCCATTGCCTGTGCCCCCTCAGAGGATTTACAGAATCCCAGTTTCCAAAAAGAGCAACCTGCTGGAGACAATCAAAGCCACGTTAAAGGCTGCATCCATTATGTGCCCAGTGGAGCAGCATGACAATTGGTTCTGAAGCCTGGTGGACAAATTGAGAGATTTGGTCAAAATTTTGGCTCCAAAATAAGACCAAAGGCATTCATAGTTAGTATCACAGTAACATTCTGTTTCTAAAATGCTAAAATTGGGAACACAAAGAAAGAGAAATGAACTCACAGAAAATGCTAAAAGCTGCCACTGCTACCAGTCACACATAAAGAGAAAGGTATGAATCAAAACTGAGATTATTTCTCCTCAACTAGAAAACTAAATTCTGCAAAATCTCAAAATCCTCACTAATTCAAAATGGCATGAAGTTTGCACTGCATTCAAACTTGACACCCCAAACAAAAGCATCTTTACATTTCTAAGAAAAAGTAATACAGTAGAAGCAGATACTTTCTTCTTAGCAGCATATGATCTAGCAGCTATAGCTCAAACCTACATTTTCTGGAATTTCACACCCTTACAACAGACATCTGTACACAAAATACACTGTTATATTTAAAATGTCTCACTAGTTATCATCCCATTCCTGGTGCCAGGGAAAAAAACAACCCCAAAACAACAAAACCATCAGAATCATGAGCCAAAGGCTGTGCCTGGAGCACAGTTCTAAGTACTTTACCGACGTTACAGTATCTGAATAATCTTTCCTTAGTTTTATTCAATTTTTCCTTAACGTACTTCAGAGAATTTTGTCCAATTCCAGAAGACACCCAAAGAGAAAGCAACCTGATTAGCACCATTTAGACCGAACAGGAAAATTTAGATGCTTATATGAAAACAACCCAGAGAGAGTGGGAGGAAACTCCACCCTTTAGTTTCACAAGATTCCCTAACACCTTCTGACTCTATTTGTTTCTACCTGTATCTCTTGCAAGAGATAACACATTACTACAGGTTTTCATGCTCTTTGAAGCAGACATTAACACTTCCATCTGCATTTTATCCAATGTTGCATTAGTCCCTGCATTAATCTCACTTTCTTCACTTAGTAAGGCATTTCTCATCAGCTCTCAGCACACACCTTTTTAGCTGCATGGTTAATGTCATTTTACAAAAGGAGGATAAGGAGGGCTAGAAAAATCTCAGCAGCCTAAAGAACTGTTAAAGAGGCAGCAACTGAGAGCACTAACATCCTGATCCCTGGGGTTCAAGACATCATCTTCTACATAATCTCATGTCTTTTTAAAGAGAGCACAGAGTACAATACAGCCAACAGCTGCAAAACGGCATCTTGGAGTGTCAGTGGCCACAATAGCTGGGTTACAGATGTAACAAGATATTTGTTGCCTGAAGAGGGATTACTCCCTTGGAAGGTTTTAATGAAATCCCTCTAACAACAGCATACCTGCTTATGCATTATTACTGTTTATACTACTGGCTTTCATTTGAAGACAGAAATAGTATTCAACATTAAAAAACAGAAACCTATTGAACCCTAACATAACGCAGTTTTACCTATAACGAGACACAAAGCTCACCTTTTAAACTCTTCTGTATACTGTTATTCCCCTTTAGGAGCTTGGACCATTTTATTGCTCTTCTAGTGAGTACCACTAGGTATCTGGAAAAGAATGCTTCATAGGATGCATAGTCAAAGTCTTCTGGCCTTTCAAACCCATATGGATCAACCCTACAAAATAAAAAGAACTCCTATAATAATGTTTCTACATACCTACAGCTGAAGAAAAATAACAAAAAAAAGCAAGCATGCTTTAAATAACTTACAGTTGCTATTTCTAAAAGCAGCTTAAGGCTTCCTCCTCCCAGCAAAAACCTACTTTACACAAACTGTTACACTCCATTTAGCATATCAAAGCTGTTTAAGTAAATTAATTTAAACATGCACTGTTCACTCAGTTTCGCAGATTTCACTGGGTTTTTAAGTAAGGCGTTTTTGGAGCAAAGGACCCATCATGTACAAAACTGACACAAAATTATGGCCACATAAAAGTCTGGGAGGTATTTTTCTCCACAACACAGACGAACAGTTGAAAAGTATGAGGTACAGCACAACAGCTCCAATATGGCCTGAATTCTCTTCACAGGCAGTTCTGTACAGAAAAATGACAACAGAACATACAAGTGTAACAAGTTACAAAGGTTATTTTTAAATTGGCAATTTCTGCATGAAAATATACAACATGGAAAAAGACAAATCCTTGTGTCAATCTGCCTTCTTCATGTGTAGTACCAAAATGCTTATTTTATTATCTTTTACAGTTGTTCAGTGTTACAGCACATTATCTCAAGCAGCACAATAATGACAGAGCATCAGGACTCCATGGCTCATTCTGCTCTAATATACCAACTCACCTCACTAAATTAGATTTATCGCAACTTCCCAGGGTGTTCCATACTTGCAAATTACCACCTGAGTACAGGACATTAATGGGCTTCACAGAAGTTAAACAGGCAGAGGGATCTGCCAGTCAGACAAGGTTTCTAGACAGACTTCAGGATTTAACCTCCCAAAACACTGCCTGTTTCATTCATGAAGAAGGAATCTGGCCATGGAGCAGCATCAGCACAGCCTTGGGAAAACTGGCTCACGGGAGCGTCACAGGTAGTAAAGCATGAATCAGACGAGGAACAATTAAATATTCAGACCCCAAGTTGGTATTACATTGTTGGCTGCTTAGAAGAACACCTTATTATTCATGTACTCCTCAAATCTGACACAAAAACCACAGGTGTAAAAATCAACGATACCGACACAGGTTTCTTTGAAGACATGAAAGACACGAACATGAAAACCCACACACACAAAACACACTCACACGTCCACAAACACACATCTCTCATTTACGACTGCGACTGCCCAGGCAGCAAATACAGATTAATTTCATGCTCCACTCCATTCCTAAGGCAGAAAAGGAAAAAAAACAAAGAGCGAAGACGCAGGGCTTTAGGGGAGCCCCCTCCTCCGCCTGTCCTGGGGCAGGGAAGGCTGCGGCGGCCGCTCGCTGCCCTCAGCCGCGCCGGGGCCGGTGTGTGGGGGCTTCCCCCGGCCGCGGCCCCCGGCAGGGCCGGCTCCGAGCTCGGGGGGCACAGCTCGCCCTCCCTGCGCGGCCGGCGCCCTCCGAGCCCAGCCCTGTCGGCAGCCCTGTCGGCAGCCCTACCTGTACGCCCAGTCCCGCCCGTCCTCTCGCCCCGCCATCGGCCGCCCCGCTAGCGCCCGGCGGGCGGGCGCTCCCAGGCCGAGCAGCGCCGCGGCCGCGGCCCCGCGCCGAGCTCCGGCTCCCCAGTTCAACTCTCTGCCGCCCTGCGAGGGGCGGGGGCGGCCGCCGGGCCCGCCCCGTGCCCGGGCCGGCAGAGCGCAGGGCACGGCAGGGCAGGGCAGGGCAGCGCCGCGCCCGCGGGGCTGGCCCGCCTTCCCTGCCCGGCCGGGAGACGCGGATCTGGTGCTAATCCCAGGTTAGATGTGTGCGTTTCACATTTCGCTCACGTCGTGGGGGAAAAAAAAAAAAATCAAATGTTTTAGCACGAGGGAAATGTCTCATTTGTACGGGGGGAAAGTGGTTTCAGGTACAGCTCTTCAAACGCAAAGAATTTCTCTATAACCATGTAGAAGAGGTGGTTGTGTTATTATTTAAGTTCGCTGGCTTGGTTTGGGATTCTTTTATTTTCCTTAAATCCAAAAATGGTTCTTTTTAATTTCCCCTAATTATTCATTACAGTCAGAATCACAGAATATTCTGGGTTGAAAGATGGACCCACAAGGATCATAAAAAAGCCCAACTTCTGACCCTGCAGAGGACACCCAAGAGTCACAGCATGTGGCTGAGAGCATTGTCCGGCTTCTTGAACTCTGTCAGACTTGGTGCTGCGACCACTTCCCTGGGTGACCTGTTCTAGTGCCCAGCCACCCTCTGGGTGAAGAACCTTTTTCCAGTACACTGAAATATTGCCAACTTCAGCTTCTGCTGATTAGTTCCCACCATAAACTAACATTCATTTAGATACGATTTAAATAATAGATGCAGATTGGAAAAAAAAACGTGGAGTATAATACAGAAAATTATACTAAAAATAATGGCTTCCCCATTTCCAGAATCCACCTCAAAAATTAACACACTGTTCATGTTAAGAGGTCTTGAACAAAGCCTGAAGCCCACAAGGACTCAGTCCTACCGGATTTCCAGCAGCTTAATTCATAACACCCCACAAACAGAATGGAAAGAGCAAAATTATATCCCTGCTTGTCCTTTTTCGAACCGAGTTCTGACTTTGCACCCAGCAAAGTGCTTGGAAAATTACAGCTACTGCTGGGGAAACATTATCTTTTTCAGCCAGCAAGTAAGAGTTGCTGCAGACAACAGATGGGATTTCACAAGGGAGATCAACAGTTCTTCCAGCACACTCTTTAGGAAAGCTACCTTCCCTCTGCGGGATCACAGGCAGTCACCCACACAGAAATGTAAAAGTAGCTCCAATGGCAAGGAAAAGAAAATAAAGAGGTTTGTACTTGGTTTAACTGCCATTGCAGTGCTGTGAAAATCTGTGATTGTTCAGCAAAACGTAATTATTACTTTTTTTGTGCGGGGAGCATGGAGGGAATTCTGTGCTTCAGCGGGTATAGGGCTGCTCCTGCAGGAGGATGGTCCTGCTCAAATTACTGTGCGGCATCACGAAGTCGCTCGGGTTCTGGCACAAGTGGAGCGTGATTGCAGCGCAGCCGGGGAGCGCCGGCCGGGGCCGCTGCCAAGCCGGGCTTGAGTCGCCGCCAGCGTTGCCTTGGCGGAGCGTGGGCAGAGGCACGCTCAGCAATCAGCTCTGCCCGGAGAGATGGCCACAGACTCACAGGAAATCCTTGGCAGAGGAGCGAATAGGAGGCAACGTTGTCCCACGGAAGAAAAGAAGGAAGCCTCAGTTAAGAAGAATATCCTTTTCTCCTCTAAATCCTGAAACCGTAGATTTGTTAGGTAACAGTTACACTTCATCTGTCAACATCAGGCCCTTTGGTGTGTATGCCCTTTAAAATGGATGAATCGAAAGTTCCCTGCAAACAGCAGACTGTTTCTGTGATTAATTAAGGTACATCTGCTGTGCGTCAAGGGTAGCCTTGTCTATAGCACAGTGTACTTTTACTCAAGCCTCAAATGTTATGAACAGTTTCTTTTGGTCTAACACAAACACAACTGTGTGGCTGACTCAGATTTATGCTTGTTACACACAAAAGCTCCCACTAAGAATGCTTAGGTTATTAATTGAGTAATGGAAATAATTCCTAAATTTCAGCACAATACTTGGATCCCCATATTTTGTCTGATAGTACAAGCCAGCTCACTGTCTTGCCAGAGAGAATACCTTGGTTGTCCTTCCCGGGGTATCAATGCTGCTCTCTTCTGGGCAGATGATATCATGTTGCTTTTAAAGGCATTCAAAGAAACTTAAGTAATAAATCCTTGAATCTGAAAACTGCTTTGGTGGTGTGATCAGCAGAAAAGGATACTATTTACTTTTGATCCTTTACTTCTGGAGGAGCTGGTGACAGTGGCAGAGTGTAAAAGGGTAGGCTTAGCTGACGTTCTGACCAGTGAAGCTCACAGCCGTCCTATCTGCCACCTGGTGCAAAAGGAAATATACCTTACTTAACTTCTCTCCCACCCCCTTTTTGCATATGAACCTTATCCCTGAAGTTTTTATATTATGGTGGACGTGTGTAGTAGAAATTATCATCATTCTGCTCCCAGAGTAAAATATTGACTCCCTTAAAATAGTGACTTCCCTTTAAGGGTAGGCATTTAGACACGGTGTTCCCTGCAAAGGCAGATGAAGACAGCAGATGAGTGTTTCACAAGCTGAGGCATTCAGAGCTTTTCTTGTCTCATACCCTGCATTTTAGTGAGAAAGCCTTCCATTCTTGAGTTTAGCAACTCAAGAGCTTTAAAAAATTTAAATTATTAATTATTATAAATAATTATAAAAATTATTTATTATTTATTAAATTTAATAAAAAAATTTAGTTTTTAGCAACTGCAGAGCAGTTGCTAAATAATGATACCAGGATGATTGTCAGCCTTATCAGGAATTATTCTGGAGTGGCTTCATGCTTCCTAAAATGTGAAATGTTACATTTGTGCCACATCACCTATGTCTGATATATCATCAGTGCTGAAATGTTGTCCAGTTCCTCATATAACACCCCACAGCCATTGCTACTCTTAAAGCCAGAAGTGGAGAAGAAGCATCAGGAGAAAATCCCTAATAATATTTGTGCTGGAAGTATTGGTTTGACTGCTTGTGGGGACCATAAGGATTCTTTATCCATCCAAGAATAAAAGAAACATAGTTATTAGGAAGAAATATTATTATTTATTATTTAAATATATATTTCAATTATTTAAATATATATTTATTATTTTGAATATCAGATATGTATTTTTTTCCCTGAGGTTCCTTTTTGCTAGCTTCGGGGAGGCCAAAGAGTAGAAATTGTTAGGGGAAAGAAAAGCACTATAGGACTGAAAGTCCTATAAGGTGTGTGTGAATATGGGTGTACATGGATATAGTGTGCCTAATATTTTTAAAACAGCATGAGTCAATCTGTTCATAAGAAATACCAGTGAGAAACACCATTTCCAGCAAAGGTAGCAGCTCTGCTTTTTTATATCCACACAGGAATTTAAATTTAAAAAAACCCTTAACTGCTTACAAGATGGTTTAATAGCCCCTGTTTAAAAAATATGAATGCAGCAGCATTGAAGAAGAGATAAAAAGATAATTCTCAGTACTGACTGGGTGCCATAATATCCTAAGTAAGGGATGAAATTCCCACAGCATACGTGGTTTCCCTAGCTCATGTGATTTTCCCTACAGCCACTCATCTTTCTGTCTGTACTTGGTTAACCATGCCACACAAGTGTACCCTGCTTCCTTGGAGCTCTACTCTGGCTGGAGCTACTTTCCCATGACCTGAAATAAATCTGCTGCTCCATACTTGGGGAAGATAGTTGAGTAGATTTGGGAGTATAGAATATCCAGTAAGAAGTAAACATTATCTATCTGTCTGTCTATCTGTCTATCTATCTATCTATCTATCTATCTATCTATCTATCTATCTATCTATATCTATATATCACTGCTTGTCTATATTATAACATAGACAAAAAGTGCTCCAGGACTAGACAACTCATCCAGCTAATGAGGTTAAGGAATGCAACCATCACATCCAGACACCTTTATTTCCTGTTACAACCAACTACCTACCAAGTTTAGTCAATCCTCATCTACATATGGATTAAGGCTCTCTATCCATAACAAAATGTAATGAAATGCTGAACTTGCTCCAGGTTTTTGTCCCAGCAAATTGCATCATGCTTACATAATTGTAGTCTGCAGGCCTGATTAAACCTGTTCACGTGAATTGTTCCTGATGGAATGCTGATGCATTCACTGAACTTTAGAACAGACTACATAGCAAGGACAGAAATGTATTTTTAAATGTTAATTTACACTATTCCCTAAAGGCTTCACAGCTTCATGTCTATGAAGGTTAGTGGCTGTTAGGACAAGTTACATCCCCACATAGTCTGGGAACCGCCAGTATTTTGATAATTCTCAGTATGACTGTGGCCCCGGGAGTCAAAGCATACTGATAAGAGCATCTATAAAAAGGAGCTCTAAAGCTTGCTGCATAGCACTGCAGCTGCCTGGAGAATCAACATTACCCATGGAAACCTCTGCAGAAAGGTTTCTGCACTCAGCTGCCATCCTCCAGCTGCATCAGAAGAGAAGGCTCAAGGCTGTAAGTGACAATATTGGAAACAGCAGGGGAAGAGAAATTATATGGTAGTGCCCTCGGTGTGAAAAACACAGCAAAATTATATGTCAAAAGTGATATGGGAAAGACACTTAAATATTATTAGCAGAAAGCATTCCTAAGGCAGGGACAAGGGTGTCCTTAGGAAAAAGGTCAGTAACTATCAGAGATCAGTAACTCAGCAGTGTGGAACTGAGTAGGGCAGGAGAGAAATTAATGAATCTACCTTAGGTCAGGCTGCAACTCTGTAATACATGTTTGTTCTTCAACTGACAAAGTGAAGTATTTTCTAGATGGCTTTGTTCTGTTTATCTTGTTTTTCCTTATCTACTTGAGTGATCATGAGGGGTGTGCTGAAAGCCTGTTAAATCATGCTGATGATGTTTACTGCCCTGGCTGCATGAGTACAAGGCTTATAACTGAACTTTGAAATTTCCTAAGGAGAGATGATAGGCAAGATTAGAGAATATTAACTCCTTACTTGTCCCATCCCCTTTTCTTTCTTATCCCAAACTGTGAAGGTACCCTGCCTAACAAATCTGGTAGCTCAAATAACTACTGATTAGGGATGGGGTTTAATTTGGATGTTCTCTGTCTACTATGATTTCACATTTGGTACTAGCTGAGAAAAGGCAAATCTTCTCCTGGCCTTTGATGGCTTCTTCATTAGGATTCCTCCACAAGGACTCTAATTTCAGTTGTCTCTTGAGTAGTATCCCAATTGGTAAGCAACAGGAAGAGTTATCATTACAGGCCTTGAAATACAGTATTTGCATGTAAATACACAGTCTTAGCTGTGAAGAACATTAGCTATTTCTCTCTTAGTTGTCCCTATGCAGCAAGGGGTTTCTTTATAAATAATGCATTAAGTAAAAAAAAAAATTCCTCAAAGTAACAACATGATTTAGTGTAAAGAGAAGAAGGAACATCTACCCACTCAGAAACAGACATCAATTTCACACATGGAATAAGGATGAGTTTCCTAGGAGCACAGATGTGAAGTGTCTGTAATTAAATACTATTTTACAGTGCATACATACAGGGGTATTTAGTTTAAGTTAGATCAGCAAATTCCCTTCCTGTAAATTCCAAGCTTTTGGAGTGCTGAACTCTGTGAAAGGTAATCTGGTCCCAGGGAGGTTGTTCTTCACCACAGCTTTCCACATGTTTATCCCTTACACATTTTTCAGACTCATGGCCTGAAAGAAAAAGAAGTTTTGTGAAAACCTTAAACTGGGCTTGACAGCAAGAGCGAGTGGAGCTCCCTGGAACTGCAAGGTTATAGCAACAACCATCAGTACAGACATGCCTCAGTATTTACATGGGATCAAGATATCAGCTGAAGTATCATGTTTTTAAATTCCTTTGCAAGGGAAAAAACTGTGATTGCAACATCTAGGATCAAATTATTACTTTCTTCTGGCTTACTTTGTCAGGTTACAGATGACATCACATGACTAATACTGGAGGAAAAATGTCATTTTAATTTTATGTTAATTTGCAGGTTGGTGTTCCTATGACAAATTGGTACATTATCAAAATTAAAATAATTTAATTTTTCTTTTTCATATTTCAGGTATTTCTGACACTGTTCTTTCCCATCTTAGAGTAACATATGTATTATCATTAACATATATTCTACTTGTGAAATATATTACATGTGGCTGCTCTGTCTCTCACATGGCATTTCTTTGCTTGTGTTACAAAAAGTAGAGGCAGGGACTATTACTACATTAAAGCAGGCTAGATCATAAATGTGAAGGTATACTCACAGTTTTGCTTCACATCTGCATACTCAGGGAAAGTAAACATGAAGGAGCTGCAAGTAGAACAAAAGCAAGTTCAGCCTTCCCTCTGGTAGGAAAAAATCTGCTGGTGCATTGGATATTGTGCAGAGCAATGCAGAATTTCCCCTCTGCACATTACAGGATCAATTATAGCTCACAGCAAAGCTGCAAGTCTAACATCTTTATGCAAGCTGAGAATCAAATGGTCAGATTCTAGGAAGATGGACACCTTGCTGAGAACTTCCTCAGATTCACCCAGTGCTTCAAAAAAGGGGGAAAAAAAAGAAGAAAAAAAAAGAAAAGAAAAAAGAAAGAATTAAAAAGAGAAAGGAATCTTGGAAGTCCTCTTCTAGGGAGGACACAGCTTTCAAAGTGCACACAGTTTTCATGAGCATGACTGGGACTTATTCTGTGTGGAAAAACACTGTAGTTCTTTTGATTGTGCTGGCTGTATTTTAGAGTACTGCTGTGCGGTTACTGCAAGGGGTGGTCAGAGTTCACAGTGTAGGTTCTAACATGAAACAAATGCAGGATTAGCAAGGTGTTGTATTTCCCACAGCAATGATAGTATGTCCCTGACAATACATTTCATATTCCCAGGAGAGAAAGGTAATGCTGGTCCCTGCAGTCAAGCTTATGTAGTGATAATAAACAGTACTTAAAAACCTCACAGTTGCTGTTAAGGGTCCTCACAAAGGATCATTTGTAAAGAAACAAAAGACAGCTCTGCTGGACTTATTTCCGGGAAGAAGTAACAATTAGGTAACACTTACATAAGAATCAATGTCTGGCTTTAGCTTTTCAATGGTCTGATTTGCTGCTCCAGCACCCTTCAGTACCTTTTGTAAACACATCCTCCTGTGCACTTTTTGGCAACTTGCACTCCCCTGACCCACAGAGCTGTCTCGATCCAGTCTGCATTTAACATCCCTTGCTAAACAGTTTTGAACACTAGTGGAGTAACGTCAAGTAATATTTGAGAAATTTGCAGCAGATGATTGCAAGGAGCAAAGCTGTGAGCACTGAAATGTTGACAATAAGAGCATGCAAGATGCTTATCTTTCTGATTTACCACTTACCCTTAATTAAACTAAAAAACCAAGGCATCTTGGATCTCCTCCCTGAACATACATACTGCAATACAGCAATTGTGTTGATGGTCTGTACTATTAAACACGGATAAAAACGTTCAGAAGAGACAGAATCTGTCTTTGACAAATGTGAGGAGAGATGGGGCAGGACACCACAGAGAACCACTGCATCAGGGTTTCTGCAGCTCTAATTTGAACATGACTATTTTTAGAAGACCTGTTGTACATACCAACAACATTAATGACTGCCAGATGAGACAACCATGTTCCTAAAGCCAGTGACATCATCGCGGCTCTCAGGATTTAACTAAAGCATATGTTTGGCAAATAGTAATAAAAAGTAACTAATTCTTCTTGTTTTCATCAAATTGAATTATGCTTTTATTTTGTCTCTCTTTTCCTTTCAGTAATTTGTCCTGAGAGTAACTTTACAGCCTCGAGTTCTTACTATCTAATGGAGTTAATGACTTTTCTACAAAAGTTCTGACTATCTAATGGAGTTAATGACTTTTCTACAAAATTCTGACTTTTTGTGATTTGTGTGTGTTATGAACAGAAACCATGATTTCTTGTTGCCTTAATTTTATTGCTATTCTGTGATTCTTCTAAGATTTTGGGAAGCAAATAATCCCCACAAAGAAACCTGTCTCCCCCATTACTAAATGGTGAGAAAAGCAGAGAAGAAGGCTCTATGATCTCTCACAGGAGACATGCAAACGCATTTGCCATATACATCCACATTTGTAAGAGAGACATCCTAAGCTAGCCCAGAATAAGGGAGTAATTGCAGGGCAAAATTCCATCTGCCTTTACCAAGGGCATCTTTCTTATCGCTGTTTACTACTAACAAGCTGTTCACTCACAGATCTACCCACAGTCCTGACTGATAATGTTCATAAGTGATAAAGCAGTCTCATTAGAGAAGTTTCCAATTGGTTGTGGTGATTGAGGAATGCAAGTTGAGTGACAAGCAGCTAGGAGTCAGAGAGAGCACTTTGATCTATGCCTGCAGCAGAATAACACCCAAAGAAATCCCAGACACTATCAATGAATGTCAAAAGGGCCTTGAAGTAAATCGTTGAGGATTTGATTGTTGATCTCAGCAAAATACCATCCAGACCTTGTCAGTTGTGGAAAATGGAAAGAAAGAGTCAGAACCTTCAAAATGCAAGGGCTCCAATTAGGCAAAGCCACTTAGCTGTTGGTTCCTGCTCAGTGCAGGTACTGAGCTCCACTGCAGACACAACATAAAATTACAGAATCTTAGTGTCACCAAAACCATGGGAATCAAAGAAACTCTCCTACACCATCTTTTAAATATTGGAGAATCAGGCATTACTTTGCTCTGGCCAGGGTGTGCAATGGAAATCTTTCCCTCCACACATGACAATAGTATCAGAGCATCATTTCTGTTGGCAATGACCTTTAAGATTATTGAGTCCAGCCATTAACCCAGCACTGCCAAATCCACCTTTTGCCCTGAAGTGGCAGAACTTTACAGAAATTG
>NC_031768.1:25631030-25701331 GCF_001522545.3 Parus major
GGAGGGGCTCCAAAAATAGTTTGTGTGAGGTGAAGGAGCCAGTGCTCTTCTTAGAGAGATATTGCCAGTGTTGCAATACTGAGTCTCTACTTCCTTTCAATCCTGCACAACCACATCATCTAAATGACAACAAAGTGGGATTATTTTTGTCCACAGTAATAATCTGGAAAAGGAGTTGAAGGATTTCCATCCTATAAAATATAGAAGTACACTCTGTGCCAAGTGGTAATAGGGCTTTAAGACCTTTGTGATCTGGAACTCCTAAGTCCCTGTGGCAACTTCACTGTCAGCTGAACCTGGAAGTCCTGTGTACATCAGGAAAGGCAGAGGTAATGACATAAAAGGTCTTGCAGCAAGGAAAGGAGGTTTAGTCAGCCAAAACTGCTGTGTTTTATCAGCCAAAAAGTGCTCTGTGAGCAAAGGGAATGCCCCCAGGCTGGTGAAATATGCTATGGTGTTGCCTCTGCTCCCCTTAGCTTTGCCCATAGGACTCACAAGCTGTTGTGGGGTCAAAGATAAGCTATTAAAAACTAGGAACAAAATAGGGCCTCTGGATTGCTGGAGGGAGGAGTTACCAAGTGCTGCTCTTGCCAGAAACGTGCTCTTCTGGGCATAAATCAAGGTTTCTTCTTTGTTACCACAGCCTTTGCTGTGCATTCCTCCTTCCCTGGTACTGTAGGAAGCTTCCACACTCTTCTGTGCTCCAGAGCTGCTCATTGTCATGGAGAGCAGCCGGGCAGCAGCCCCAGGACAGCTCCTGTCATGGCAGCAGCCCTGCAGCACTGGGAGTTGGATGAGCAGGGGGAAAGCCATGGGCAAATACACTCATCTATATGAATGTATATACTCATGTATGTGTCCAGGTTCTAGCAAAACCCACCCATTCCCATGGGCAGCTGGGGGACAGTGGTGACAGTGGCAGAGCAAGAGGAGGCTGGTGTTTGTACAAGGTTTTGGATCAGGGCTGCATTACAGAACACATCTCTTATGGTCTTGTGGCTTGTAGAGATGAAGATGATGGCAGAGCTCAGCCCTAGTACAAATATAAGAGCCTGGTTTGTTTGCTGTGCTTCTGTGGTGTGATAGCTGAGTGCCAGATATCCTTCTGCCATGCTGGAAATGTCAGAGTGGATGCTGCTACCCGCTTTGTAGCAGCAGCAGCAGCTGCCTGTCCCTTGTGCTGCCCAGGGCTCCAAGGTGCAGAGGACTTGGCCTTCCTTACCAGGCTCCTCCTGCAGCTGGAGTGGTGGCAGAGAGGAAAATCCCAAGGTATCCAAGGATGAGTGAGTACAGCCCTAGAGCACAGGAGGGGTGGAAAAGCTTTCTCCGCTCCCCCCAGAATTTTAGTTCTTTGAGCACCCAATTGTCACCAAATTTGAGATCTGCTGCCAGAATGCAGTAGATGTGTGCATATGTGTAGCTGATCAAAATAGCATGTTCAAAATGTTGGCATTTTTTAATGTCTATGAGTGTTTTCTTTAAAAAAAATAGCAGTGAAACTTCAGAAGGGAAAGATTACTATGTTACTGAAAACTCTCTTTGTTTTCAGGGTTTTCCCAGGAATTAATGAGCAGCTGCATGTTGGAAAGAAATTCTTTCTCATGAGGCTCTTGGGAAGGCTCAGGAGTCTTTATTGAACAATAACGGGAAAATTTGTCCCAGAGAGCAAGTTCTCTATGTTTCTTGGAAACACATGATTCATGTTCCAGTCTCATTTTGCAGCCCTTGAACAAGACAGAAATGTAAGGGGAAAAGTAGGAAAATAGAAAGGTAGAGAGGGAAGCCAGCAATAAGAAATGCATGTGTCACAGGATGAGCTTTGCAGAGTTTCCATGTGAGCAGTGAGGAAAAAATATATATTCTTTTGTCTATTAAAATTACTCTTTGCAACATCTAATTTTTACTTTTGTGAAGCATTTATAATTTTTCTTTCGTGAACTGGTGAAGGAATCCAGATGAGTTTTAAACACAAACATGGATTTTGAAAAAATAGATATGAAAAACATATTTTTCTAGAAAGATGTCACGATTCAGTGGGGCCCAGACTCAAAATTCTTGAACTCTAGAGAATTTAACTCATTGTGGCACAGAGATCAGTAACACTGCAAGTCATTGCTTGAGTCTTAATCTTGGACCTTGCTGTGGGATCTTTGAAATCAGTCACTATGGGTATCTCTTAATTCATGTCTGTGTATTACTAAAGACTAGGGGGACCAGAAAATGATCAGATCATCATCATGTAATGTTGTTTCACCTCCTGGAAGAGCGGTCTTAGTGATTTTGTGCTGTGGGCTGTGCTTGCTGAAGTGGGTAGTAAAGATCCCTATTTCCATTACAAAGAGTAATGTTTAATGATCAGCTGAAGTATTGATATCACCATCTTCCCTCCTGCCTGGTGAACAGCTGCTCATGCACACAAAACGAAGCATTGTGGGAGAACTCTTGGGTGAAGAGTTAACTCTTAGCTATCATCCTCAGGCAGAATTTGTTTCCATACTCCCTTAAGGATGCAGGGCTTTTCCTTGTCCGCAAAGACACATCTCCACATGGCAAACTCGCCATCTGCAGGCCAGTGAGACAACTCGCCAGGGACAGAGAAGAAACAGCCCCACAAACTCAGGGACACCTTGCTTATGGTGGTCTTATGATTTCCTCTTCTTTTGTGCCCCTTTTAACAAAAGGAAATCACTCTCTGGGTGTTATCCCAAAGAAGTTTAGAGCGTCTGTCTCTTGAGGTTAATCCTGTCCCAGTGGATTTCTTAAAAATGTAAAAAAATTAGATTTCATGTTCTTCTGCAGCAGGCTTCTCCTACCCTTATTAACTCATGTCTGGTCTCAGCTGCAAGGAGAGAGAACAGCTTCCCAGCCCAGGCCTTAACACCCTCCCCCAGCTACTACAAATCATCACTCTTTTGTCCTATGAAACACGGTTTTGATTAGAACACACTGTTTCATAAGCATATTTTTGCCATGAGAACATGTTTTATTTTCTAAAGATACTAAAACATAGTGTTTCAGGAAGTTGAACTTTCTTTGTCAGGCTGGAAGAATATTAATGGAATGCGTTTTTCTATTTGAAATAAATCTTAAGGAGGATATTTACCTTATTTCAGTGGTTATTTTGTAGTGCTCTTGAATGTCAGTTGCATCCAATTAATCATAGAAAGTCAAAACCTAAAGAAAATATTTCATTTTCTTAGTAATGTTTCCATTCAGCCCTCAAAAAAAACCCCAAGAGGAAACTGAAGCAAACTCAGTTTCCCCCCCATTTTGAATAAAACTATCTCTAAGCTGAGATGATTTTTCATTTAAACCTGGGTTTCTAAAGAAGAAAGCATACATAAAGACCTGATTTTGCATTTCCATCTGCCTAGAGTTGAGCACTGGTGGTATACATTGGAGAGCAGTGTCCCCTTATTTTTAAAAAAATATTTAAAGAAGACTGAACCAAATTTTTAATTCAAAAACTAAGCCTCAGTGTTAGCTTGTTGAAAGGGAAGCACCCAGAGGTTGTACCTCTGCCATGTATCTGCTCCCAGGTGAATTCTGAAAACAGGGGACTGAAGTTAACAGAAAATAGTATTCAGACTGGATTTTCACATGGCCTGGAAACATCAGGTAAGCTCTGGGTTGCAGTCAGAAGGGTAGCACATCTGAATACATACACTTGTTGCAAACTGGCTTGACCCAAAGAACTGTATAGACAAAGAAGTGTATAGACACAGTGAGGGGAAGAGTCATTCATTCCCCCAGCACAGGGGGAGAAGCCAGGCATAGATCAAGACTGATTCTTTTGACATCAGAAAGCCTTACTGCACTGGGGAGGCAAAATCATGGCTTAACTGTATTTTCATTATATTTTCTTAGAACCTCATTGAGCTTAAGTATTTGGTTTCATGGGGTACTTTGACAAGTCTGCTTCTTTTAATCCTTAGTTAAATCCAGCTTCATACATGCTCCTTCTGGGAATTGTGTTCCCACACAGTTTACACACAGCCCTTAGAACAAAGGCCCAGAGCAAGTGTCGGGGGTCTCCCCAGGTTTGCTCCTCACAGACTAGCCCCAGGTTTGCCCAAATGCTCTGGCTGAGCAGCAGGCAGGGCTGGAATGCCTGCTGGTCACACTGGGCTGTCAGTGGCTAACTGTATGTCCATGTCCAAAGGTTTTGTTTTGCTGGAGTTTCCTGTTCTGGGGAGGACTGCATCTGGAAATCTCAGCAGTAAAAGCTATTTTCCTCAAAGGAGTGTCCTTTGAGGCCTTTCCATGGTTCTAACATACTGATTTGGTCACCAGATTACTGACTTCTCTTGCCAGCCTTGAACCACAGGTAGCCAAACCTGATCCAGCCCTGCCACAGCACCGGGTCTGTTTCAGGTGTACATTTAAAAACTGCCCTCCCCAAGCAAAGGCAAGGCAGGCAGTCGTGTCAGGTGGTGCAGCTCTGGCCAGCCACCCCCCTCTATGGGCAGTGTAGGAGGAAGCTGGTCCAACCAACCTGGTCCTTAGCCCATTACTGCTCCTATTTCAGTAGCCAGAGTCACCTCCCTGACACAGTTTTCCCCTTTCCCATATCTCAGGAGCCAGCAGGGAACAAGCTGCAGAAAATATAATTTGCTGAGCTCTTTTCAAAACCATGCCATTTGTGTAATTAATGTTCCGTATTTTCTACCTATTCCCAGCTGTCACATGAAACTTGGCATGCACCAGCTCTCTCAGGCATAGGGAAAACAGTTTGTATACTGATGAGACATTTACAGGTGCTGCTTGTCTTTATTTTTCATGCTCCTTCCCTGATAATGACAGAATGAATACGAGGTTATTATTTTATATGCTTTTACTATTTTAATCTTCTCAACACACAAAGAAGACTCAGTGGTACAAATAAGGAACCCTCTGAGGAGGAAAACATTTTTATTGAGAAATCTGTATGGCATGACAATGGTAGAGACTTTCTTGTCACATTATGTGTGTAATTTAAAGTAATTAATAAAGAAGATGTCTTTTGGGAATTTCTGGTCTTCTGCAATAAGTGTCCTGGAGCTTGGAGACAGTTAGAGTTGAGAGATATTTGGTGGGACCTTATTTGGGTGTTTGGGTCACTGCTGCCTGCACTGTTCCCATTCCTGAGAAGAAAGATCTCAGTAACTGGGTTAGCAATCCAGAGCTGCCTTTTGATAGTCCATTGTATTGGTACAGATCCCAAGGGGCACAAGGATTTCACTCTGATGGTGTAATTTGACTTCACAAGGTTTCTTGAGAAGGATGTGCTCTAAAGTGTCCAAAAGGCTTCTTTCTTTGATTCCTTCCAGAAGTCTTGGGAAGTACAGTGATGGGAAGGGTTCACCTACTATTTAGATTGCATCTCAACCAGAAACTGCAGCAAATGCTGTTGTTCAGATCAAAATGGTGTGTAGCCTGCAGAAAGTAGTTGAAATTCTTTGTGGTAAAAGCATGGCACTGGCTGCATTCCCTTTGGGGGTGCAGGGAGATGGCTGTCTCTGCACACCAATTCTTTTGCTCACATGCTTTTCTTTTGTAGGTGCAGGGGCAAGTAGAGACCCATGAAACTGCTGCATTTCTGGAATCGAGGGCATTTTATTTAGAAGGGGCTTTGGTTGCCTGCCATGAGGCATCTTATGAAAGAATCTTGGTTTTCAGAGAGCAAATGCTGAGCACTTTCCCCAAAAATCAGATCTGTGATAAGATACCCCTTTTTGGATATTCGAGGTCAATATCAATTTTTTAAAAGAGAGCCCATGACAGCTATTTGGTGGCTTTTTGAGGATAAGCAGTTCAATGCACCATAGATTTTTATGGCTTTATTTCCCAGTGATTCTTCCCCCTGGCAGTACATTTCTGCTGTCGCGTGACAAGCATCACTGAGAGCCTGCTGTAGTGCTTGTTTGCCAAATGAAAATCTCACCATTTTACACAGTTATTCTTGCATCTACAACTGAGGGCACATTGATGTTACCACCAAGTACAGTAAAAGGAAGTGTGTAGCAATTCCCTAAACTGTTTCAGGTCTTTCAGGTCAAAAGAGGTAAAATACTGACCTGCTGATTCTTTGGTTATTCAGTATACAAAAAATATTTTAGTTGGCAGGAAAGCAGATACCTAGCAAGCTTTCTTCTCTCCCTATTTTTCCTAAATTCTCATCAAGGAGTGAAAAATATTTAAATTCTATAAAAATAAGTTTATAGAAATGAAAAGGAGAAATAAGGCTCACAGGACCTACTAAAATTTGGGAACTGCATTTTGAGTGCAATAGTTAAAATATTTTTCTGATAATACATAACCCTGTGCTCATTTCTCAGGTAACAGAGATTTACTTTAGTGTTCCAGAGAAACCCCCTGCCCCAAAACCTGTAAGAATCCCGGCTATTACTTGTCAGGTTTCTCTGATCAACCAGACAAACTTCTTTTGGATGGTGTCCATAGTGCACAGGAATAAGAGAAGAAATGTTTTCCTACTATTTCTGGCACTATTTTTCCTCTGCTTTCACCACTGCTTGCCTGCATCCCGCTTTACAAATTCAACCATTAGGTGGGGCATTTCTACTGTCAGCAGCCCAGATTTCATCTGCAGCGTATTGTGCCTGGGACAGATGCAGAGTAGTCCTGTGTGCTGGGATATGAGATCTCTTCTGTTCTCTTTAGTGCTTTCTTCTTTTATCAGCTCCAAAATAGTATAAAGGGGGAAACCTGAGTCAAAAAGTACAACTTAAGGTCTTGGTCTCTATCTTTTTTGTCATGTGTGATGTGTTAAAGGTTATCCAACTGAAGAAGGTGCCGATCAATTACTGAGTTATACACTTCATAGCCAAGAGTGCACACTCGTTAATTTTTTTTTTTAATTTCACTTGAACAATTTGGAATCAGATGGTACTACCAGGACAACTATTTCTTCCTGGTTTTGATGTCTGGGTGAAAGCAGTGACACATTTCCTGACACTGTAGTGGACCAGTTGTTTCTCATGATACAGCACTGGCCTCTGTTCTTCCATGGGGTAAACTTTCATAAGATTTGGGCTTTTTTGGGCTGGGAATAGCTATGCTTTATGTGCCCTTTTAAAATCTGAAATTAATGAAAAAAAATCAACTTAAAAAAGAAAGAAAAATATCTTTGTTATATAGAGACAATACTCATCCAGCATGGCTGAGCATCCCTTTCTGAACTGGGGGGAGGGGAAGCTCTCCTATGGCGCTCTGAGCTCTCCTATGACCTGAAGTCCCAGAAATATAGGCATCATGAAACTTCATGAAACTTTTGGAGAAAGTGATTGTCTCTTTGCAAACCTGGGATTCTGAGGCCTGGGTTTATCCCAGTCAGCCCCAAACACCTAAATCAAGGACTGTGTTGCTGCAGGAGATGGAGGGAGAGAGAGGCACATCCCGGGGGCAGTTGAATTTGTTCTGAGATTTGACTATGGCCTAATTAGAGAGGACATAAAAAAGTCTGAAGGACTTTACTGACGGCTGGTGCTGGGAGCCTGCCTGTCTTCTCTGCTGCCTCAGTCTCTATGCACCACTAGTTACTGAGTCCCCCTCAGACCTGCTTCTGCAGATGGGATCCTTCAAGTACCCCAGCTCCAGCTCAGTGTCTGGACTCCCCCTAAATGCCTCTTTTATTCAAAAACTTCTGGAAAGCTTCACTTCGGAGATACCAAAGCAATGGACCTATGCTTGAAGCAATAATATTGTCATTAATTTTGCTCAGTCTCCTTAAAAAATCTCTTTCCATGAGAGTCCAATTCCATAAAAATATGAAATTTCAAAATTTCTTCATATTCAAATTTCCCACCATAGAAGGACCTTGAAAAACCTTGTCTACCTGGGCTTTGGGGTTTTTTTATATTCCCTGTTTCTGGCCTGGTTGTGATTGTGTATCTGTGTCTATAGCTAAGCCAGGGCCTTAAGAAACCATTTCTAAAAAAAATTACTGTTACATTTAGTATAGGCTGAGGATATAATTTCTCCAGTGACCTTGAGAGATGCTTGCCTTGAGAACTGTATTAGTAAAACATAGGGCTGTAGTCTGGAAAAGGAACAGAACTGCATAGAATTACACCCATTGTCCAGAACCACAAAAGCAAAGAGATGTGCTGGCAGATGCCTCAAAAGTATCTGTTATTAGGTCAGATAAATTGAAACAGCAGCTAGGAGGGCTCTGTTCACTGCCTCTCCTGTGATGAAGTGGAGATATGCCTAGAGGATAGCAGGGACAGAAGGGCTCTGCTCCTGGGGGTAAAAAATTTATGAAGGACTACTGGACACTGGGAATGAAACTGTTTTGTGTCAGAAAGGGTCTAATAAGAGTTCAAGCCTGACCATTTGCACACCTGGCACCATTTGCATAGATTAATATATCATTCCTCAAACTAGTTTTCTTTCTGAAATACTCATTTCTGGCATTTCTTTGCTTATCACCAGTGCTAAATTTCCTGCCCACATGGTCTGTAGTGACTTGTTTACTGCAAGGCACACCGGTCTTCTACTGCTCCATCATCACTGGAATTTTTATGGCCTTGCTCTCTTCTTTCCTGAAGGATTAAGTGTGCTAACTCCCAGCATGAAGTGATTTCCTTAAGTGAGGCTTTACCCATAAGGATACATTTAATGCAAATATATGTCAGGTTTTAAGTGTACTTTGGGGAGGGTCATTTGACTTGGATGGATGTTTTATTTTACCAGCAGAGATTGAGGCATGCCGCAACCTAAAAGTTGACCCCCACAAGATGACTCTGCCTGGCTTACCCTGAACACAGGATGCTGGATCTTAGTCTGCTAGTGTTGCATCTCTGTTGAGAAAAGCAAACAAGGCAGGTGTAAAATGAAAGACTTAAGGGCCTCCTGGTGTGAAAAGGACAAGCTCTGCTGAGAAGTACCTGCTTAATATTTGTCTAACTTTCTGGCAGAGACAAGAACTTCAATTTGTTACAGAGTTTACAGTTTGTTACAGAAATATTACTATATTCCCAGGTGGGAATAAGGGGCAAAGTCCCCCCCCCAGTTTCTTTTAAAAGGTTAGGAAAAGAATAATTGAGATGGCTTAAAATTAGAATAATTAAAGTCTAATAAGATTAGTTAAAACTCCCTCTATGACAAGGTGACCTGTCTAGTGGATAAGGGAAAGACTGAGTATATTGTCTAACTCGACCTTAATAAAGCCTTTGGCACTATTTTCCACAGCATTGACCTGGAGGATTTGGCTGCTCTTGGCTAGGATGGGTGAACTGTTTGCTGGCTAAAAAACAAGAGGGATGGCCAGGCCCAGAGGCTGAGGGTGAATGGAGTTGCATCCATCTGGTGTCTGGTCACCTGTGATGTTCCCCAGGACTCAGTACCGGGTCCAGTTCTGTTTAATACCTTTATCAATGATCTGGATGTGGGGATTGAGCCTGCTGTGAGTCAGTTCCTGGGTGCCACCAAGCTGGGCAGGAGTGTTGATCTGCTGGAGGGCAGGAAGGCTCTGCAGAGGGGTCTGGACAGGCTGGATCGATGGGCTGAGATCAAGTGGTGTGAGGTTCATCAAGGCAAAGTGCTGGCTCCTGCCTTTGGGTCACAATAACCCCAGGCAGTGCTACAGGACAGAGAGGCTGGAAAGGTGCCTGGAAGAAAAGGATCTGGGACTGAACATGAGGCAGCAGTGCCCAGGTGCCCAAGGAGGCCAGGGGCACCTGGCCTGGATCAGCAATAGTGTGGCCTGCAGGACCAGGGCAGGGGTTGTCCCCCTGCACTCAGCACTGGGGAGGGCACACCTCAAATCCTATGCTCAGTTTTGGGCTTCTTGCTACAAGAAGGACATTGTGGGGCTGGAGCATGTCCAGAGAAGAGCAATGGAGCTGGTGAAGGGTCTGGAGCACAAGACTGATGAGGATCTGCTGAGGGTGTTTGGCCTAGAGAAAAGGAAACTGAGGAAGGGACCTCATCACTCTCTACAACTGCTTGAAAGGAGGTTTTAGTGAGGTTTGTGTTGGTCTCTTCTCCCAGGTAACAAGCAATGGACAAGAGGAGATGGCCTCAAGTTGTGCTGGGGGAGGTTTAGATTGGATATTAGGACAGCTTCCTTCACCAAAATGAGTGTCAGGGATTGGCACAGGCTGCACAGGGAAATGGTGGAGCCACCATCCCTGGAAGGGTTCAAAAAATATGTGGATGTGATGCTTAGGGACATGTTTTAGTGGTGGACTTGGTGGTGCTGGTAATGGGTAGACACAATACTCTTAGAAATCTTTTCCAACCACAACGATTCTATGACTCTGTGATATTCCTGTGCAGGCAGAAGAAGACAGCTAATAGAGAATTTATTATTCAAGTCTGGTGCAAATGCTCCATGCTGTAAGGACTTTTCTCAAATGTGAAGTGAAATTATGGACAATAAAAAGTAAATTGTGCTTTTGGCTTAGTACAAAGTGGCCTTTACTGTTCCCAGCTTATAAAAGTTTGGTGGGCGAAGTAAACCCCTGTGTGCACGGGCAGTGTTGTATCTCCAATAAAATCTATTTCAGTTTTTGAGCACTGGTATGATATACCAATACATTTTTTATTTTGTGACCCTCTGTATGCCAGAAAGCCTAATTCTTGGCAGGTTGGGAAGGAAAATGAAATCAAAGTTTAAGCCTCTTCAGTGGTCAGAAGACATGATGTTCACATTCCCACTTCCTCCCAGCAATGTCCCCGACTGGGCCAGCACTGTTGTCACATATGTGACTCGTGTGCATTGTGCTGACAAATGGGTTTGATCTCAGCTTGCTGCCAGCCTGTTCTTGTCCTCAGTCTCTTGATGGCAGTGGGTGGGGGCATTCTGCCAACCTGGGCTTAAGGAACAGCCAGCCCTCAGCTGCAGAGGGTGGTTATGGAGAGCATCATAAAAATGCTAGGGAATTCACTGCCACAGGGAAGCAGGGCCTTGTTTGTATGAACCCTCTCTCCTGCTGAAGTTGAGTCCTTAGGATATGCCTTTAGGTTCCTCCACAGTAAGTTTTAATACGAATGTGCTGTTTAAATGCTAGGCTAAACTTGCGTATGGGAGAGCTGGCACTGTGAGACGTCCTGTCTGTCACAGCTTTACAAAGACACCCCAGGCAGCAACCCTGCCCTCCCTTCTCCAGAACAATGTTCATCAAACACAAACCTTTTGCAGAAGATGCTATTATTGTAAACACAAAAATTCATACCCCATTAGTAGGATTCAGTGACACTGGCTGCTTTTTACTGCTCTGTTTCACATTGCATTGTAAAATAAAAACTTTCTAAGACTTTAAATGTGAGCTGAGACACCTGCCTCATGTCTGTGTGCCCCAGCATTTGGAATGGGACAGATGTCCCAGGAAAAGCTGAATTGCTATGTCAAAGTGTTGAGCCCCTCTGGCTTACCTTGTCCTCATGGCCTTTCAGCATTGAGCTTTTTTGAGCTCTTACACTTGTTGCATATTCATTTGCAGTAATTAAGAACCTCTTGAAATGGCATACTTTTACAGCAATAATGCATACAGTGTGTGTGGACAGAGTGCAAATAGCTTCAGAGGAGGTAAAATCACAATTTTTCCAATATTAATATTAATGAGGCTGACCATTTGCATTTGCGGTAAATCCCCTTGTACCATCAATGTCCTTTGAGGATTTTTCTGCAGATAAATGAAGCATTCCCCTCCTTCCCTCACTACTTCTGCTAACAGTGTCACTCAGTGCAGCAATAGATCAACAGTTCCTGCTAATCTGTGAAAAGGCAGAGCTTAGAACAAGTGCTTTTTGACATAATTAAAACTATACTGCCTACCACTATTCCTGAAAGAAGTACTAGCAGAGTTTCATTAGAACAAGTAAATACAAATAGAGTTCAGCCTGAACAGTTGTCTTTGTTACAAACAAAGCCCATTAGTTAGCAAGGAGAATTTGAAGCAGGGCTGAATTCACGCTGATCTCAAAGCCCTTCTCATATTTAATTTATAAACTGATGATTAATTCAGTGATTAGCTAATTCACTTGCAGTGATTAATTTAATTCATGTCTTCAGGCTAATGTTTAAGAAAGAAAAAAACCCTATCTCTGATATATGCACTTCAATGTCCTTGTGATTAAAAAATGATAATATAATGCCCTGGAGAAAAAAGGAGAAAAGAAAGATCAAGTGAATCGGTAGCATGATCTGTCGTAAGTTCTTGCCTAAGCTGTAGCTGTAATTTTTAGCTGTGATGTTTAAATGTGTCAGTTACTCTAATGATCAATGGTTTGAAAGCTGAATCTAAGGATCCTTCACTGTAGCTTTCCACTGTGTATTTTGAGAATGGTGTTACTTTGGAGCAGTCCTCCAGCTCTGCTTTTTTCTCACTTGTTTTGCCAGCTGCCTGCCTGCTCCCCTCCCTTTCAGCAGCATCTTTCTCATGCCCCACCAACGTCTTTGACGAGAGTGCTTTGTACTTCTTAAATCCAGGCTGCTTTTCCCTGCTTCCAGTAGGATTTACCTCATCTTTTGATGCAACATGTAATGATGAAGATGATTTGGGGGATTTCTCTGTATTAGACAAACTGGTCTCTTTTGGGGCAACACTGCTTTGACAGTTTATGCCATTGCTTGGCAATGGAGATTGATAGTTTCTGAAATCATCCACAGGGCTCTCCTGTCTTGAGCCATCAATGCTGTGCCTCTCTGATTGAGCTGAAGAGCCTAGCTGGTATTTCTCTCTTCTCTCAGGTTCACTATTCTTTTCTGGACTACCAGCTTTATATGTTGGCTTTTCATCATGTGGTGGTGGCAAATGCTCCTTTTTGGTTGTGTCATTATTTTCTTGAGACTTCACAGGCAAATTTGGGTGTGGGGACTGGCACATCCCAGCAGATGGATCTTTGCTTTTATCTTTTAGAGCATTTGCATTAGTCTTTGTAAAAGTTTCTGATACAGTTTGTGGTTTTTCTCCTCCTGGAATATTTTTCTCAGGCTTCAGTAATTTACTTAATGGAGGTAATGGATGGTTCCCAGAACCTTGGTATTTATCTTTCTCTTTTACAGCCTTTTCTTCAGGTGACCTGGTGTCCTCTCCTGCTGGTTTCTTTTGCTTCCTGTCTCCTGAAGTGCTTTTTTCTTGAGGCTTCAGCACTTCTTTTGAAGAAGGCAGCTTCTCAGAATTTGGATCTCCATCCTTTTCTTTTACATAATTAGTACTAGGCTTCTTAAAACCTGAAGAATCTGATGTTTTTTGCTTTTGTTCTGGAGTAATTTTTTCTTGAGGCTTAACCAATGTTTCTGGTGGTACTGATGGATACTTCCTGGAACTTGGAATTCTGTCTTTCTCTTTTGCAGTATTTGTATCAGGTGTCAGAAAATCTTCAAATCTCATTTGCTGTTTGTCTCCTGGAATATTTTGCTCATCCATTTCTGATTTTCTTGATGGAGGTAGCTGGTGCTTCCCAGAAAACTGCTGCTCAATATCCTCTTTTACTACCTCTGTTTCAGGTGATCCAGTGTCTTCCGCTTCTGGTATCTTTTGCTTCCTCTCTCCTGAAGAACTTCTGTCATGACAATTTGGCACATTGTTTGAAGAAGGTGACTGGAACTTCTCAGAGGTATGTTTAGTCTCTTTTTTGTCTGGCTCAGTTTCAGGCTTTACAAGGTCACCTGGTGACATCTGTTTCTGTGTCTCTAGAGCAGTAAAGTCCTCATCAGCCATCTTACTGTCCTGCCTTGTTGTATTTCTTGGTGGCACTGAATAATTGTGGAAGTCTGACTCAAGGTTTTCTAGCTCTTCACTGTCATTTGTATGTTTCATTGGCTCATCTGATGAGTCCAGATGTTTTTTCCTATTATTGCAATAGATGTTTTCATCGCCTGTCATATCATGTTTGTGTTTCACCAAATCTCTTGGAGATGCTAGATGCTCCAAACTCCGTCCAGTATTTTTCACTCCTTGAATGTTAGTATCATTCTCTGATGAAGGTAACTGGGATGTTTGAGGACTATGAGCATCATTTTCCTTTGAAGAGTTATTATCATAGTCCACAGAATCATTTGGTGTAAATACTTGTTCCTCCTCAAATTTATGCAAGACATTTATCTCTTCTTTCTCCTCTCTCTCCATCCTATCACTTTCATGCTTCATGTCATCATCTGAGGAGAAGAGCTTATCCCTTGTGTATTCAGATATTTTATTTCTACTTTTTGCATCCTTCTTTTGATTTGAGACCAATGCAGTTGATGAAGGAATTGGGTTCTCTTCTAGCATATCACATCCATGCTTTTTGGTATCATCTAATATTGGTGTTTGGCTCTTCTCCAAGGGTAGTAGGGGATTTCCTGATAGTGTGGTTTTATTGTCACGTTTTCCTGGCTTTGTGGTTGAATGTGAAAGACAGTTCTCAAGTCTCTGACATGAATTTGTCTCTTTGTCTGTAGAGTTTTCATTTTCTGTTGCATGATCTGGAAATCGTGCTTGGTTCTTAAAATCAAACATAGTTTTCTTCTTCCCCATTGTGTCATCCCCACCATCTGTCAGCTCATCTGAAAGGGCTTGTGGATGCTTCTCACAGCCATGGCTGTCATGCTCATGTCCCACAGCACCAGCTCCCTGTCCCATCAGATCAATAGGTGAAAGTGCTGGAGGATTTCCAAGAGTCTGATGGATACTTTGTCCTGCAATCCCACTCATTGATATTGGTAAAGGGATTGACAAGGGTGACTGCCATGCCTCAGAGTCAGACCAGGGCATCTCATCTGCAGTGCCCTCTTCATGCTCAATGAAAGATTCAGATGGCTTGTGGCAGGTCTCCAGGTCAGTTAAGGAACTCCTTTGCAGGGCTTGGTTGTTTGAGTGATTCATCACTTCATTTGATGAAGATAAGTTGTCCTGCCCAAAATCTTCTGAAATAAAGAAACTATGCTTCACAAGGTCACCTGGCAAAGGGCTCAGTATCTTTTCCAAAGAAGAGGTGTCCTCCTCCTCTGCAGCACCAGGCTTTGGCTCCAGGCTCTCATCTGAGAAGAGTGTAGGTTTGTTCTGATTTGCATCTGGAACTGGCATGTCCCCATTAGAAACATTAAAGTTATTTTGTGAGCTAAAATACACTTGAGGAGGCTGAGCCTGCATAGTTTTTAATCCATTTTGCATTTGGCTGTTGGGTGTCTTATTCTCCTCCTCCTCCTCTATGTTTGGGACATCACTATCATTTTTGCTAGAAGACTTTTTGTCTTCACTGTGAAATGTTGCTTCTTTTTTGGCTTCCTTTGAACATTTGACTCTTAAATCCAGCGCCTCTATTGGTGGCTTTGTGCCAGAAGCTGGTGTTAGGACAGTCAGCTGTCTATCATCCATGGAAGACTCAAGTTCACAAGATGCTGAAAATTTTGGAGAGTAAAATGGCAGAATGTTTTCCAGTACTTTCTGCTCTGGAAAACATTTTTGGCCTGGAAAGAAAGGATCCTTTTCTGGCTCTGTGAGCTCTGTGTCATCTTCGTCTGAACAGTATACATACAGAGATATTTCAGGAATCTCTCCTGGTTTAGTATCCTGAGGACTTTGTTCATGGGATTCTTCAGCTGTGCTATAGTCAGGTGAGTCAGAAGGTGGGCTGTCTTCCTTAACATGTTGCAGAGCATTGGTAATTCCCAATAGTGAAGATATGTCAGGCCCAGCTGGCGTGTTAGTCCTGTCACAGTCTAGACCACATTCAGGTAAGGGAGGAATGCAGTTTGCAAGAGCTTTGTTTTTATGCATAATTGAAGAGTTATCTAGAACAAGATGAAAGTTGGGTCCCTGTTTTGTGGAATCTATTTTAGCCTCAGCACAGTCCTTCACATCTGACATGGCCCCTGGTGCCACCAGTAACTCTTCTTTGTCCTCCCTGTCCTGTGCTGCATTTGCCAGTGTTTTGTTCTCTCCGTGATCTCTGCTGGATCCCTCCTTTTCCATCAGTAGTGTGGCGTGACCAAAAGGCTGCTTTGTGGCATTATTTTTCGACCAGCTCCAAGGATGGTTAATTTTGGTAGCCATGCTGAGTCTGGGCACTGGGACCACAGAGCACACTAAATTTTGTGACTCTGGACTCTTTATACCTGTGGCTGTCATTGCTGCCATGCGCAGCACTCTGACCTCAGGCTTATGAATAGCTTTTCTGCTGGGGAAGTTTTTAGTCTTTCTCTCACCTTTGCGCAAGAGTGATGCTTTCACCTCTGCAGCTGAGCAGAGAGTGCTTTGTTCAAACTGCTCCTTCAGTTTGGACAAGACTGAATTCTTGTTGACTATTTTTGGCAAACTGCTGTTTGTTCCCTTCTTTTTCCAGCTGGGAGACTTCTCCTTGGCTTCTTTTTCTTCAGCAGCTAAAAATTTCTTCAGGATGTTCTTCACTGTGTTTTTTCCAGTCACGCTACTCCATCTTGCCCTCTCACTGGGTGTTACATCTGCATCCTCCTCCACTGCTTTTCCATCTCCCTTCCTGTCTCTACTTCTGTCTAGCTTGTTACCAGTCCTGCTCGCCCACATCTTCTCTTTAATGACCAGTTTGCCAACTTCTCTTCTCTTCTTGGTGTACGGCTCACGATTGTTGTTTAGAAACCTGGACCTCAAGAGCTGAAATCTGGTTGGATATTGAACCCTGATTGGATCTGGACATGGCTGGTTAGAGCTCACCTGGTTTTCTTTACCTTCTGCCCATTTTGTCCTCTTGTTGCTGATCTGTGGATCCCCGGCCGCGAGCTCGGTGACGTATAGCAGCAGACTGCTGAGAACAGCAAAGGCTCCTGGCTCTGTTGCCATCCTATTGAGCTTCTTCTTCAGCACCAGAGGGTCTATAAGCATCTTATTATCTCCACAGAAGTGTGCGCTTTTGGTGCTGTGCAAGAGAAAACATAAATGTCTTTTCAAGTTGTCAACATTGTCACTACCTTCTTACTTTGCTTTAATGGCATGCTGCTACGCATGAAATGGGAAAAAAAAACACTTAAATGTAGAACTTCTCAAAGAGAGTTGATGTTAGTGGCCTGTTAAAAAGCATGCAAAGTGCTCAACAAGCTTCATGATGCATGATGTAGCAGGAGTGTGAGGGCTTTGTCCCACACAGCACCACCTGCTCTTTCTTCTGTGTTTTGTGGGCAGTGGAAGCACTTAGGGAAGCAAGCAATGCTAGTTGGGGTCACTGCATCTCCTCTCTCCCTCATTTAGAATTACCATGTTCTAAAGTGAGGGCAACACTGAAGGTATTTTCCTTTCCTTCTAGGTAAAATGTAGGCAAAGATAAATATGATGAGATTGCAGTTAGTAGGAAACCATGGTTCTGTCTCTGGTTTATAACCATTAAAACAAAATATTGAGGCTGAGAGGCCAAATGTTCCACTGATGGCTTTTACTATTGGTACAGGTTAGAAGTCAGTAGATACCTCCCAAGAATTTAAAAAAAACCTAAAACAAACAACAATGGGGTTGCTGTTATTTGCTTTTTGATAGCATTCAAATCCCACATCAGGACTATGCTCTTAAATCTGCTTTGTGAAGGCTATCACCACAATAGTAACCCTGGCAATGTCCCTTGACTACAACCTCTTTTAATCTGGAGGAAGAGGGGTGGTATGTTGGACCTTTGCTTGTTTGAAGAATCAGGCCCTCGGACAGCTGGGGATTTAGGCAATGCTTTAATTGGTGTGGATCTGTTACTAAATAAAATACTGAACTCAGCACAAAAGCTGGAGCTTGAAGTCAATAACAATAGATGGGTCTAGGAGGGAAGAATCAAGAGGTGTCAGCTTTCTGACACCATGAGAAGCTGGAGGGGTACTTCACCATTCAGTGAAATAGCTTCATGAACAGAATGCAGCCTGCATACCCGCAGGGGATTAATTTTGATAAGCAGAAGTGGAATAAAACATTCTTTAAATTAAGTCCACATGTAGAAAATGAAGAAAGGCAGCAAAGACACTCATGCTTTAGGGAGTGTCAAGCTCAAAGGGTGGGGAAGGCCCAGCTGTGCCCCAGCAGCTGGCACCCCATGGTCTCTGAAAGAAACTGGACCTGGCCCCTCAGTGCAATATTATGAAGGCTGTTTGCAAAGTGAGGGGCTGGTCCTTGTCCAGTTGGGTTGTGACATTTGGATTCCATTTGGCTGCATTTCAAGTGCACATATTGAAAATTACATCCTTCAGCAGACAGATGCATTTGCCATCTTGAATGGAAGAAAGTCTATTTATAATGACTTTGTGGGTATTTTTAAAGGCCAATAAAAGAAAAATGCCTGACAACTGGCCCATGTCTAATGTGAAAAACAATACCTTGTAGGTTTTGATAGGGAGTGACCCCATTTCAGCATTGCACAGGTGGTATCATCCACCCTTTCCCTTACCAAATTGACCACAGCCAAGGAGACAAAGCTTCTATGTTACACCAAGAAGCTCATTTGTACCAGCTATGGGAATTTTCAGAATAAAGAAAGAACCAGAATTCAGAGTATAATTCACTAAAAATATCCAGCTTCATTCCCTCTCCTAGCAAGTCTGCTGATATTTTAACTTCAAGATTGCCATCCCTCTCCTCCCTAACTAGTATCTGGTGTATTCAGAAAAACACGTGGGGCCATCAACCAATGTGCTTTAGGGTCATCTCTGATCTCTCAGAACAGCAGTGGAACCAGATGCCCTGCTTACCCCTCCCTTCAGGACTGCTTTGGAGCTATAAATGGCCACAGTAAAATACGGACTAGTCTTGCTTTCAACATAGCCAAACTACTATTGACTGTGAAGGGAAGAAGATCAAACCCTCTCTGCTAGGAATATTCACAGTAATTAATCACATATGAGCTATAAAATTCAAACAACTTCGTTAAAATACACTACAAGTGAGCTCTATTCAGGGATTTCCTTTTCCATGTTAGAGTGTTATTACAGGATGCCATCTGAAATGTAGCATTTGTGGGAATACTGCATTGCCTTAAGTACCAAGACATGTTGCATGGGTTGAGTGTTTGATCCATATTCACCAGCCAGCAGCAGAAAATGAACAAACAGCTATGGCACCTATTTAGGGCATCTGCAGTTCTTCCAAGATGACGTCACCTGCAAATGACCATCGTGACCATGTAAATCTGAAATGCATTCTGTGCAAGGGCAGTGGTACAATGACACTGAATTCTGAGTCCACCTCAGAAAATGAAGGTAGTGGTAAATCTGCTTTAACCTAGTGTTTGGAAAACAACTTGGTTTCCCCTCAAGGAAGGAGGCCTAAGTAAGTGCCTCATGTTTGGGAGCATGACCACCATTCTCAGCAGGCTAATTCATCATCCCTAATTTTTCCTTACTGTCTTTTCCCAAATTGCATCTTGTGCCTCTTAAACTATGTCATCTATCAATGAAATATAGTCACCTCTGTATCAACTACAAAGTCAGTTCTAATCCCACTGGCAGTATCCAGACAGGTAATCCCCATGCATGGGGGAACCCTGTGCCAGCAGAATTCACTTCCCAGCACTGTGAGCTATGCCATATGATGAGGCAGACACTTGGGCTCCTCCCTGATCCTGCAAAATGGTCTAACACGTACTTTATCTCCCTCTCTTCCTCTGGAGAGGAATTTTGGTTTCCAATCTTTTTAATGTATGTGATGTGCCTCAATGTGCTACTGGTTTATGGAACTGCTGCTACATGGTTTTCAGTGTCTGGAGGACAGACTGCAAAGTCCTGCAGAGGAGGCAAAGCCACCTTCAAAAGTTTCCTGTCTTCTTGGCCCACAAATACTTAGGATGCATAAGACGGGCTGCTTAGTTACTTATTTATAGGTTCTTTGGGGACACTTATCACAGGCAGCATCAGAGTGGTAACAGCCTACTATGCTAATGGGCAGCAGTGCAACCCTATCCTGCTGGCTGGCCTGTCCCAGAGAAACCTCTGCAGTGGACACCCCTGTGTTGTGAGAGGAGGAGAGCTGAGGTGCCAAGGGAGAGGAGCTGGCACTCTTTCCCAGACCTGCCCGCTGCCTCCTGCACCAGTGCACTCCAAGTTTTCCATTCTGTTAGGGTTCCAGATGCTGCTCAGTAGCAGGGTGTGGTGGCATCCCATGGCATTTGCTAAAAGCATACGGTTGTAGGATTTTCTGGTTTAATGTCTCTGGTGTGCAAAAGAGAAGGCCCTGTCTCCTGATCCTGAATTTCATGCTAAGTAACTGATCATCATTTTAGACACTCTGGCAGCCCAAAGGACTGGCTGTTGCAGGGACAGTGGAATGGGCAGAAGAAAACAGCACTATGGAGGCCTCATCAAAAAACAAGAAACAAATTGAAAACACTGTCCAACCTGTAAAAGTTGTCAGAAATCAATGGATTGGTCTGTCTTACTGTTGGTAGGCTCTGGGGAAATGGCCATGAACTGGTGTGTGCAAGGTCCTGCATCTCATAGCCTCCCTCATCCCTGGGCATCTCATCACTGCCTGGCTCTGTGAGGTGTTTGGTCCAACAATCTGCCCCTAGATAAGGAGGACAACCAGGAGCAGCTCTGCCCACTCAAAACAATGCACAGGCCTTTTGAGTGTGTTCAGTGAAATGATGGCCAAGGCACTGCTCACCCCAACAGCTGCAGAAAGGGTGCTTTATAGGTTCAGTCTTTTTTTTTCAATGAGATTCTCTTACTGATCTCTGAAACACAACTTGGTCCTGCCCAGGTTAGATAGAAGGTAAAGTGGGAAAAATTATGAATGCTCTTAATATCTGTTGGTGATTATTTTTTCTAAAGGAAGAAGAAAAGCCAAAGTACTAGAGAAAGTCCTACCTTATGCAGAACATGTTCTTCTCTCTTCTCTACAGCTGAATCTATTACAGGAGAGCTAGAGGCATCCTAAACTAGAAGCAATGTTTTCAGAAAGTCTTGGTATTCTCTGGCACCACAAGCTACTGACACAATTGCTGCCTTTGGTTTAAACACATCTCCAAAGCAAACAAGAAAGCACCTTGCGAAACTGCCAAGAGAAAACATGCTAAAACAACAGAGCGAGAGGTAACGCATAGTACGGAAAACCTTTTCATACAGACATTGTCATGCAGGCTGCTATTCCTACTGACAGGCATCACCTGCTCCTGTGTCTGTCACATAACATCCCAGTGACGATTCCAGCAATGGCTTACATGGAAAAAGGCGTAGGAAAGTACTCATGTATTTTTAGCTATCATTTTAAAACACAGGTCAGCAGCTGGAGAAAGACAGGAGAAACCAACACCACGTAGGCAATCACACATGGTAGAAATTAGAAAGTATTATGTGGATCTCACTTTCTGAACTTCTAAGGTAAACCATGAGGTTAAACTTGGGAACAATTTCTGAGCTCACATCTGTGTTATTTCATTGAGGATTCCATATTTGTGCCTGTGCTGCTCTTGGGGGCATTAGGATCTTCATCAAGGCCTACTGTTTGCTTTTTTTGTGGTATGCAACTTTTAACCCAATTGTAGTTTGCTGGTTTTCTTGAAAATTGAGAAAATAAGAGAAAAAGGAAAAATGAAAAGAAGGAAAAAAACAAAAGGGAAAGGAAAAGAAAAAGGAATGAAAAAAAGGACAAGAAAAAAATAAGAATTTAAAAAAGATAAAAAAGGAAAAAAGGAAAAAGGAAAAAGAAAAAAGAAAAAAGAAAAAAGAAAAAAGAAAAAAAAATAAAAAGAAAAAAGAAAAAGAAAAAAGAAAAAAGAAATGTTGAAGAAGAACTTGGAGAGAAGAGGGGAGATGAAGCCAGGCAAGGAAAGGTGAAAAAGAACAAAAGGTAATAAAGGGAAGGAGAAAAAAAAAGGGAAAAGGTAAAGCAGTAACTTTTCTTCTTGTGGTTTTTGTGGTGTTCAGACTTGTGAAATGTATCACAGCCTAACTGTTGACCTATTACAACTGCTTGAAGACCTCAGCCAAAAATTCTGATACTGATACAGCAACATATAATCTGTTCAATCTAAAAATAAAGACTGATACTAGAAAATAGTGCAAGATTAATTTATTTACAAATATTTCAGCCAGATATATTTTAGAGAAACTTTTGTTCTGAAGACTGAAGAAGAATAAAACCATAATTCGGAAATTTTAGACACACTGATCAGAAATTTTAGACACACTGATGCTTTGCTGTTCCTTGGAGGTATTTTTAGTGTTGGCTTTTCCTTTTCTGGAAGCTTCTAATGTAACAATACCTTACACCACAGTGCTGATAGAGGGATCAGTGATTCATTAAAAGCTAATCCATGAGACATTAGGTTTACAAGTGTCACAGACACATTAGATTTGAGAACAAGGAGGGACACAGTGGTGAAAGGATTGTCAAATATACAGAGAATACCCCCGTGAGTGGGTACTACCATTAGTTTTGCAAGAAAGCATTAGTTCTGAAAATTAATTTTGTATGTGTAATTACTGGAAACAGCTGTTTAGGAAGTGGTATTATAGCAAGTTAGACTGAAATCAGTCAAAAGACATTTTATTTATTTTTTGCCATTTGAGGTTTAAGCAGCACTCCTTGTATTTAGAAATCCCTACATCTGTAAAAAACCCACAAATATCACATGTATCTAATCAGTCTAATAATCCTAGTCAGTCTAAGAACTCAGCTATCTTCACTTGCACGCAATGTACACAGAGCTCTTCAGACTAACCCAGGGCCACCTCCTTCACTACGAATGCCAGTCAGATATCTACAGGGTTTGATATAGTCTTTATAGAAAGAGAAAATGGCAGAAACTGCTTTACTTTTCCTCCATGGATAGTCGGTAAAGATTCTCGCCCAAGAACTCGAGCCTCTCCCTTTGTTCCAGGTCCTGGTATAAGCCCTTGGGCACCTTGCTCAGGCCGTAAACCAGGCCAAACAGGCAGCCGGCGATGGACCCAGTAGCCGCGCTCTCCCCTGCAGGATTAAGCACAATTGCAGTGGTCTCTTAGTGTCACCTTCACATACACAACTGAAAACTGCACTGGAGGGAGCATTCCACACAGATGGGAGCACGTTGGGCCAGTCCCAAAGGCTAAGGATGCCTAAGTAAGAGAATGATGCCAAGGCGAGCGCATGGAGATCCCACTGTGGTGCGCACTCCTGGGCTGGGTGCTCACTTGGTTTCAGGAAAACCTACCCCAGCACAGCAGCTCTTGCAGGCAGCCAGCCATTGCTAAGAACAAAGGAGGGAATAACAGTTGCAGAGGTGTCTACTATACAACGAAGGTCCTGGACTGGAGTGTCCCTTCCCTTCTCATAGCCCAGTCCGGCCCAGCCCAGCCCGGCCCAGCCCAGCCCAGTCCAGCCCAGCAGTTTTAGAGCACTGTGCAGGCTTTAAAACACCCAGCCTTGCTGAGGATGAGGAGCACTGATGCTCTGTGACTGTGGGTTTGTACCTGCCAGGGTCTGCAGTGGGGGACTGTGAGCTCTCAACACTGTGTTGGGGCAGGTGAGAGACCTAGAGCCCCTGCAAAGGGCCCACACCATGTAGGGAGGGAGTGGGTGATTCAGTGCTGGGGTCCTGCCCCCCAGCTCTGCTGGCCCTCCCAAAAGTCCAGCAAGATGCAACTGCTAATGAGAAAGTTCTCTCTCACAAATATGTAGAAGTACTTAATTGTGTGCCTCCAAGTGCTGGATTTTATTTGGCTGGCCCTTGTTTGGGTGCTGTATTATTTTTCTCCCTTACTTGGTGTCATTACATGCAGCAAAAAGGTTGTTTTGCCAAAGGTGCTTGTGTTCTGTCAGGATCTGTCAGCCCTTTAGAAAGTCATGCTGGCTTCCTCCTCATGTACCTCTGGAGGAACCATGAGATGTGGGTGGAGCAACATTTGAAAAGTGCTGTAATTGTCTCGTGTGGCAGCTGCTGCCAGAAGAATGGGGTTTAGAGGCTAAAACCAGGGGTGACAGTGTTACAGACAACATGGCAGATTGGCCAACAGAGGCAGCTGACAGCCAGGAGGGCACTGTGCTGGCCCTGGCGAGGGAGCAGGGGCGGGAGGCACAGGGGACCCTCACCTCCGTGGAACATGGAGCGGTTGCAGAGCTCTGTCCAGTCCCCGCCGCAGCCCATCAGGGCATCGTACGCGATCATGGGGGCGTCGTGGCCTCGTCTTCCCCCGCGGCCTTCGGAGCTCCACCGCCTGTACGTCTGTGGGAGAGACGGCACCGTCAGGGCAGGGCACTGGAGCTGCAGGCGTGGGGCATTGGCCAGTCTGCCCTGCTGAGTGGGAATAGCTCCTTGGGCTGGAAAGGGCGGCAGGGGCTGTGCTGGGGCTCCTCTGGTGCGGCGTGGGACGAGCCCCAGCAGCCGCTCCAGCAGTCCCGGCAATGCCTGAGGCACCGGTGTAAGCCTGCAGTCCAGCTTAATGCACCAAATTCTTGGCAGGCCAAGAGGCTGGTTTAAGCAAGCCAGAAATGCCAAAAAGTACATCAAGACAGATTTCAAGTTCACATCCTAGAAATTCCTTATCATTTAAAAATTTAAGGTTGGTAAGGACATACTTCCTCAGTCTTCTTCCTGCCTCTGGGAATGTTCTCAACTCCCCTTACTGCACATTTGCAAATGTTTCAAATAGTCAAGTTTTCATGGGGGGTGAAAATGTTCTGATCCAGTAATTTCTTTAGGGCCTTAGTTTCAGACTATGTAATTCAAGCACTCTTCTCTGTCTTTTTCTTGCCAAGCCTTTTCTCTCCTCTTCTAAAAGCACTTGTCCAACAAAAGGGAAAATAATTTGCAAATGTAAGGAACAGTTCTTCCCCAGGAGAAGAAGTAAGAAGAAAGAACTCCAAACCCACAGTGAGGTTTGCAAAGGAAAATCAGATTTTCTCTAAAGCAGGTACTGCCAGCCCCAAATCCCCAAATTATCTCAACACTAATAAATGTATAGTTAAAAAATACCTTCCCATTAGAGAAATGGGCAGCTTTATTTCCTGAAGTTTAGCTTACATCATGGCCTGTTGAATGTTGCTGGTTGGCTGGCTCTTGGCTTCTGCAACATGTGTGAAGGGTTTGCATTTCTCTCTATTCATTTTCACCTGAGCTGTTTCATGCTTGGTTGAAGTTTATCTACACATCCATCAAACACAGAAGAGTTTGACAACAGCTTAACTCTGCTGCTTTTTATTTTTTTTTCTTTTTTTACAGTCTAGAGAGATTATTTATGCTTTATGTTGTTCTCTGCCCCATGCAGATTTCCAGCCCTGTTGCTGCAGTTTGGATGCTGCTGGTGCAATACGGACACACATGCAATGCTACCAAAGGCAGGAGGGCTTGGCACGGAGGGGCTATTCTGGGTGTGCAGCCAGGCAGATCAAGTGTCACTCTGGCTATTCCTCCTCATCCCTGATGCTCTGCACACATCCAGTGTCATCCCTCCATTACTGTTTGGTTTAATCTCTCCTAAAGCTTTGCTGAGACTCCAGCAGTACTGGAAGGAATATAAAACTAATAGAGAATTCATGGCATTGAATTACTAAAATAAATCTGGAAGGAAATCTATTCTTTATATTTAAAGCGAGCAATTTCTTATTAGCCACAGTCAATCAGACTTCCATAGGCACCTTTCACTGCACAGAAAATCATCTAAAGATACACAAAGTGACTTCTCAGCATAGAACTATGCTTAAATAGTCTGGGGAAAAAAGGATTGATTTATGGCAAAAGGTGACAAGAACCACATACTTATTGCTTAGCTACTAAGCGGAGAGATTTGGGGGGTGCCAGCCCATATCAGGCAGCTGTAATGAGCAAGGAAGAAGACACATTTCTCTTGAATTAAGAAGATGTAACTAAAAAAGAAAAAATCATGTACATTATAAAATAGTATCTCATGGAATGTGGTGAAGCACCATCTCTCAAGACACTTTAAACTAGCTTGGCACAGCCCAAGTTGGCAGCAAATCAATCACTTGGGATGTTCGTCTTCTGCTCAAAGGACCAAAAACTTGTAGACTGGTTTGGGTTGGAAAGGAACTTTAAAGACCACTGAGTTCCAATCCCCTGCCATGGGCCGGGGCACCCTCCACTAAACTTGACCAAATCCAGCTTCTAATACCTGGGGGACTCTGGCCACAGCTCCATTAGAGCCTTTCATGAGAGCCCCTGGCAGGACATTTGCCTTTCCCACCCTCAGATAGACATGGCCCATGTTTTGTAGCTGCTTTGGGTGCCAGACCATTAAACCTGGCTCTCTGCACTGTTTTCTCCCATTGCAGCAAACCCAGGACGGGTGGTAAATGTTTTTCTTTTTTAAGCTAATGTACCTGAGTCGAGGACAGGAGTTGTTTTTTGTCTCTTGAAATTTCAGGGGAAAAAAAATAAATTTCCTGACTACTCTGGCAGTGCAATCAGTTGAAAAATGGTGGTGTGTCTCTTTGAAAATACCTCTCTTGGTTCAGAGCCATCACAAGAACTTTCAGAAGTTGCAGTTACCTTTTCTCTCTCCTCTGCATCATAGTTGGCTGGAAAGACAGGTTGATTCTGATTTTCCTCATTGATTTCTCTCTCCTCCAAATAAAACTGCCACTTGGCTTCAAAGTAAAACCAGTGCTCTTGATATTCTGAAGGCAAAAGAAATTAATGATGCATTATTTCATTTTGAGAACATTTTCAGTTCTACTTTAACATATTTTAAGGATAATGACAGTATTGACTGACATGAAACCCCAGGTATTTTACAGTAATGTACTGCATATATACTAAGTATAAAGCAGGACATCTAATTGAAAGCAGAGGATGCAGTAAAGAAAATACTTTCATAATTTTGTGCTATTTTAATGTCATTTAAGATATACCAAGACAAAATTTTACAAGAATTTACTGAAGAGCACTCCAAGGAAAAGATAAAAGTCAACAAAAAGAAAATAATAAATTCTTTGCCAGATTTTATTCCTTTACTATGATTAAAGATTATCTAAAAACACTTCCACATCCTAAATACAATTTGCCTCCTAGATCAGTTATCAATTTTTTAATTGCATAAATTCTCCAGTATTTCTGTTTTATTTTCATCACATTTATTGTGTGATCATTCAGGAAATATCATCAGATAGGAAAGTCCAAATTTCCCATTTGCATATATTAGAATAACAAATGTAGCAAAAGGATAAATAACACACACATCTGCTATTTGTGCCCATAGAAATAAGCCTTTTTTAATAACCATATGTCTTTCTTCCTTTTTTCTGTCACTTTGGGAAGTGATCTCTAATCATGCTTAATGTTCCCCATGTAAATAAACTTAATAAATTTAATTAATTTTCAAGATAATGCTCTGGTTCACCCTTTTTTATAAAGAAAAGACACTTATGGACTGTTAAGCACATACACATGCACCTGCCTGCAGAATTGAGGCCTGAGGGAAGCCCTGCCTGGCAAGCTGAAGGGGGTAAGGAGTTAGAGAACACTGAGGTGGCCCAGATAGCTAAGTATTCCAAGGCAAACTAGCAATTTTGGATGGGACTATGGGTGTCAAATAAAATTTAACATTCCCACTTTTTCCGTCCCTGTCCCCCGCTTGGCTGCTCAGTGGTGCGCGCTGCAGGTGGCTGAGAAGCACTCACACAACCAAACCATTCACCTGAAGGACATAATCTGATTTTGCTTATTGTCCTAAAATGCCACAGTGGTGACTGTCTTTGCCAATTAAGATCTTTAAGTAGGGGCATTTTTGTAAAAATCCAAGCTGCTTTGTAGGACCTGATACTTTGACAAATTTGTCAGCTGCCAGTGCCCCAGACATTGATGAGCATTCAGTCACATACCCAAGACACCTGGAAATGTCCAGCTGCCCTTTTTCTGAGTCTGTGACCCAGTCTGACCTCATTTCAAAGAAACCAAACTAGAACCCTAAGAAGGGGTGGTGTTTACAAAAACAGAGCGAAAGGGTATTTACAGCCATCAGGCCAAGGAGAGCATCTAGACGTATCTACAGTATCTAGAGGAAAACAAAGATAAGCAAAACAAATGTAAACTATCAATACCCACTACAGCAGCTGGTTATGACAGTTTTTAGAAATGTAAGTGACCTGACCGGTCTCTTCCTTTTTCGCTGGCCTTTTGTTTGTATGGGTTTTTTCCCTAATTCCCCATGACAATAAACCATAAATGCCTCAAAAATGTAAGTTTTCTATGTAGCACCTTTATAAGCAAGGTGCTTGTTCCACAGTTTCAGAAATAGAGGGATCAAGCAGCTGAAGGAGATTTTTGTTGGGTGGACCTGTAGCACAATCAGAATCCCATGCCACTAACCCTAGCAAGGCTCTGCACCGGCCCCCGAGCCCAGCCGAGGTGATGGTCACATTCAGGTCCATGGAACTATCCAGCCAGTAATTGCAACTGGATATCAGAGAGGGCTGTAGAGTCGAACTCTCTGTGACACAGATAACAAGCTCTCTGTTTGTTATCCATGGGGGATAATATAGCTAAAATAGGATTTTCTGAAACTGGAGGACTCTGTTTGGCAGGATTTCTTTGCAGCGCATCTCAGCAGCCAAGGAGCTTAACTTTAATGCAGGACACTTTTCCCCACTACCAAAATAGGATGAAGCTCAACAATAAAGGCACTGGCTGGAGGGCATGCCTCAGGAGTCCAGCACACATACCTCCATGCCGAGGGGTCCTGCTCGGGTGGAGTGACAGGGACCTGCTGCAAAGCCACCCAGAGAGACGCCCGGTCATATTAATCCTGCACCTGCTCCTCATGGGTCTCTGCTAAAAAAATCCTGGTGTGCAATGAGGCACAGATGAAAACACAGGGTCTTTCAGAAAGCCTTTCTGGGGCTCCTTTCAGATTTTAAAGCAGCAGCTTTTCTTCAGGGGTAAGTTTTAATTTCTGAGTGCTCTCAAGTAAAGGTTTCTATTGAGTTCAGTCTTTCCCAACAGCTGCCTCTTAATCTCTTTCCTTGATGTTTCAGTGTAATGATACTCATCTGTCCATGGCAGGCCTCACCATTACAAACATCACTTCCTGACAAGAGGGGACTTTGCCCCAAAGACCATGTGTGTAGCAATAATAAAGTAGTAGCATCAAGTTCAGTAGCTGGGTGACACTCAGTTGTTTAAAACAAGGATTCAACAGGTTGTATCTTAAATATTTGTTCAGAAAAGCAACAAGCCAAATCTCAGTTGTGGTCAAAAGCGAACTCTTGGTCAGGAGGCATCTCCAGGTCAAATTTTCCTGTCAGGATGAGGAGTGTCAGTGATTTTTCTTCTGGAAGATGTTGAACTGCATTAATTGATGGAAGGCAGCTGAATAATTAATCTCAAGAGTTAGTTTGCCTGATTACCTGCTAAATATAATTTCCTTCCTCCCCCCACCCAGCAATCTCTGAAGATTCCCTAAAAATAAAACTGCAGTAGGGCACAGTCACTGGCATTTTGCTTTGTATTTTTGCCACTAATACACCAGTCAAATAACTGGTGGTAGAAGAAGGTGGCACCACCTATGGAGAGCTTACTATTCTGAGCAGAGAAAGTGGGTGGACGACCTTTGGAGGGAGGAGGGGGGGGAAAGCAGCAAGATGTAGACATTTCTTCAGTGCCTTTGCAGCTAAACATAGCTTTAGGAAAATAAACCCTTGATCCAGTACCTGCCATGTGACGAATGGTCTTCTTACAGTATTCTTCAGCCATCGGCACAACCTTCATCATGTCTCTTCCCCATTGCACAAGGGGTTTCCCTTGTATTGCGTATGCCACGAAGAGAGCTGTGCAAAGGGACCCTAGAAAACCTGGAATTCACAAACAGCAAGGATTACCAGTGTGCATCTGTGCTGGTGCCATCCTTTTTGTCCTTGTTTTTCCCCATGAAATCACCAGTGGAATGCCTCATGGCTGTCAGGTAGATTAACAAATGTACACAACCCATCTCCGCCTGTTTGCAACCTGACTTGTGGCATGTCGAGATTATTGGCTAATGACTGCTGCCTGCTGGTTTGTGACTTAGCTTACATAGTAGGGAGCTTCTGTTCTCAGTGGTGTAATGTGATAGAAATTGAGGTAGGGGTCAAAAATAAACATCATCTACCAATGGGATACTGAAAATCTTCTAATTGAAGTCACATGGAATAATTGACTTGTACAAAGTGATTCAATTACAAGCTATATCAGCTTGTTTACAGCATCATCCAGCCCAAGAGGAGTGGTTGTTAGATCTAACACTATTTCTGGCTCATTTGACTCTAAGGGAACAAATCCATGTCCCCTAAGAGGAAAGAAGAAATTGTCCAAGAAAGACATCCTGGTCTTCTATTTGTAACTTCAACATTGTAAATATTACAAATATTATAGCTGTTGATGAGCACTCAACACTTCCATGACACCAGTAACAGTAGGGCTCATTTCTTATATTTGTTTGTGTCCTTGGCATTCTGTCAAGGGCAACAAAATCAACCTGGTGCAGTGTGCAAAAGAAGCTGAAGAAAAGCAGTCAGTCATTTAAATAAATCCCAGGTGAGCAAAGTATTCATGCATGTGCTTCTTTCAGTGTAGGGGTCCAAAAGCGTTCACTCATGCATAGAGATAATCATGAATTTTGTGTGTTTTGCTGAAGGTAAAACAAAATAATCTTAGGAAGTGACAAGTCTAGATGAGGCGATTACTGATTCCCTCTGCCACAAAACCTGCTGGGCCAGGCCCAAGGTGCATCCAGCTGGAGCCCCGTAGATGTTTTCATAAAAAGTAACAGCCCGTGTAGCCCAGCCCAAAGGGTCTCACCCAGGTAGGCAGCAGCCAGCCCAGATGCCACAAAGATCCTTGAGGGCCACATGTGAGGGTGGCAGCAGAGGGTTTAGAGCATGAATCAAAGAGCTATCAGGGGGCACTGGGACACCTCAGTCAGAAGGGGCAGAGGCTGGGGTGTGCCCTGAAGGTTTTGCAAGAGCTGGCAGTCCCCTCCTGCCTGCTCCCCAGAATGCCCATGCCCCTGTTGCTGTTCCCTGCTCCCCCTGCCCACAGCAGCCCTCACACAGCCTGCTGCTCCTCACTGGGGAAGAAAGCACGCCCCAGCCAAGGTGTCTGCCTCTGCAGGACAGAGTGAACTCCTATGTGGTTTGGCTTCTCCACCCCCCAGAACATCTAGGCTAGTTTTAGGGGCCAATTTAATTACACAGCTTGATTGATTTTGACAAGACAGCCTCTTTGACTGATCTCTGAACCCATGGACTTCACAGCTGCCTGCAGCAGAGAGGTCTAAGGCTTCACTGTGCATAACATGGGGAAGTTTTTCCTTTGTCTGCTGCTTTCAGTCCCAGCTGACACACTGGTTGGGTTTTTCTGGGTTAAGAGGATCATAACTGGCATTTTCCTGGCATGTTTCAGGATGGCAGTGAGGTGCATGTGGCCCTTCCACCCCTCTCCTTCCTGCCTCCCCTGCTGTGCCACTTTAAGTTTTCCCAGCTGAGAACTCTTTCTGGATGTAATTTCTTGTTGTATGGAAGGTGTGTGACAGCTTGGATCCTCCTTGCTGCCATTTTCTGGGTCTCATAAGCCCTTTCTGACATGACGGACACAGACTACAAGCAGTTTTACGGCTGCTAATGCACCATAGACTTTACATACCAGCCTAATTTTCTGCTTTGTTTTGAACCCTTTCCCCCTAATTCTATGACATACTGATGGGTTTTCTGACTGCTTCATAGCACTGAGGGTGTTGAACATGTCACCATTCATTATGGTTTTATTTATTGCTGTTTAAAGCAGACAGAATGAATACATGTTTGCATAGCATAAAATTATCAAAATGACAGACCTGAATATTAAAAACAACATTAAATCTGCTTATTTAGGTTTTGTTTAGAAAATGTTAGAGATAGTATCCTCACATATGTAGAGTTAGGCTTTTTTGGCTTACTACCTTTACCTACAGTGATTGGATATGACAAAACCTGCCAAGAGAAAAATGTTGTTATCTCCTGAACCATAAGTCTGCATGATAACAATGAGTCACTGGGATATACATGAATCACAAAATTTGATCAGGGCAACTAACATGAATATGCTTTGGACAAGGCAGGTTATGTTCAGATATTGGGATTTTAGTAGAGAAACAGCTATGCCTGAGGATTCTGTCGGCATAATATACAAGCAAATATATAAGCCTATATAAGTTGTATACACATGTATGTATTAACCAATCAACGTTCAAACTGAGGCCTTGAAGCCTGCAAAGCAGAAGTGGTTTAACCAGGGGAGCTCACAGGAGCCAGGCCAGTCCCTGCAGAAGAGCAAAGCTGCCTTAGGGGATGTCAGAGTGCAGGCATTACCTGTGGGATGGTTATGCGTCATTCGTCCACATTCAATGCTCACTTCAATGAGTGACTCCAGCCTTTCTGGCTTCCAGTATCGCATCCCCAAACACATGGCTTTTGTGGAAGCTCCAAATCCAGAACCTAAAGTAAAAGGATAACACCAAGCATTTAAAAGGAGACTGATCTCACATAAATATGTTGGTAAAATGTGAGACAAGCACACTTGATTAATTCAGCTCATGTGTGGGAAGGGAACTCCTCAGGGAATGGGAAATTGCCATGCAAAATGAGTTACAAGTTTTGAGAGTTTCTTGTGAGGAATTCTGCTCCTACGTAATCATTCTGGTTTTACAGTTATATTCCCATATAATCAAGTGCTATGAAGAGCATAGTGGGTTCAGAAAGCCGTCCACTCTCTTGCTCACAGGATTTGCTTGATCCAAACTCTCATCCCATCTTCATTCTTTTTTGGCTGACACTGCTGTTTTACCCACACCAGAAGCAGAACTTTGAGAAACAGATACATTTCTCCAAACCCTTATTTTATAGTTGTAAGCACACAATTAAAACACTTTATACGAGCTTCACAGTTCACCTTTCAATTTTAATGCATGTTTCACCAGTTTCTGCTGCACACAAAAATCATGTGTCCAAAAGAAACTAAAGGCTACTGAGCCAAATCCTATGAAGTTAAGCAATGTCAGAACTGAAGTTTCCCATACAACCTGAAATTAGTGCTTGTTGTGCTACAGCCTACACTTACTGAGCTTAGTCTTGGGAACCTCCACCTCCATGCAGCACAGAATTTATTTATTGAATGACAAATTCAGAATTTCTTTTAATCCTTAGCACTGAGTGTGTGATCCCAAGTGTTCAACTTTTAAACACTTCATTGAATGGAGTTAAACTTACTAATGAGTTTCTCTGCAGTACTTATCACAGTAATTTTAGGATCCCAGAAAAGTTTTAATGAGCTTATCTTCACCAGCCACCAGTGAGGTGATTATCTCCTCTTTGCAGCTGGTGAGCCAGTGCCCAAAAAAGCATTAACTCATTGCAGGCAACCACCCTGAGATGGATAGGCTTCAATTTTTGGAAGTACTTGGCATTTTTCAGTGCTGTCTTTGCTCAATCACACTTCCCAGTGACCTTGGGAATAGCTGAGAGCAATCAGTGTTTCTCTTGTTGGCTCCTGGAAGATAAGGGGAGTATTTATGCTACCTAATTTTAGCCTATATGAACCTGCATTAGGAGCCCAATCTCCTTGTCTTTCCCGGACAGGCAGCATGGAGAAAGGCTGTATGTCCATTAGTGTGTGTGATGGCATAGTAGGAGCAACCCAGGGGCCAGAGTTTGGATTGAAGCAGCAGATGCTAAGGAGCCAGGGTCAAAGCTTTCAGTCACTTATCTGGAGAAGGGTCCTCAGCTGCTCCACTGGGCTTTGTCTCCTCTGGAGCAAAGCACCAGGGGCTCTTTTGGAACACCTCTTGCCAAGTGGCTCCAGCTCTGATGTCCTAGGTTATGAGTGTGATCCAAGTGGGGTAGTGAGGGTGGCAGTGAGATCTACTTCAAGCCAAATTGAAGCCTGAGCCAAACTAACATAAACCACCTGCTGGCATTTCCAGGTGCAATATCTGGATTTCCCTCTTAGGAAAAGAGTTCTTCTCCCCTGAGAGCAGCTATCCAGGAGCAGATAAAACTGCCTATCCCACAGATCACATAGAAACTTCAAGGAAGAGTCAGGAAGGAAATCCAGTCTTCCAGGGCACCACTCTACTGGAAGAAAATACCTTCTCCTGCTTGCAAGATCAAACTCTTCATTAAACCATCTGAGAGTCTTCACTATGCAAACGTGGTTTCTCCAAAGGACACAGTCCATGCTGGTTATCCAAGAGGGGAGGCTCTTGCACTACACAAAGCTGCTAATTACATGACATCTTTCAGTATATCCGAAATGGAAGATGTACTACAGTAATCTGACTGCTGGTCTGGAGGAGCTTGTCTTTCCCACTTCATTGCATTCCCACAATCTGGGAAGTTCCATTAAAACCTTCTGCAGAATTAGACAAGTGAACTTGGCAACAAAAAATACTATTACTCCCATGGATTAATATTAAACCCAGACAGCTTCAGGGGGCTGACTCTCATGTCCCACGTCTACCATTTGAACTAATGACACAAGGAACAGCAAGACTAGTCCAAGCAACAGAGGTGACACATGTGGCAACATAATGACTGTCCTCCATGATCAGACCAAAGGTAAAACCAACTCATCATGACTGACAATGAAGAGGATTTACTTAGGAAAGAGTAAAAGGGAAGTAAAAGGACATTATCCCTTAGTATTAACTAAACTGCTCACAATTTATCTCCCTGATCCAGGAGGCAGCTGGCTATTAATCTTTCCGCTTAAAAACCCTTGAAGGATTTCCCCTGGGTGAATTTGCCGAGCTCATTTTTGAGCTCACATGAATTGCAGCATCTGAAAATTGGTATTGGAAAATAGTTATGCAGCTTGTGTAGGCGTTGTGTGAAGAAGTCCTTTTTTTGACTTGCTTTGAGCTCATGACCTTCTAGTTTCATTTGAAGTCCCTAGCTGCTGTCCTGGAGGAGACAGTGAACTTTTGCTGTACCTATCCATGTTTCCCAGTTATTTTCCTTTTCATTCATGCACTAAGTTATTCTTTCCTAGTATGTCATACCTCAGTGTGATTTTCTTCACTCTACAACTGTAGAATAACAAAGATTAGGGTAATGGCTGCTAAACTCTGAAGAGGATGTGCCTTTTGTGACTACAGATCATTCTGCATGAAAACTTAGAGTTTAGCACCTTTATCTCCTGTGCACCTGCAGCTTAACCTCTTCAACTTTCCCCTCAACTTTCTGCATTTTTCCTCACACTTTTCCCTCAAGCTCCTCTGCCAATACCACCAGCATAAAATTCTCAAGTGCTTCTAGGAAGCCCAGAAGTTGCTTCCACAGCTGCAAATAAAGACCTGCTTGGATGCTGCAGTCTCAGCCTGAAATACACGTGATACAGGCAGAGCCCAGCTATCTCTCCCACCATTTAACTGGCCTTTCACACTGGCTCCAAAAGCAAATCTCTGGCTCAGGGGGTACTACCTTACTCAGATTTTGGTTCCAGTTCTACAACATCAATGATTCTCTTCTGAACAATTTGGAGTTTTGGCAATGGGTCAAAACATTTGTCTCAGAAACAGCAGCATAATCTGCATAAAAACTTTAAACAAATGCTTACAGACAAACAGAGGCAATAGCTTAGTGGAGAGAATTTTAGCCTTGTGCTCATCAACGTTGTAATTTGTAAACAAGCTCTTAAAATGGAAGGTGTTGGACAATCTTGGGCAGGTTTTCTGGTGGTCACAGGAATCTCACCAGCCTCTAACATAACACCAGGTATCTGCAAGGAGTGTGGCAATGAGCATGACATGAGGTGGCAGAGATACATAGGGCAGTTTGACTTAAGGGTTCAGTGTGCTGACTAAACCCACAAGAATCTGAGCAGAGAAGCATCCATAAGCAATGCAAAATTACCTAAGATAAGTCCATGAAGGCTGGCACGTGAATTATTGCTGGAAGCAAGATAGAATGCCCCAGAAAATCATCCTTTTGGTTCCAGCCCATTCCAAATATAATCTGCTAGGCATTTAATCCCAGGTATTCAATGCCTGTGGCACGTTTTTGCCTCAAAAAGAATTTTGTGCAAATTCAATTAAAAGTTAATTATGTCCATAGCAGTGTTGGGTCCCATAGAAGACAGAACATCTCCAGGTCCCCAGTTCTTCTGCTCTCAGGATGAAAAAAAGGTTTCCTGAAATGTTCCAGACGCTTACTTGTCAGACCAGATGGAGAAGGTGACTTAGCTGCTAGATCTCAAGGCAGGAATTAATTTTAGATTCCTCTAGCCCAGAGTTTCCCCAGAGCAGATAGTCCATCGTGGAAAGCTGGGCAGGAGGAAGGCTGAAAGAGAGGTAGCTGTGACACTGCAGTGGACCAGGGAACAGCCATACCCAGCTGCTCGTTGAACAATGTTAAGAGCTACTTGGGGCCAACAGCAGCTCCCACAATTACTTTCACCAAATTTTATCCACTGTCAGTCACAAGACATGTGACAACTGCCAAAGGGGCACTTTCTCAGATCTGGCTGGCTGATGGCAGGGTGAGAAGAACACACCCTTTTCATTCCCAGAAGCTGTTGTGAGGAACGGGGGACGAGTGAGAGATGCTTTTTTTTGTCAGAGAAATCTGGCTGCAGAGACCCAGAAACAGCTGTGGCATTGTACCACCGGGTCTTTGCCATGGTGTTGTGTCCATACACAGTTCTGCTGAGGCAGTGTGTTCTGCAGTGGTTGAGTGTCACCTGCACAGCCAACACCAGTGTGAGCTGACATATTTTATGGCTGTCTGGGTCTCCCTACTCTGATCATGGGGTGTCTCCACAGGCTTTCAAGATTAATTGCACTGTGTGTCTGTGTGTGCACATAGCTGCCTGTTATTTAACTTGAAATGGAAATTTTATTCATTGTAAAAGTAAATTAACATAAAGGGAATGAAAGAGAGGGTCAGGTGCAGGTAAACCAGGCTAGGAATATGAGGGATTATCAACAAAACAATCATAGTTGTTAGCAGGGCATCAAAATGGAGAAAAGTCTCAGTTTTCCCTCCAGTGAATGTGATGGTGCTTAAACCAATTTATATGCTTGGCATTTTGTTTCAGATCTGTTGTCACTGAAAAGATCCAAGTCTACAAACGTTTAAAGGAAAAATGGCAGAAAATACTTCTTAAAATAACCATTAAACTCAAGGACAAAGATCTGGACCCCGAGGCACACAGCCAAGGACAAAGTCTCTTTAAATAGATGTTAAAGAGGGAGGGGTTTGCTTACAAGAGGACACAGTGCCCTACAGAAGGAATTCTTGGCAGATCTCTTGTCATCCTCAGGCAAACATGGAAAAGTTTCAGGGGTAATGGTCTTTGATGTCAAGGGGGAAAAGGAAATAATTTCTATATAGCCACAAACACCAAGAGCATGCATGAGTCTAGCCAGGCCCTCTAAAAGGCAAGCAGTACTGTACCCTTTTCGTTGAAGGGAGTGTGCCAAGCGAGAAGGTGGTTGTCTGGTTTTAACTCCCTGCAGCCTTCGATGGTGGCGGGGTCCGGCCGCCTGCCCGAGAGCTTGTCCACAGCATCCACGTAGCGCTTCACCAGCTCCCGGTACAGGTCTTCCAAACACCAGTAATCTGCTCACAGGAGGGAAGAGAAGGCTGTTGTGTGAAGGCAGAAGAGCAAAAAAACCACAGAAATCATGCAAGCAAGCTCATGGTGCATTTGAGAAATGTCTCCACTTCCAGTACACCAAGTCATGTTTCTGGTGCTGCTGTCACACTTTTACACAGCATGACAGCAGGCTGGAGGGAGAATGGTTTTGATTCTCAGTTCTCATCTTTCTCATCTTTCCCTCCTTTCCTTTCCACATTTAATTCCTTCACTGAAATGATGAAGCATTCTGTTAATGAACAGTAGTTGCCTTTATTTGAGCTCTGTGGTGTGAAGTCATTACAGAGACGATCAACTGTCAGGTGACAGCAAGTCTGGGTAAAGCCAATCGTGCCTGGCTCAGCCCCTGCCTTTACAGATGTGAATACAATTTAAAAATTAAAGCCTTTTTTTTAAAATTAACATATTACAGAATCACTTTAAGAGGTATGTGTGACTAGATACAAAAGCAAATTACCAACTTCCTTTCTTTGCTCTGTATGTTATATGTATTTTGTATAAAATATTGTAGGTCTTTCATGCAGGGATCCAAATATCTCATAATATCATAAACAGTGAGGTTTAAAGAAAAAAAATCCTAATAAAATATAAAATATAAAAAATAAATATAAAAAAATACTATAAAATAATTTTATATTTAAAAGTAGTAAATCCCTACTGCCTGAAGGCAGTTTCCAGCACATAAAATTCTCTCTGTAATAAGTTCACTAACTTCTCCCTGTAATGAGTTCACTAACAATATCTGTTTATAGATTATTTTTACCAAGTCCTACAGTCTTGCCTAAGGAGGAACCTTCCCCCTGTTAAACATAGGCTGTTTCTTCAGAATTGCTGCTTCTCTTGGCTGGTGTTGTCTGTCATTGTTCTTGAGGAATCCTGCCTTTGACTTGTGTCAAGGAAAACCTTCCACTTGTAATTTCTCTGGCAACTATTACAGCTGTGTAATCAGTGCAAACAGAGGCCAGAGGGATTTATTCACTTATATATTTTCTTCATACTTAGAGAAACCCCATTTAATACTTGGTTGGTTGCACAGGTTGAATGACACAGCAGGGGAAGAAGTCCTTTCAAAAATATCTTAATTTTTTCAGAGATGGTGAATTTTGGAAACCCACAATTTAACTTAAGAGAAAGTTTGAAGTCCCAAAGCAGGAGACATTCTGAAGTACCAGTCATGGAGGCAGGCAAAAAAAGGAGATGAAGGGTAGAACAAAGATTCCTCTTTTACACAAAATAATACCCTACCAGTTCCACTGGCCATCCCACATATACTCCTAAAGAAACAAGACACGTTCAAGCTGCCAGCTCTTTCCAGATTTAGGAGTCAGGTGTCACAGTTTATCCAGACAGGAGCAGGGAGCAGGGTTTACTGCCTGGCAGCTCCTGCAGAAACCTTGTCCCCAGAGCACAGAGTCCCTGTGGTCCAGCACCTCCAGACTGTTCAAGCCCACCATGGTTCCCACTCCTGGAGCCAGATTGCTGTCTCAGCCATCAATAGGACAGGTTCTTTCTTTAGAAATGAACTCTTATTGTTTTTTTAACCCATGTGTAAGCAAGAGAGTAAAACACCAACACTTCTGTTGTTACAGAGATAGCTTCCCTACAGAGATAAGGTTTGATGACGCTGTCCTTGTTCCTCCCTTGTAGGACAGATTCCTCCTGGAAGCAGATGTTTTGTCTGTCCTTGATTGTCAGATCGGGGCACGTGGTGGATTTGGGGAGCAGCAGCTCATTCTGCAGCAGTGCACACAGCCCCGGTCGCTTGTGGCCAGGCCCCTCCTGGGATGTTCTCCATCCAGCTGCCGAAGCGCTGGCCAAAATCCCCTCCCCAGGTGAGAGCTGCCTTGGTCTCTAACACAAAGCTGCACCTCACTCTTGGCTGCTGCCTCAGCCTCAGGCTGGGAGCTCCCCCGAGGGCAGTGCCCGACAGTGACAACAGGACTCCATGGCTTTAAGCCGTGGGCAGGTCTGTCCCAGCCTACAAACATCGCACAGCTGCCTGCAGGTGAGCGGCCGGGGAATGCTGTGTTATATGGCAGCCAGGCAAAGAGGATGTGCAGGGAGCAGGACAGTGAACGACAGAGATATTTTTATTGCTGATTTCCCCTCCTTTAGTTTTGGTTTGTTTTGGTTTGTTTTTTTTTGTTTTTTTGTTTTGGGCTGGTAATGTTCCAATATATTTAAAATCTGTTTCCACAGCAGTAAGGGCACAGCCCCAGGGCTGGTGGCAGATGCCTTCAGCCTCACAGACGTTCACTTCTTCAGCTTCTCTCTGTTGATGTGGGTGATTTGGCACCTAGGCTGGGCCATGAGCAAGCCATGGAGCTTTTTTGCATTTCCTGTGTCAGGAGGAGACACTGCCACGGGCAGGAGTGGTTTGTGTTTCCCTTATGGAATACAGGGAGAAAGACTCATTTTATCCCACTTACCAGTGTTGCTGTGAAATGAAGATTTTTTACTAAAATTCCCTACTCCATCTTGCTGTTTCCTCTCCAGCCCATGAAAGCACCTTTTTAAAATGCTTGTTTGATCAGGTCAAAGAAATGAGTGTAGGATAAACACAGTAAATGGAAACGGTAGCTTAAACTTCTTTCTTTAGAGCAATTTACAGGCTGCTATATTTAAGAAAAGAATTATTATTTTACTCTTGGTCTAACTGACTTGATTGCCCAGAAGTTATGATTTTAGTGGGTTCAATAAGCAAGAAACATATGATACGTGTTTAATCATAGCCTATATTCAGAAGTATGCTAGTCATCTTTTTTCTTGATAGGCTGACATCTTGCCCTTATCTTTAGTGTATTAGCTACCCCTTAAACCATTGGTTAGCTAATAGCCAAGTATGAAGTGTCCTACACACTCTTCAACTGATCTCTACCTACTAAATTTAGAGCAGATTGGAAGCAGGCAGATAAAGGAGTGAAACAGTAGCACAAAGGAAATCTCATTGATGTGAAGGATACTTAGCTACATGGGGAGCTTCTGCTACTGGTAGTTACGCAGTGTTATGAGTTTTAAGAAAAATCAGGAATACTTTTACAGAGATTAAAAAAAAAAAAGAATAATTCTGAAGAGGCAAAATGCTATTGAGACGTCACTGCCTTCTGGTGTACTTTTATGATCTTGCCAGACTCAGAAAGCTCTAGTTTGATGGGTAAGGTGTCAATACAAACACTTCTCCTCTTAAAAAGACTACCCCCACCTTAAGAAAAGATGTTCTGAGAACATTCTCAGAACGAATGTTCTCTCTCAAACCATTGTGATTTTAGAAGACATCTTGATAACTTCCACCATTCTGACAGATTTCATTATAAATACAGTACTTTAGGATACTTTTTGGACTAAAGACATGGAGCTCTTATAAAACAAATATGTTTTTGCAGATGCAACCCTTTGTCTGAGGGGAAGCAAGGAGGAGACAGCACTAGTGCTTTTTGCCTGAAGGAGGTACAAAGGTAACTCTACTCCAGCCTGGAGTTCTGGACACAAGCATGTAAAAAATGCACTCAGAAGAGTTCTTATCTGTTACAGAAGGCTCTCTAGTGGCTATAATATTCCCTGATGTATTTCAGCATACAGATAATCTACTTGGCAATTATTTTTGGTATGCTGGACATGTGGTATTGTAGTCTTTAAGCTTTAACCAACTGTATATCTCTAAGGAAAATATAGGAAGAGCCCCTCCACACTCCAGAAATCAAGACCCCCCCCCCAGTTTGTGAGATGGTCACAGGACTGTGCTCATGGAGCATCCAAACTAATGCACATTATCATTCACATAAACAGCATTTCTGACATGCTTTCTCATAACTTCCCCAGCAATCAGTCTTATTCTAAGAAACGCAGCTCGACAGTTCTGTTCCTCTGCAGACTTGTTGGCTATTCCCGCCGTACCTACCTGTGATGACAGCCTCAGCTGTAGCCATGTGCATGAGCGTGTTGTCACTTACTGGCCACTTGTCAGGAGAGAGCACCAGGTTCTCGAGCCCTCCAATTTCCTTCAGCTCCTGCTGGATTTTTGCACCGAAGGCATTGTTTTCACGGGAGAAATTGCGATAACCGAGAGCATCCCCGACCCCAGCCAGAACAAGCGCAGCCTTAAATTTATCCATCCCAAAGACACTTTCCAATTTCCTTTTGCCTGAGACAGCCACCGAATCTTGATCTTCCTTTGTTCCTTTGCCTTCAACTCAGCTCCCCTGACACTTTATATCAGCCATTGTGTCACACCATGAGCTCTCTCTATAAGGCAAGGACTTCCTTTTCTGGCTCTGCAGATGCCATCTCTTGTCTGGGACCCGACAGAGAGGAAATATTTCATAACCCAGGGATTTTGCAGGGGCTTTGTTCAATGAAACTGTAAGAGCAGACCTGCAAAAGCCTTGTTTCTGCAACCCAGCTTAAAGCAAGCCAGGAGATCCTTAGCCCTACCCAGCCAAAGTAACTCTACACCCAGAAAAACAGATGCCTCCACAGGGGTGCTTATTTATTCAACAACTTGTAAATTAATATTTTTTTCTTCTGCCCATTTCTGATATGCTGAAATCAGCCTCCCTCTGAGGGACCAATCAGAAGTGAAGACTATTATAAAAGCAGTTTTCCAGGCTCTGTACACACTAGAAGGAGTAAGAAATCTAGTGAAATGCAGATGACCTCTCCCATTTCTATTATGCCTGATGGAGATACTTTGTTAACAACTTTCTTGTTCTGTTCCACCTAGTACAAGAATGTTCTGCTAATTCACTGCACCCACTGAGCAAAACACCAACTTCAATTCCATGCCTTGCACTCCCTGGCAAATAGTAACTTTTTCCTAAAGCTGAGGTCAGTCTATGCTTGGACTCTGGAAGGAAACTATTTTGAAAGGTGCACTGAAATGGCATCCTGTGAGTCTAATAAAATCCTAACGGCTCACAAATTACTACTACTTTACAGACAGAAATAGAAATGTAAATATAAATGTAGAGAGGTAAACATTGATTGACCTGACTGTAATTTTGATAACTGATACCAGGGAAAGGTCTTTGTTTTTTGATCTTTTTCAGAGGGCAATACTGACTTCTATTCAGATGGAAAAGACCAGCAATGTAAAGGATGCATCATCCTAGCACCCAAACCAACAAGCTAAGGAGCATTAAGTTAATCATGGTCTTAGTTATTGACCTGTGTAGAAATACCTCTGTACTTAATGGATTTTCAGGACACACAGAAGCATTGCCATACCTGTTCTACATTAGAAGAAATAAAGTGTCCAAATGGTGAAAGTCGCTTCTGTTAGTACACAGTTTTAAAGACTGGGATTGGTCAACAGATAGGCTGGAAAGGACACTGAAAGTGTGTTTTCATTGCTAGAAAGTAACGGCTCCACACTGAAAAAGCAAAAAAAAAAAAAAAAGAAAAAAAGAAAAGGAGGGCAATTATGCCCTAGGGACCAGAGGATATACAGGGACGAGTATCAGTGGGCCACAGCCAGCCTGCTCAAGGACTGGCTTGCCACAAGCCCCTGTGTGGGGCAGGGGGAACAAGCATCATCTCCCACCAGCAGGGCATTTACGCAATACTGAGGTAATCTTAGAGTCACCCCTGCTCTGCCTGTTACCTCACGTTCCACATGTCTGAAAACAAACACTAAAAATGGAAAACCAAGGCCAGGACAGCTTACAGAACACACCAGGCAGAAGCACTGACGTTGATATCTCTGTTACAGGTCCTTCCACCCCTCTGTGGCACACACCTGTTCTCTATTCCTGCATAGCATCACGGTTGACAGGCACGTGGGAATTTGAACTTGCAAAGCAAGGACAGGAGGAATCACCTGCTGAGGCACTGTGGTGAGCTACTAAGGGCCTCACCAGATGGAAGGTTCCTCCCTGAAAATGGGCAAAGCTATTCTTAGTTTTCCATTTATCTTTTCCTTCTTAATGTGGCCGGCAGTTGAACTGCCCTTTTGCCTCCCATAGGCTTCCCTCTGTTGAAACACACTCAGCTGCTCAGAACACAGCCCAAATTAGGAACAAGGCTTTAATAAAAAAAACAGAGAAAATTTCAGAGAAGTTCTATTTTTCAACTCTGTAAAACAGAACATGCAGTGAAGACATTTTTATTTAATTTTTTAATTACACATGATCTCCTTTTCATGTGGTGCTTCCAGCTACTGTGAGCTTCCTGGGCAGAGGTAGGCTAGACACACTAAACTACCACTACTTCCCACAAAGGAGACAATTGTTTGTAAATATCATACCTACACATCTTAAACAGAGATAAAATACAGTAATTCCTTGAAGATGGGAGACTATTCACAATAGGAAGAAAAAACCCAAACAAACCTGAGCAGAGCTGGCAAAACTATTTGGTAAATCACATTAAAATGCATCTTTGGTGTCTTCTCATTAGTGTACATACAGTGGCTTTCAGATGGGGGGAGTCCATAGAAAAAAGGAATGGGAAGGCAGGACAGAGAAAAGGCTTGTATATGTTGGTGGCAACACACTGTTGTTTCAGCTCAACTGCCTTTGAAACCCGAGGTGAGAACACGAAAGAAGCCTTTGGCAAACGTGGCTGCTCCTGCCCTCCTCCAGCAGAGGGATGTGCGTGGATGGGCTCCAGGCCCAGGACAGAGCCTGTGCACACTACAGGTGCTGAGCTCTGCTCCCAGTCAAGGAACTGGCAAATGGAGCTGGACTGACGTGGTGTCCACACGAGCCCTTTTTAGGTTAAAAGAGGATTACATCCCAAATGCTTCCCCCATGAGTGAGTGAGTGATCCTTTGCCATTTGAAGACGCTCAGCAGAGAAATGCTGTTGATTCCAGGTTCACCCATATCATAGAGTCATATCCTGGAAAAGTAAGGTTGAAACCAAATGGGTGCCAGATTTCTGTCAGAGCTGCATTTTTACAATTCTTGAAGTGAAAGATTGTACTCAAGCATCAGGATCATTCCTTTAAAACACATTCACTGAGATCCAGGAAAAAAACAAACTGATTTTACTCAATTCTTTAACAATGGAGATGAATTATTTCCATACAGCTTTACACCACTGCCTTAAATGAAGAACACCACAGGATGGACTCCTTCTTTATTGCCTTGACAGAAAGCTGAGGTCATGACATGAAACCTATAGGGCTTGCCAAAAGAGTAGCTCACTGCTTGGAAAAGGAGGCACAAAAAAAAAACAACCCATGGGAATTGATCAAGTACATGCGCAACGAAAGGAAGTATCCCAATACTCAATCAAAATGTGAATGCCCCTAAACTTCCCCAACCCTTCTCATTAAGAGGTGAACATTGCACCCACTTGTCTGAAACACAGTATTTTCTGCATGTGGCTGTAGGGGCAGCTGCAGTTGCAGATCCCTCTGTCAACAGTTTAGAACAAAATATTTAATTTTAGAGGTGTGTCATTTAGTTGTACCCAGCACACTGCAGATAACCAAAAGATCAGAAAACATGTTTTACTGAACAGGTTTATGCTTGTAAAAACATTACACTTTTTCAGAAGGGCTGTGCCTTTTGAGCTAGATGCTGCTTGGCATCAGCTGAGGGAAGTTACTGGTGCCAATACTTTGAAGAAAAAAATGGTCCAAGTATCAATGTCTGCAGCTTCACTGTCATAAGAGAAGGAAGACAACACTTGTGCAACACCAAAGCAGCCTGTGGTTGGTGAAAGCACTGGAGAAGGATGGCAGCTGGGTGAAAATAGAGGACAACTTATTTTGACTTCAACTTTCAGAAGAGGATTAACTGATGCCTTAAGTTTTAGCTCTCATATTCTCCAGATTCTGTACTGCATTAGTATGTAACTCTGAACTTCATATAAAGTGTTGTTACCAAGTTCTCCTTTCAGTTTAGTTAGACAAAAATTTGTGTGTAGTCTCGGCCAGGATCTTGTAGTGCCCAAGGTTTATCTTTTGAGGGACTTTTTACTAAATACCTAGCTTATTCCTTTCATACTGTCTACCCTCTGTTCCAGGTTGCCTCTTTAGGCATTTTAACGATAGGTGAATGCAAACCTCTGAAGGTCTTTGCACAGATTTCTGAGCGTGCTACTTCTCCTACAGAGCTCAGAGCCAGGACTGAGCAACACTTTTCTGCAATCACAGCTCCAATTGCCAGTACAAACTAACGACACAAATTGTGGAGAGTCTGGTGACCAGCAGATACATACAGTGAATACAGTACTGCAGTTAAACATTTTGAGCCTCCTAAAAGCTTAAGGGTGATACAGATGATCAAACCAAATATTTATTAAGGTCATTTAAAAATTAATGAGTTACATCCTTACCCTCTTCTGGCTGATGAAGTAGTAACACAAGAACCTAATAAATGAACCAGAAAACAACAAAAAACCTCCCACTAGACCAAACAAAAAACTGACAAGAACCATACAGACATCTCAAGTGACTGACTTCAATCCTTTGACAGTCCATTTATTCCTTTTTCCACTGCCAAAAAATATACACACATGTACGGCTTACTCAGCAGCAAATCTCCCAGGTGCATTGAATGAGCAGATGCCTGCAGGTTTGCTCTCCTTGGCATGACACACATGATAAATTACATTTAAATTTAGAATTGGCAAGTACAAATCCTATGGCTCAGTTTCAAACCAAACAACTTGGCACCAAGTTTAAAAATACATACAGCATATCTGTGAAGTAATACTGTATGCACTGAACAACTTGAAGACATCTGTACCATTTAGGATTATAAACTGACCAGCCTAGGTGTTACCACTGTATCAGCTTACTCAAAATGGGAGTCAGAGTACCCTGTAAAGTGGAACTGTGGACAGCAGCAAATGATTAAAATATGTAAGAAACTTGTAAGGTGAAAGCAGTTTGCTTTTTTAATTATTTTATTATTATTTTATATATGCTTAAGTGTGAAGGTGTTACTTCATGCTATTATATATGGGAATGTAAAAATCACATGTGGTTTAAAATGGGTAGAAGACCAGGAAGAACAAAAGAAAAAGGAAAAGCATAGCAAACCTCAGAAGCTGGTTGACAGGCATCAGTTACTATCTTTGGAGTATTTTTCCCAGTCTTCCTCTGCTGGAAGCTGTCACCCATGAAGGATCCCCCTGGGGAATGAGGTTTAAAAGTGTGTGTACATATATACATATATGAACTGAATCCTGGGCTAAGCACCTTCCTTCTTGCTCAGATTAACAAGGAAAAAAACCCTCAACCCACATGCATTTTTTATGCTCTATTTATTTTAAAAGGTAGAAGGTTCATCAGAATGATTTGTTGGCGCTCTCACCATAAGCAAATGTTTCACAAGCTCTACTGCTATGAATCTTCAGTAACACCACATACCAATAGATTAAGCTACTTCTGGTCAGTTATATTTTATCTATATATTTTAAGTGGCAATTGTGTGAGTAATAAACATTCCACTGCTTCTGGCTAGATAAATGCACTTGATGCTGTAAGATGGTACACATTCTGCAAAGCCTGCAGGACAGATATAGAAACAGTTTGTTTTGGGGAGGAGGCGAAGATAAACCAAATGCAGCTAAAAGAGCATAACTGCTTCTAGCTCTCTGCTGACTTCTGTAGAATACTTGGAGTTATGTACACAAATGCCCTTCTAAAAAGATGCATTTGGTAATTTGGCATAACCCCAGAGGGTAATTCTGCACAGGAACGCCAGGCAGCAGCAGTCTCAGACGCTGACACCTGGTGGCTGGTTGGCCAGGGCTGACACTCACAAAAAAAAGACAAATATTCATAACAAATCACTCATTGGTCATTATAACTTGCTTGCTAGGCTCTTACTAAGAGAAAAATCACTAATTTGTTCAAATTTTCTCTCATCCTGCTTTTTAAAAGTCATTCACAACTGAAATTTTATCGAGTGGAAGAATGAAGGCCGTCTCTATATGCAGCACATACACTTGTCCTTGCAGGTTGTGTCGACATAATGAAAGCTGACTGCTTGTATGAAACTCTAAATATTAGAGTTTAAGAGAATATTAAGCTTTTATACTCTGGCAACTACAAAATAAAATAGTCTGATGTCATGCAACACTTCAACGACCCAAACATATAATTTATATAACTTAATGCACTATTTTGTCCAAAATTCTTGCATCTATTCAGCCTTAAATACAGAAAATATATTATGATTATAGCTGTACATACTCTTTAGCAACTCTTCATTTTAACAAACTTTTACAGTGGCTATGACAAACTCATTTTGATGAGGTAGCATTTGAAAGAGCCCTGTGCGAAGAAGCACTGAATAGTCTCTGGTAAAACTTTCTTGTGCTTAGACATCGGAAGACACTGATGAGAAACAGAAGACTGACACCTCTGTGCACTTCATAGTCAGTGGCTGGCAAAAGGGGAGAAACAAATGACTCAACAAGTTCAGATCTGGTGAAAACTGATCCAGTTCCACCAGCCTTGAGATCACTGAAACTGCATTAATTTGCTTTTTTCCCTCCCCTTACATAAATACAATTGAATGCACATCCACAGGCATGAATACTTACAATCATTAATATAAAGTCTCCTTACCCCTAACTATTTCCCTACCATGGAAGCCAACTTCTTTGAAGTCTCTGGGCTTATTCACATCTATTTTCCAAGAGAAGTGCCAGGAAATGAATTTACAACTATGTTGCATTTAGCTAGAATTTATGATATGTTTCAAGCTACAAAAAAAATCCATATTCCACCGATTCCTTATTAAAAAGAAATAAAACACATAATAGGAGACTAACTGAATTATGATAATTAAACATGGATTATAAAAGCATCTTTGGTTGCTTAATGTCTACTTTAAAATGGCTATTAAAAAAAGCTGGAGTTGCAACACAGCATAGAGCAGCAGCCTGTCCTCAGCAATGCTATTGTTACATGTCCAAGCACTTCAAGAAGAAAAATGAGGAAGTCAAATTAATTGGGAGAAAGCAAAAGGCTGGATGTAATCACTGTACACATCTAGGATGTGAAAATACAAATTTAGAATTTTGGCAATAAGTTTAAAACAAATAAAACATACTTTCATTTGCTTGGGATTTTTTTACAATTCTGTATTAAGACAGATCCATGGAACTAGCTTTTATAAAAATACAACATACTGCATAAGTTTTATTTATGGATTTAATTTATATACCACAAATACTGCTTTTAATATAAGTACAATATAATACATTTTTATTTATGTAACTGCTGGTGTTCACTTTGGATTATGAACTGAATGGCATGCTGTGCTGTCAAAACTTTAATAAAATGGCCTCTAGTTAAACTTCTCCAAAGTATAAAATCATGCAAAATCTACAACCTATATGATACAACCAGTACAATAATTGAAGCCAATAGCCTACAAACAGCTTGGATCTTCTGAGTTTGTTCTTGAAGTGTCCAAACATCAGTCATCATTTTCTTTAGGCAGAAAGGAAGAATTTCAGTTTTGTCTGCAGAACATCATCACGACCCCTGAAACCAGCACCAAAGTGCAGTAATCAGCTAATAAATCTTCATTACCCAGTGCAGTTCATTTAGTCTGTACCGACAAATCTGGGGTTAGGACGTTTTATGTTTTCCTCCTGTGACTACTGGTCGTGCATATTCCACAAAATCATCTATTAGAACAGGCCACGCTCCTACAGAGAAATCAAGGAATTGAAAAATTAACCTATCATTATCAGCAATAAACTGGTATAAAAGTACAAAGGATTAGAAGCTCATTTTGACATTTTTGACCTAGTCTAGCTTTAACAGGCACAGCATGATAAAACACTTGTAAAAAACACCTAACTAATAAATTCCACATTTGAATCTCTTGCATCAATAGTTCGTAAGAGAATCAAAATGTATTTAAACCACAGAACTCCATACTACAAATATAAACATTAGTTGATAGCAAAACCACTGCATTCTTATTATAGCCATTCATATCTTAGGACTTATTTCTGCACACATTCCAAACCAGAATTAGTAACAGAGAGTAAACTGCATTTAGGATAGCCAAAATTTTGTACAAAACTTTGTTTCACTCAGAGGGCTGCAGCGTAACACATTCAAATAATGTGCTCTATCATGGTGTGACTGTATCTTCTCTTTTCAAATTACAGCAAACCAGTTAACCTTCTTATCACTACTGTTCTGGCAATAAGTATGACACTGTACTGGCAGATGAAAATTTAAGGGTAAACAAATTAGGACACGAGGTAACGACATATTCTCTTGTTCATTTAAAGCAGTATTTTAGTTCTGCTGTACCAATTTTTGAAGAGATTCGGGTACCGCTTACCTTCTTCATCATAGTTGGACATATCATCTGCAATCATATTCCCAAAATCTAACAAAAGATTCCAAGTATCTTTTGGAATTGATCTTTTATGATGTTCCTGTACAGAGGAATAACAGTACTTTTCAGTCCAAACTACTTTCAAATTCCACAGCAGTATTTTATATTGACATACATACACATACATGGATATACAGAAATACACCTATTGCAAATATTTCTTCACCTTATCTTAAAAAACCAATAACAAAAAAAAAACCACAACTCTTTCAGAGTTCCAGCTTGCTTCTTTCTTGGGTTGAAATCTTTTAATTTAAGTATTTCTTCTCAGCTAAACATTCAGGTTAAATATTTCTTCTTAACTAACACATTTTAATACCAGGTCGTAATTTGCAGATTCTTCTTCAGTTACATCTATAGACCTGAATTTGGATGTTTTAAAGTGTATTAAGGCAGTTAAAACATGAAATGTTTTCAGAAGCCCTCTTGATAAAACTGGTACATTATTCAGTGATTCAAATAAATATACTGCCAAAAAATTTAGAAAAAAGCTACTACAGAAAAATATTTCAAAAAGTCTACACCCTCCCTGTTAAGCAGTGGGGGACAAAAACGCAGAAAGAACTTTTTATTTTTCCTAAACTACAGATAAAAAGATAAAATAGAGAAGAAAATAAAGATAAAATATTTATTATGTAACTTCATATAGACATGCAAATGTAGAAAGATGGATAAGTGAATTGGGTCTTTTACAATAATATTTTTGAATTTCTAAGGTTTAATTTATGCATCTTTACTCCACTGCCCACAGAACTGCACCAGTGATAAAAAAACTGTCAAGATCAGTTCACATCTATTGCCTAAAATATTAATAAAAAAAAACCCAAGAAATTTTGTTGAAAATGTAAAGTCTCTTAATGTTAAATTCTGGTATGACTGATTTAAGAAGACCAAGTTTCTGCATTAGTACTACAGAAGGCAGAGCATGGTAAAGTTCATGGTTGACAATAATCACAGCTGTCTTGAGAATCTGCAGCAGCATTTCCATCTACAATAATGGCTTCCCATTCATGCAGGAACTTTCCTAAGTAGGAGGATGCAGGATTAAGCAAGCAGAACACTATCACTTTGCTGCATTCTTTTGCATTCTTCTAAATTAGAAAATCATAAAGAAGATTTAATTTGGCTTGCTTTCAGACTATTTTATATCAGTTCTCAAAAAGGAAAAAGTCTGAAGGAAGCATAGAGATATCTTATCTTCTTATTGGAAGCACACAGCCAACAAAAGCCAGACTACTGTGGAATAAAATAGGCAGTAAGTAATAAAGTACATACTTACCAACAAAAATTTATTCCAAAGATCTAAAAATTTAAACCTTCCCGACAAGACTAAATTCCAGTATGCAATTGCCATTTCTAGATCTGCAAGAAATAAAGCAATATGTATATATTGCAGCACATTGTAAGCAATAAATCCCTTCTGGTTAAACTATTAATGCTACATCTAGTGTATTACGATACAAATAAATAACACTCTTTTTTTAAATCACTAAAAAAATGGTAAGGAATTGTTTTCTACTCTCCCTGACCCAAAAAGTAGAAGACAAGCAGTATAAATATTGTATTGAACATCCAAGTCAGTAAAACTAAAGTATTTTTGTCACCATCCACCAGTGCCAGATTAAAGCTACTTTCAATCTACAGAAACAGAATACTTAATGATAAATCTCTGCAAATAAAAAAAGAAAACACACATGCACAAACATAAAATATATTGATAGAAACAAACATTTAAATCCACAGATGTCAAGTCCTCTTAATTTATTACATTTTGGACACACTTAACTTTGAAAGGAATTTAAGGACATGAGGGGATGAAAGGAGTCATTTGTCTCTGGTATTATGAATGTACAGAAGCCCTTACAGCAGTAATTCTCTTCTGGCATAATTCAATAGACAAACACCTACACCCAGAACAGAAAATACAAGTCCAAGAAATCCCTCCTTATTCTACATCATGACCAGTGATCTGAGAGCAGGGTTCAAGGAACTTTCAGCACTGCCACATACTCCAGCAGAAAGGCAGAAGCATCATTAGATGCAGCTCAAGGATAGAAAGGATGTTTCCTTGGAAGTCAATTTTCATCCTCAGCAGCTCACAACACCTAATGGCTTTGGTGTTTGCTCCCACAGGTAACAGCACTAACTACATGATTACTACTGGGCTACCATAAAATAAGGCACAGCCTTTCTTAAACAACAGAAATATTTCAGCTTGTGCTTTCAGTACAAATGAAGTGTAAACAGAACATGAAGCCTAAGAGAAAGTATTATGATAGCACATAAAACAGAAGCTCAGCCTGCACCTACAAGAAGGAAGAATGGTTTTTGAAATTGTATGTATCACACTACAAACCGAAGAGCACTCTGTCACCTGAAATCAAGAGTGAACTTCTGAAAGAGAAGTTCCAGATTTTAACACAGCCATGTCCCTGGAGTCCCTGTTTCAGACAAGGCTGGGGCCTGGATGAAGTGCAGGAGTTAAGATATAGAGATATGTAATATGCCTCTATCTACCTACACAGGGACAGTGTTTGTGCTACAATGATCAGTGCTCTTCAGTACAGAATTTGAATTATAACCTAATACACTTCCTTCAATTCTTCCTGTCTATGCCACCACACTAATCTTCCACAAAAAAAAAAAATGTAGAAAAGAGTAATTAATAGCACTACTTGCTATTTAGATATGAACATTAATTATTCTTACCTGTTAAACCAAATGAAAAGCAAAAAGAATGAAAAAGTAAAAACTTAAAAAATCTTAACAGTTTCTAAACTTCACTGTGAAGTAACTGCCTTTGATCCCACTCAGGCTTCTTTATGCAGACTCAACCTCTCCCAAGAAAACCTTGCAAATCTATCGTGTGACAACTTTAAGCAAAATGCACTTTGAAGAAATAACACCTTAACAGTTCGAAAAGTTTATACTTCTGATGGAAATATTCCTTGAAAAAAAGAAGAAAGTACAGGTAGGGAAACAAAGATGATTAAAAGTACCACAAAAGAAGAGGTAAAAAGGAAAGATGATGTTTTTGTCAAAGTCAGTATTGTTTTAAGGTGAACTTGATTATTGCAAAATTGTATTTAATGTGAAATACTGTCTTAAGTTGACATTTGAGGGACACTGTGTACATGTCTGCCAATGAGTTCTCCTGCACAAGATCATGCAGAAATTCTTTGCTATAACATGAAAAATGCATATTCCCTTAAGGGTGCTGCTCTGTAGTGGGTAACAGGTCCACAGTGGATCTGCTCTTCCCAATAGGCACAAGGAGGAAAGTTCTCATCTTGATAAAATTTGCTAAATGGCGGGGGGGCGGGGGGAAAAAGTTCAGTCTTCCTCATCTGGTTCACTGTAATCCCACAAAACCATGAACTAACACAAGTATTATTTGAACACAAGGACTACATGGGACTATCATTTTTGGTAGTGGTGCCAGTTTATGCAGTCCTAGAGTACATGAGAAAACTAGGCCTTGAGGTTTGCCACAGTCTCAGGAGAGATGTCTACACTTTCGTTTGAAAACAATTCCCTACCTAGGTGGAAAAATTTGGCACTGGAGGACAAAAAGGAGGATTTTTCTGCTTTAAAGGGACGATCTAGTTACAGAGTTCAAATTCTACGTTAGCATGCTGACAGTAGTATCAATAACCAGTAATGCTGTGTGTCTGCTACAATTAGTGCTGCACTGATAGATATTGAAAAAAGAGAAAAACTCTTATGCCATTAGAGTTCTGCATCCTCACAGGAAGATGCTTTTGCAAGGCAAAAATTCCTCAGGCAGTCTTAGGAATACCTCTTTCAACTCTGCATAGATATGAAGGCATCATTACAATAAGAATCAAACCACAACTATAAAATATGCTGTGTTTTTTTTACCAAAATATATGCTACCCACATTACACACCAATAATGCAAGTTTTATAAATAGAAAAAGACAGATTCATGATCTCTGAAAACACCTAGAAAAAGATCAGTCTAAAAGAGACTTCATTGCTAACATCCATGTTCACATTCAAAGCATAAAGTTGCTAAATGGTTAAGATCATAAAAATACATCATATACTGTACATTATGTAAGTTTCAACTTTCTTTTTCAACCCAAAAATATTTTCAGTGCCAATATCTAGTGAGAGTTGCATGTCATGCAGACCCTTAAACAATCAGTTTTTCTCAATCAGAAATAGTACTTTGCACGCAGTAAGAGCTATCCTCAAACATTAAAACCTCATTCTAAACTTGCTTTTAAAAAAATTCAGCCTCCTCTATCCTGATTGAACAGAAAGCTTGAAGTGCTAACAAACAGCACAATTAATGCAGAATGAGAAATACAGCCTGTGTCTACTTTTTAGATTTGATCAAAGGCTGATCTTGTTAAGAAAGAAAAAAATCATTATTAGGTTGCTGCCAAACAGAGCTTTCTAGTTCTCTGTCTGCCCTACCAACAAGACCTGTTCATGCACTCATGTTTGAAAAGGATAGAATACTATCACTAATTCACCTGAATTACTAATATAACTTTTCAACACTGTATTGAAACTGATGCACAGGTAAAATCAATGGAAATTGTCTCAACAATAGGACTGTTATACCTGCCTGACCAATAAGCATCAAGTGAATACTTGCAAGATTAAGTGAGTTAATAAATTCCTTGTTTCTTCATTTCTGAATGATTTTTAAGTCTTCTTTGGACTCCAAATTGCTAAGAACACAGACACAAGAATTAGTTTCTTCTCTCCTAATCAGCAAAATGGCAAGAATAGGGGATTAAACCTAAAAACACTTAATTGAATTGCCAGAATCTTAGAGCAAAATAGCCTGTAGTTGCAACTGGAAGCTCTTCAACAGAAGATAGTCAGAAGGGAAAAAAAAACAAGTAAGGGGGGAGCGGGGGGTGATATAAATGCAGATCATGGCTAAACTTGGGGTCTAGCTGAGCTGGATCCACACATCCCTGTGAAGAAGCAAGCAAAGAGTTTCCCAGTGTGCTGTGTTAGGGGACAGATAACACACAGTGTCAGGCTTAAGTGCCTGTGGTGGACAGGAGGAATGGCAAAGCACAGTACACAGATCTCAGAGGAACACTGCAGGAATCCAGCAGTCTGGCTGGGCTCACTGGCTCTGTCTCAGCATCTGCCACGCTGGAGCAGCCTGATTCCATGCAAAATCTTTCATGTTTATCTGTTTATCACCTTAAGCATAAAAACAGATGAACTGCTTTGGAATGCAAGTTAGACATAGGAGATGGCTGGCTGAACACCAGTTTGAATGCTGCCTAATGAACCAGATTGTAGCCAGTTCAAAAATCCTTCTTCCTCTGCAAATTTCTCCAGGTACCATTCAGATAAACTACAACAGATGACTTAAGGTTGACTGGATATACATTTCCCAAACAAGGTCCAAACATGAGTAAAAGAATCAATGAGGCATTAGTAGAACTGGCAGTTATGCCACACTTTTACTGATCAGAGCACGTCTTCTATATCAAGTTCCTCTTAAACTGCTGACATTTTCAACATAGAAAATGTGAAAAAATAAAGCAAGAACCAAATACACAAACTAAGGTCACTGGAATATCTAAAATACAGCATTCAAAGACCTCTTTCAAAATAAATGTAAAATTCATTTATAGACCTCAGTCACCTTCTTCCATGCACTCACTCCTACAAATTCCTATGAATCTAATACTTCACTGAAAGGGGTGAACATATTGATAACTAAGCTGGGGGGGAGGGTAGGAGTAAAAAAAGAAAACAAAATGGAAAGAAAAAAATATCCTCTCCTAATGTCTAAAGACCTCTTAAAAGAATCTTGAGATACTGCTATGATAAAAGCCAAAGTTGATGTTGCTGCAATTAAAAAGAGTACATTATACTCATCTGCTTACAGGAGAGGAAACCTCCTTGAAGTCCACATACCGGATGCAAAGATAGTCATTCTTCTGGTCTTGAGGTAATATTTGATTCAAGTCTGAATGCCCTCCTCATCTTTCATCTCATGCTTGATCCCAGGCAACTGGCAGAGAGAAGGAAGCACAACCTTTTGAGCCAGCAAGCAGACGAAGGGATCACAAAGAAGTGATGAAGGACCAAATCGGCTTTTTGTTTCCATGTTGGAAGGTGAAGACCATGAAAGAATGCATTAAGCTCCTCCCTGGGACTGAAACAAACTCTAACAAACTCTTGAGCATGTCTTTTTGGGGCTCAAAGGGAGACCCAGTAAGAGAATCACCAAGTATCAGGTTAAAAAAACCAACCAAACAAAAAAATAGAGATAGAATTAAGGCCTTCTTTTGAGCTTGAAAGTGCCCTTAGAAATCTGAACTGCTCTGTAGACAACATGACAAAAGACCTATAATCCTATTCTTTAACACACTTACCAACAAGACCTAGGATACAAAATTTCACTCAGACTGCAGTAGAAAAGCTGAACCTTGGGAGCAGAAGGCAGGATAAAACTCTGTATATTTGCACCATGAAAAAATTAAAGATTTGACTATATACAGTAGTAAGACTATAAGAAAGCAGATTAGAGACAGAATCACAGTCATCCATAATAATTAGTTTTAAAGTCTCCTGGCAAACCAGATAACTTGATAACTACACCTTCAAAATATAAAGACAAAATGCAAATCAAGTTTAATATATCTAAATGTTATGTACTCCAGGTCCAACATGCAGCCATTGAGATGGCACTACTGTGTTAAAACCTGGCTGTTTTTTTCCTTAATTCTGCCCACTGCTTACAGAGTCACAGTCCTAATAGTTATAAGCATCCATTGTCTTCTTTGATAATGATCAGATCTGTTTAGAAGTATTTGAAAGACACTCGACAGTTGGGCGCTGAGTAACACTAATCAGAACATCATTTTCACTTCAAGAACATCATGGCAGATCTTAGGCACTGAGCCTTTGCCTCCTGCATCCATCCTTACACAAGGTATCACCCTGGGGGACTGCTACTATTTTCCCTTCTTTAAGCAGCATGTGTCCAGACTGGAGCATTCTACTTGGTAATACTGAGCTAACAAAAGTAAATGCAAATATTCGAGTTGGATGAGACCATAGCGACAGAAGTCCTGCAGATACAATGAGAAATAAAAATTCCCTACTGTCGCCACATGAACTGTGGAAAAGAGACTCCTATAAAAGGCAGTCCTATTTCTAGGAATGAGTATCGGTGTACTGAATTCTGTGTCTATTTTAGGGAATGACAGAACAGATGTGACTTAGTTTATTGGAGAGGATTCTTCCTATCTAGCTTGCATTGGTTTTGAGGGGAACTGAAGAATAAGAAATTAAAAAGCTTTTGGAAAAGCCTGGAAGACAGGCTTTTCCAAAAATAAATAAAACACAAAACTACACACACACTCCTACCCTCCAAGACCACTTTCTTGGAACAAAATCCCCTCTGAATTATGAAGACAGCTGTGTCAGGTATCATCAAAATTCTTGTATCACCAAAAGACCTTCTAGGGATGGCTTCTGTGCCTTCCCACTCCCCACCTTACAAATGGCAACAGGTGTGATAAAAGGTACTGTGTCCTGCTGATAATAACTCCAGAAAGTCTGGACACACAGATTTTTTTCCAAGCCATGTTCCAAGCCAAAAGATTTGATAAAAACTAACAGTTATTTTAGACAAAGCTTTTAGAAATACAGTCTTCAAGCACCACTGGCTAAAGTCAAGCCAGACATGGTGAAAGTCACCTCAGCATGCTGAAGCAATCTCAAACTGCTTCCCACCATGTTTGAAACTTCATAAAGGTCAAAGAAGTTCTGGAAGAACCTCAGGCATTCCCTGCCAAACTGGAGAAAGCAACTCATCCAAGCGGGTCAGTCGTGTATCTAAAACTGCCCAATACTTAAGTAACTCAGGTAATACAACAAAGAAAACTTCTGCTAAATTTGCAACTTAGACAAAACCTCAAAAAAGTCGAACATGGTAGAAGACAGGATTAGGACTGAAAATTATTTGGACAAATTGGAAAATCACTTGGAAATAAGTAAGAAAGATTGCACTAAAGAGAAGTGCAAAGTCATAGTGCTAGTGGGAATAATCAGTTGCAGAAATATCAGATCAGAAAGATCAGACTTAACTGGATACACTGCAGTGCTGCAGAAACCCAATAGTAAAACAGACTGCAAACTGCAGACAGTATCAGACTTAAGCAAACTCAAAAGGATGCAAAAGAAGCAGGAAAATATCTAAGACACGTGGAAGGCATCTGGCTTGTTTGGGTACTACACGACAAGAGAAAATTAGACTAATTTGATTGCAAAGGAAATGAGAGTTGAAAGACAAAATTCCAGTATCAGAGAGCTAGAAGATAAAATTTATCAGGGTAGTTGGTTTTACTCAGTCCAGAGACTAAGGGAAGACACATACATAATCACCAATTATGTAAGAAGTTGTTTCTCACTCTAAGGAAATGTATTCTGTGTACTTACTTTGGCTGCCAAAGTATTCAACTAGGAAATTCAGAAACAGACAATTAAGTTATATGCTAGAAAAAGAAGAAAAAAACCAAGTTTAAGCAAATTGGGAAAAGATGTATGAAACCTGCCATCAAAAAATTTAAGATTCTATTTTGTGAAGGCAATGACTCTCACACTTGTTCAGCCTGAGGACCAGTACAAATCAGACCTTGAATCTTAATACCTATTGAAACTGAAAAGGCAATTTAGTATATACTGTAGCATACCACAGTGAATTTGGTTAGAAAAGCGTGTGCAAGAATGGGTTTTGGTAGATGTTTAGCCTGTCAAGCACAATGGAATACACTATATAAGTATTTCTCTACCTTTTAAATTGAAAGACCATCTGGCATATTAAAAAGGCACCCATAAGTTGCTATTTCCTGGTGTTTTTCAGAGGAGAGGGGGCAATAAATAAAGTAGTAACTGTTGCATATCACTTCTTAAAACAGCAGATACAGATTTAAAAAAAAAGTAATCTGAAATGATGGAGCAATGAACCTGACTGTCCTGGGGTGACAGGACACCAGACCAGTTGAGGAGAGGGGTTATTTGAATTTTGTTTTCCTGGGGGAACCCCATTTGGAGTTTTCTCCCAAATTTGCCCTAAACTAGGACACTGACTCATAACCAAACCATTGCTGCTTGAACATTTTAGAGGTATTTCACTCGTTTCTTATGGTTTCAATATCCTAAGATAACAAACAACAAAAAACCATGACAAATAATTGTGTAAGTCAGTTTACCTATCACAGACACATTTCTGGTCTCTAGCTCTAGTCTCAAGAGTTATTTCTGTTAAAAAAAAAAATATGCCCTAGCACTTGGAGGACCCAACAGAAGGAATTTAATTACGCCTTCTTTTATAAAAGGTTTCTATTAACAATCTGCTAAGAATATGAATTCCTCATTTGTCACTGGCACTATGTCAAACTTGCTTAGTTTTCAAATAGGCACATTTAAAGGTCATGTGTATATCCAAGAATCAAACAATATTCTTTTAGCTTACAGATCAGTCCCCTAACCAATGAGTACAATTACCACACTTGGTGATTTAAGCTCCCAGCCAAATAAGAAAAAACACTGAATACTTCAGACCCTAGAAAAATCACATATTCTGCAACTGAAATTTAGGACAGAATTCCTAGATTATTTTCAATTCATTAATTCAAAACATTGACTTTTATCCTTTACTTAGTGTTAACTTACAGACTTCTCAGTGTCCTCCAAGTTCCAATTCACCAGAAAGACTTTTAAGGCAAGCAGCTGGAGCAGGAGCTAAGCAGCATCCTATGCTGACTGAATGATGACCTTGACAGAGCTAGGCACAGATTTCTACCAGCTCAGATGGTAACAAATCTCTTTATTCAATCTGTTTAACTATCTGGACTTAATCAAAGTAAAGGCTCCAAACTGAGTAAGACAGAAACAGATTTCAAACATGGTTACTATCAATTCCCACATCTCCTTGGAAATAGGGCACACAGCCATTGGACACAAATACCAAACAATCCTGGAGACAGGGATCAAACAGCTGCTGTACAGTTGCTCATTCCAGAAGAAAGTACATAAATGTACACAAAGAAGAGGATGTGAAATAAAAAACCCAAAAAACTAAACCTGTATTAAATGTAGCTGAAGCAACTAAAATTCTCAGCTCATACAGGCATTCCAGTAAAGTAACTGGTGGGATCTTCTTCCTTGGTTACAACATACTGCTTCCTTCTGTGATTACTACAAACACCTACCTGTAAATTTAATTTTTTCCTTCACCTCTTTGCTCCACTATGATGGATAATCCCTGTAAAGATTCCATCCCCAAACCTATACAGCGCTAATTTTTATTTGGGTAAACTATCACTGGCTTCAGTCACTCAAAAATGTCACAGCAGTCCATATGTTTGCTCAACAGTCTCTTTCTACTCAACCTATGGTGATCCAAGAAATATGGTCTATCTCCACTGAAGCAAGAGAAGTAGCATCTGCTTGTACTTCTTTACTATCTAGAATCATTTTACCAAAACCAGAAAAAATCTGAGGAAAAATGCCACCAATATACTGCCATATAAGAACTAAGTACTATGAATTAAGAGACTGTAAATATTATCAAAATGACTAAAATTCCTGAAAACTGAAATCAGCAACAGTTCACATCAATTCATTCCACAGTTTAAGTTTTACTACAATTTTTGCAATTCTTACTTTCTCCTGCTAATGGTTCAATTCTTAGTGCAAGAAGGAACTTTGGTACTTTCTGGCAATAGAACATTTTTTTACACAACAGAGAAGACAGACTTACAAATGTAAGGACCCCCAATACTGAATAAAACAGTACATTCAGTTCCAAATCTGGGTTGGGCTGCCTCCTCTCCTCCACTCTTTATAAAAGCTTAGGTGAGAAGCTTTTGAAATGTACTGCCCAAGTTAACGAGCTTCATGTTGGAACGACCCAATTAAAACATGAAGCTATTTGCAGTACTTCTTTAAGTATCCCATCAATTCCAACCTCAGCTGTAACTGACTTAATCTTTCATGCAGCTTTAAAGTATTAAGATTTGTTAATGAAGACTAGCTGAAGGACTAGATTTCTAACCAACCTCAGAGAGCTACTACAAGACCTCCTCATTTTAGTGTCAGTGGCACATGAGCCATGAGTGACAGATGAAATGAAAAAATGAAACTGCTGAAAAAAAATGAAGAAAAATATAAAGTGGCTAAAAGTTGTCCTTAGTTTTCAAAAAAAAAAAAAAAAGACACCAGAAAAGATGAGAGAGATTATTCAAATCAAAGAATATGGAACAGACACACCTGGTTGAGGTCTAAATTGATATTTTGTTCTCCTAAGAGTTCTTGAGAAAAACATTTACCAACTTTCCAAGTAAATTAGACACAGATTTAAAGTGGCTATGCTAAAAAAGAAAAAAACCCAAACCCCCAAAAAAACAACAAACCACTTCCTCTCCCACACAGCACAAAGAACAGGGATGATGGTACAGTGCTATTCTATATACAAAACATGAATTCCTTCCTACACAGTATCTTCTGAAAGTAGACATAAATTTGAAAAGAGTGGACTTCATCTTACTATTTTTTTCATCTATTCACAAACTAGAGATTTTTGATTTAAAGAAAGCAATGGAATTTAAAGGATGTGTCAGTTTTACTCCAGCAATAAAAGGCATGGATTGGGATACACCTCAAACTTTATGAAGAATAAAGTTTAATGCTATATGAACTATGCCTACTTTTACTCACTAGTTTTAAAACAAGTCCATAGAACCCTTTTTCTAAACTTTACATAATAACTTCTTAAAATTTTTAGTTTTAGCTCAGAACAGTAACTCTTTCCCAGTTTTCTCCCTCTTCCTGAGCTGATACAGACATCTTGTTTCAGTAGTTCTTAAAACACAGAGATCACTAGCTCAGTATTTAAAAAAAAAAAAAAATTTGTCAGGTCTTGAAGAACTGCAGGAACTTCTTTCAACAGGAGGTGAGAGAATGTCAATATTGGCAGAGAACCATATTAAGTTATCCGTACCAAGGGGACATGAAGAAGAGATTAAATGAAAGAAGATGGTAAAGAGAAGTCAGTGAAAGAAATCAATAATGAATTTACTATACAATTGCCAATGAGAATATTGTAGTACTGGAAACATTTGGAACACTTCACTGACTGCAGACATTTTCTCATTTTTTTTCTACTTACCTAGACCTTTTTGTCCAGGATTTTTAGCAAAGTTAAAAGTAAACTGATAAAAATCTTTGAACTTTACTGGATCCTTTAGCTCTTGTTCCAGTCTTGGCAATAGAGCTTTTAGCTTTTCTGTGGTGTCACACCTGTTCAAAAGAGATCACATTATTTGTATATATTTAAAGTTTATTCCTACTTTCACCCCACCTTTTTTATGGTGTAGTTTAAGAGCAAAAGAAAACAGTGGTTAAGATAAAAACAGATTATCTTTGCGGATAGCATTCTGAAAAATATAAATGCTCACATGCCTTTACTGAAGAATTTTAAGATTGTAATTAAAGATACTTTAAAGATAATTTAAGAATTTTAACATTGTATACAGGCATCCATTAGGTAGAGAATGCAAACAGGATTCAGTGGTTTAACTTCTTTTCGATCTCTTTATGAACTTCTGAACAGATGCTACTCTGTTCTAAAAGAACACCCAAACCTCACTGAACTCTGTTATTCCTTCCCCTGAGACAGATGCTGTACCACAAGTGTGTGATGTTTTGCTTTAATCTAGATAGACATTGCTTATTCCCTGCTCCCCTGAATAAAGAGCTTCACACTACATTTTTATGGCTCATCTCAACATTTGAGGGCTTTCCAGCTAAATGAACTATTATTTGCAGTCATTCTCTCCCCATCATAGAGCACTTTAGAATAAAACTGAGGAACAAAATGAGCCTTGAATGATAGCCTGAAGGCTGGCAAACTAACAGCCTGGCACAGGTAAGCTAAGACAGAATCAAGTTCCTGAAATTCCAACAGAAACACGTCCCTGAATAACACCACCAAAGCATTTTCAGCGAAAACATGTGAGCTGACAAGACACTTTTAAAGGGAAAGTGCTTCTGCCACAATGAGGCATTAAATGAATATTCAAGATTTACAACAGGACATTATCAATATCTAGAATAGTACCTAGAAACTCAAAGTGAAATAAACAGGTTTCAAAAGAAGCATCTATCACAACACTGTGTATTTGAAAGTTCTCTGTAGGTAAATGTTTGTATTTATTCTAAAGATTCAAGAAAAATTCAATTAAAGCATGGGTAACTATAACAACATCCTTAAAACACAAATGCAGTTTTAACTGTCATGCATGGTGGAGATAAAAATAAGTATCTTTCTGGCCTCCAGCAGTACCTGGAGGAGAACAGAAAGAATTCTGCCAACAGTCTTCAAGTGAGACACTAAGTTTCATTGGGACTTGATCTAGTCAATAAATATACCATCCCATATGCATCCTAAAGATGCTGTGTGATCTAAGCCTCAGGGAATGTCTTTCCATTCAACTGCTCACTTGTGTTCATTGCTAAAAACCACAGACACTGTGCCTCCAAGTATGTAATAAAATCACTCCAAATTCTCAGTAAGTGCTGTGGCAAGCGGGTGCAGCCACATTATGCTCCCAAGAACAGTTGTTCCAAGAACAGGTGGTTTAGCAAAACCTTTTAAATCACTTTTATGGGGGAAAAAAAAATAAAAAGGCAACCTTTTATATAATAGTATGAGCACTTAATTTCTATCCATGGTTAGAAAATCATAATTATTCTTGTAATTTCTACCCAAAGATACACAATGGGGCAAAATAAAGCAGTGAACTTCAGATGGTATCAAAAGTCATTTCATCATAATTTTATAAAAAGAAAAGTTTAAAAAGAAATCAATAACTGATGAGGTCAGTAACATCAGACTGCTACAATCTCTGCTCAAGAAACAACCACCACATTTCCTAAAGCTGGTCTGTCTTAGAAATGTATTGATAAGGTGCCATTCTAAGATCAAAAGAAATTGTTTAGCTATAAAAACCAGGAACAAGTAATAAACTGTACTTATCTACCCATTTAATGCAACCTGTTAAAAAGAGTAATTTGTCATCTCTAAATATTAGAAATGCTGCTCCTCTTGCAAAGAAAAGTTATACACAAAATATATTTTATGATGATAGATGCTTGACTTCTTTGGTAAACAGAGGCAACATTCAAAGTTTATTATCCAGAATAGCTCCATAATCCAGGAAAGAAATTTTTAACAGTTACATCACAGTTGGACCAATCTTTTCTATTACCAATATCCTCATTTTTATTTCAATTCCTCATAGATATTTTATACAAATGAAGTATCTAGTATAAAAGAAAGAAAAGTATGTATGGTAAAATGGACAAAAAGAAATATGGGTCCATTTGCTGGTGGCAACATTAAGGTTAAGAATTGAAGTCTCTCTTTTCTTTTCCTATTTCTTTTCTGCTTCAACACTGACTGTTTTTCCCCCTCATACAACTCCAGTGACTTTCAGTTTTTAACAGCAGGAAGTCCAACTCAAATCCTTAACACAAATATGCATATGCTTACTATGAACTATACAAAAAGATAGGTGAATCCATCTACTCCCTTGCTGTATAGGTAGAAATTGTCTTGCTTCCCCCCTACTGTTGTCCTTAAGGCTTTGCAGTAAAGCACCAGTTCAAGGATGACAAAACACTACAAGCATTTTCCACCTGTTAAGTTTGGCACAACAGCTTTTTAAAGCTTCACACAATTTAACTGATAATGTTTTGAACAGGAACACGGTTCTGGCCTTACATTATAAACTATGCAGAAATGGATACTTACCCCAACTCTGTCATGCCATCAACAAATTCCTTTTTACTAAATTCACATTGAGTAGCTGCCCTGAATTTCCATGCCACAACCAGAACACTGATACTGGCTGGGTCCAGGCTTAAATCATCACAGAACTGCTGAATCCCATCAATGCCAATTTTATTTTCATCTTGTGGGTCTGCACAAAATACAAAGAGGAGAATGATAATTATTTACAAAACATACTAACAATTGTGTTAGCTATGATGTGCTGCGTAATACAGGTATACATTTTTTCATAATCTTCACAAATGTTTTCACTTGAAGTCTAGATATTTTTAAAAGAGAATCAATAAACAGATAACTTAATCTGTAAACTTACAGAGAAATTGGTTTGCCACTTTTCCTGAAGTTATCTGCTAACATCAACTAAATAATTTTGTTTTCCCTTCACAATCCTCTGTAAAACTTGAATTAACTCAGGAGATGCTGCCTACATTTAGAAACAGGCTGATAAACACATCAAAATGTGCAGCATATTTATATTGGTCAGCGTGTATTAAGCTTAAAAAAAAAAGAAAAAGCAACCCAAACCCCAATTAGATTTCTTTTTCCTGATAGTGACATATGGGTATCTACTACATCCACTTAAAGACCACATTTAAACATTTTGGGGGTTTCATTCTCTGTCAGGAAAATCACTAGAACATTGTTCAAACAATGCCTTAGCATATATAGTATAGTCTATAATGCCTATAGCATATATAGTCTTAAGCTAATTAATACAATTTAGTACAAGCAAAACACAGTACTTTACCAGTATTCAACCTTTTTGAATGTTGGTAGATGCCTTATAATAATTCTGTAACAAAATTCTCTCCCCAAAAAGCCCCCAAACAAACAACTCCCTGCATGTAAACTTAAGACTGGAGAAGAAAAAAAAACAATTGAAAACAAAAGAAGATAAACCTACACCTACAGTTTTCAAAGCCTGAGATTTTTACAAACCACAAAACTGTCTTTCCAAGCTTTTGAGAGGACGACATTCCTGTATCATAAGCTGGCCTATGTAGAAAAGCATCTCTTGAGTAGATTTACTACTAACTTCTTAAACTGATACCATTTTCAACCATGCCGTTTTTAAGACCTGACCCCAGAATTTGATTAAAAAAAAAAAATAAATCAAGCCTAGATAAAACCTTTTGAATTTTATTTTAATTCTTAAGCTAAGATCTCTTTTACTTTCCCAGCCAATACTACAGTGAAAGAAATCGTAAATTCCAGAGAAAACATTAATTTGGCAAACAGACTTACATCTGTTAAACCAAGAATTTCACCTAAGGTATAATTCAGGGACCTTTGATCCCAAATAACAAGTAAATGTATCTATTCAACTAGTTCTAAGACATGTAAAGTATATTTAATATATATTTGGGGAGTAATTGAAGAACTGAAGGTGAGATATGCACTGTCTTGAAATCAGTGGAAAAATTCTGCTGGACTTCAACAAGGACTTTTCAACCCTATCATATTTCACATAATCCAGGCAACTAGTAACAAAATGCAATTGTTGTTTTGAGAGTTGCCGGATAAATAGGTAGGAAAACTAAGAAAAAACTGCACAGAAAAAGACATTTCAGATTTCAAGTATAGTGCACTATCTTACAGGCTTTGTAGAACAAAGGAATCCCTTATTGCTGAGGGGCCAGTGACTCAAGTCGAAGCCAGATATGAATCAAGGAAAGGTGCTTAACCAAAACTTTTATAGTCTTCTGTCAAATCTTGTCAAAGTTTTTAATGTTTACAGCTTCAGTGTTTAAGTCCCACAACTACAAAAGTGTGCTGCTAACTAAAACACTGACTTAAAATGGCTAGACTTGCTTTCACAAAAGTCAGATGGTGCAGTTTGCCACTGCTAGAAATCTATAAGTAACAAATAACATTTGTGATAATCTTCTTCCATTTTAGATATTCTTAACAGCATTTATGAATTTGAATCATATATTCATGACCCTGCAATCTCCAAGACTCAAAGGAGCAAACAAAAGATTCATATACGTGTATGTACTATGATATATATATATATAAGCATGTATATATATGCTATATGTATGCTACATATATGTATGTGAATACACACATAGGCATATATAAAGCAAAACATGGTTATCTGAGTTTTGTCTCTGGGTTTTTGTTTTCAGAAGGAAATACTATAGCACTGCTGCCTCTTTGTCCCTACACAATTCATTACCACACAATACTGAACTATTAAAGAATCCCTGTACTTAAAATAGAACAGATTATGTAAAGAAGAAAAATGATAGAAACAGCAATGTAACAAAAGGATAAAGTGTACACAAGGCAAACCATATATTTAAATTAGAATAGTACATAAAATCATAGCAGAGTGGTTAAGGGTTTGTGTCTTCAAACACAAGATGTATGGATTTCAACAGGAGCTAGCAATGATTCCAGCCCACACTGCTCCAACATGAGCAATGCACACGCATGTCAGATGGCCACAATTCAGCAAGCTCTGTCACCTGGATCACATACATTCTTATATTTAAATGCCTATCTTTTTTGTTGTTGTTGCTCTTTTACCAACAATGTAAAATGAAACTCGGAAAGGAAGCAGCTCTGCCTTTAATCTACTTTTGTGTGGTTTTCCCTCCAAGCCTCTCTGAAAAGGCACATTACTTTTGCTGTAATATGCCAGCATGAAGGAAATAAATGATGTAGTTTCTAGTTTTTGAGTTTTCTTATCTGTTTTGTCACACTCCTAGCTGTAATGTTATGTGAAATATTTTTTATTTTAATATATAGAAATATTATAGAAATATTACTGTCTCTGAACAGAATTCTCCCAAATGCTAGTATAAGAACAGTATGTATTATTTTCCCATGGAAAGACCATCATACAGATTTAAGAGCAGCTACTGGCAAAAATTCACATAAGTTGCATAATAAAATTTGCTACCATATTTGACAGCTGGCACTTTTTCCTCACTATTAATTTCCTACTTTTAAAGCCTACAGAAATCTCTACAGAAGTTGTGTGCAGATCATTAAGAACATTTAAAACCTCCTTTCATTCTTATCATATTACTATAAACACATGGTGAGAAGCAAAAGCTAGCAAGCTTTATTTAAAATTCCTTAAAACTGGTAGAGTGAAAAGCAGAAAAACTCCTCACACAACATAACGTAGAAAAAAACCAAAACAAAATTCACAACAACAACAAGCCCAAGCTCACCAACAAAAAACGCCCCAGAAAACTAAACCTTACCTTTGTATCGATTATACAATTGTTCTAATTTCTTCTTGTCTACTGAATTTTTCATGGATTCTTTGTAGTACAAGTCTGGATTCTGGAAGTAGTTGTCTGTTGCCACTTCTAGTTTCCATTCATTCTGTGTTAAGCAGTATATAGCAGTCCTTTCACCAGCCTGGGTAAATGCCATAAACTGGCGGACCTTGTCCTTCTGGGACGATTTAAGTTTATGCTTTGGGATGCAAAAGAAGCAGGAAAGCCAATGAAGCTAATCCAGAAGTTTGTTTCAGCATTCTACTACTAATGCCTATCTTTTAAAGGTTTTAGTTTTCTTGTTGGTGACAACTTTCACTTCAGAATTACAGGAAGACAAAGCCTTGTTCTTCTGCAGTTAAATAGACAGCATTTTCTTCTGAAAATTGAAATGACAGCATCTATATGTACATTTTTAGCAGCACATATTCTGTCAGTAACAAACTTGTATTTCTGCTTTATTGCTCACATATGCTGACGTTTTTTCTGTTCTGTAACAGCAGTAAACACAAGTTTCGTCATATTACAATATGGTTATCTTCTGAAAGATATGCCTAGTGGTTATAAAAAACAGAAATTAAAAAGGTGCAACTTACAGATTCTCAAATTCTGTATAAGCCCTTCATACATGGAGAAAAATACCCAAGAGTTTTCCTAATATTTTCTTAGCAACAATTAACAGGGCATAGTTAAATCATTTTAAGTCATTTGAAAAAGGCAGAAGCATCTCTCATATAATTATAAAACATTGCCAACAGAGGACATAAGGCAAAAATAAAATAGACGAAGTGACAAATAGGAGTCTACTGAATGTTACAATGAAACTATAGGATGAATTAAAATTTTAGATCACATTTACAGCAAACTTTGAAAAATATATTTATACTACTAACACATTAAACAACAAAAAAGCCTGTTGCAGTGGTCTACAGGAACTAACATGATGTTTCTCTCAATTGCAACAACCATATTGAGAAAATATCCCTAAATTCTGGAACACCCAAGAGGTAGGAATGGGCATTTTACAGGGAGAAAATTTGCTAGCAACATATTTCAACATTATTCTTAACATGAAGTAAAAGAAGATAGCCTAAATCAAACTGTGCTTTTTATTATATTCTGTACTTTCCAATTTTGTTAAGCCATACTTAACACATGTTATGGGGCCAACAATTAAGCTGAAGAATTTGTATAAATTCCCCACTACAGCTTAAATCGTCAGGTATAATGGAAAATTTACGGGTCTCTTATAAGTGAACTGAAGCCTGATCCAGTGAGCAGTAAACACGAGGCCATCTTTCAGTTTACTTTGTTATCGCTTGTACCCATATGAAATTCCTGACTATAGATGGTCCTGAGATAAGAAACACATCATGTAAACAAGATAAGGATTTTGGGTTTTCCGACAAGATTTTTCAATTTAATAGAAGAAGAAACATGCTGGGTTTCTTTTTACATAAGAAATACGTACCGTGGGAGGAAAACCATGCAAAATGTAACTGCTACATACTTTGATAAGTAAATAATCAATACGCCTTTGGCTGCAAGCTCCAGCCTGCCTCCAAATTTTCATAAGGGTTTAGCCAGGGAAGACTCTGCACCTAGATCTTCCTCAGTTACATAAACTTCTTCTGGGCAACAAACTTAGAGATAATCACTTCAACACAGAGGACTCTTCCTAGAATGCCAAAGCAAACGCCATGTCCTCTTTCAAGCCTAGTTAACGCCAGGCACTTACGGCAATTTTCTAACTCAATTTCTAGCGAAATGAAACAGCGAAATCATTTGAAGCGATAAGAAACAAACTGCAGCCCGCTACCCTGCCACGTAGCACGGTTCCTGCCGCCCATCCGCGGCCAGAGCCCTGCAGCGGGAGGGCACCGCGCACCTTCCCTGGGGGCCGGCCCGGCCCTGGGGCGCCTGTCCCAGCGTGAGCCCTCGCTGATGGCAGCCGAACAAGGATGCGCACCTCGCATCCAGGCACAGCTCAGGCACCTTTCTGGAGCCCTCTCCCAGAGCTAATGACCCCGTACCGCACACCCCAGGGAAGCGCTGAAGCTGCTGCAGAGGCACCAGGAGAGCCCTTCCTTCCCAAAACAGCCCCGGCCGACCCCGCCACCCCGACCCAGTAAGGGAATTTGTACCGCACCTTTCCCACCGCCTCAGGCTGCACCTGCCGCGTCCCGCGGCGGGGAAGGGGCCGGTGGGAGCGAGGGACTCGCAGCTCCAGTGACCTGCCCCGCCAGCCCCAATCCCAAAAAAGGGAAAGGTACGCGCTGAGCCGGCTGCCTGCGCTCGAAATACCCGCGGCGGGGCCCGGCCCCCTCCCTTCCCCCGCCGCCCCCGGTGACCTTCCCCGCTGCTGGCCCGGCGGAGGAGGCGGCGGGAGAGCG
>NC_031768.1:25701872-25822240 GCF_001522545.3 Parus major
GCTCGGGCACCGGCGCGGGGCGAGGGGCGGCCGCAAGGACGGGGCTGCTCCGTGCCCTCGGCCAGGGGCCGCCGCCCACTTACACCCCTGCTCGCTGCCCTGCGATCTCGCCCTTCCCTTCCCGCCGCTGCGGGCCTGCCTCCGTCTCTCAGGTGAGCGTCGCTGCCGAGAGCGCCGGGCGGGGCGGCCGCCTCTTTTCCCCCGTCACTCCGCCGCCATGAGGGAGGGGGAGCCGGGCCGGTGGCCCCCGCGCTCCACTTACCTCCTTCTGTTGTCCGCTTGTGCCCCGCCGTCCGCCCGGCCTGCCGCAGGGAGCGGACGGGAGCTGCCATGGCGCTCAGGTGGGACCGCACCGGGGCGGAGGTGCCGGGCGGGCACGGCCCGGCTGCCCTGCGGCTCCCGGGGAGGAGTGGGATTGGGAAAGGGGGCGACTGGAGAACCCACAGATGTGGAAGGACTCGCAAGAGGGGTCTGGAGGCAGGGTCCGGTATTATGAGCCTGATGAAATCTGGTGCTACAGTGTCGTGTTCAGAAGGAAAAAGGGGGAAGATGAGCTGCCATCCAGCAGGAAGTAAATGCTACTTAAATAAGGACTCCAAACAACAGTAGTTCCCTCCGATTTGATACTTACTGGCTGCGAATGGAGAGGAGTGATTTTTTGGTGGTTTTTGTTTGTTTGGGGTTTTTTTATTTTTCTGGGGAGGGGGTTTGGGGTTTTTTTGCGCTCAGCATCACATCATTTATTTTGCTACGTGAGATCGTTATTCCTTTAAGAGCTTTTGAGCACTGCCCCAGGTGTCGCTCCTCTAAACAGTTTTTGCTAGCCAAGTAAAAAGCCCTGAAACAAAACTGTCCCATGTGTGAACAACAGTGCGAAGTTTGCATGGCCCAACAGTGAGTGAACTTAGCTGGTGTAAATCTCTGCTCAAAGTTTAGTTATGTGGTTTGGTGTACCATATAAGACATGCAGTACTTTTCTATTCACCTTGAATATACAATGGATGTTTTCTTCTTCCTCTTTCTTGCAGAAATAGGTTGTAATACATACTTAGCAAAATCCCTGCCCCAAGCCTACTAAACAGGAAGAGCATTATATATATATGAAGAAGTATTTCCTTTAATTTCACTCTAGAACTTTTCCAGGTGGTGGAGATTGTTATTTTCCCGATTCCTTAAAGTAGTAAGCCCCACAGCTTTATCAAAGTTGTGAAATGTTTTTACTTTATTATTTTATTGACATTAGACTGATTTTTTTTATTTTATTGTTTTATAGACATTAGACTGATGTGATGTGCTTTTGCTACTTTGATTGCACTTTCAGTTCTAAATTTTAAGTATTTTAGCTCTTTGTGTTGTTAAACCCTAATCCACAGTCAACTATTGGTAACTAAATACTTTGGCTTGCATTTCATGCATTGAAAAAAGAAATAAACCAACCCAAGGACAGATTTTCTCATTTTTCTCTGAAACAGAGATGGGAGGGCATTTAAAAAATGAAGGTAGTGCATGACTATGCTTGCCATATTTCCTTGCCATGGAATCACAGAATGGCCTGGGTTGGAAGAGATTGTAATGACCAATGGCTCCAACCCCTCTGCTGTGGCCAGGGACGTCTACTACTAGACCAGGCTGTTCAGAGCTCATTCTATGTATTGATGTCTGTCTTGGATATCTGGGATTGTGACTGCTACTGCCTTGTAGGAAGATTCTCTCTTAGGCAGACTGCTTCCAGATGGCTGTCCATGTGTTGGTTCCTGATTAAGGCTGCTGGCCCAATGATCAACACTGTAACTAAATTTTTAGGGAAATGCCTGCTGTTTTGATGATCTATTAACGTGTTCTGTGAGATGTGAGTTTTTAGAATGCCATGTACAGAATTTTGTATATTCTTATGTGTAACTTTGTGGTATAAGGGTTTTTTTTTTGAGAGTTTTTGTTTGGATTTTTTTAAAAGAAAATATAGATACTTTGTGCAATAATGTCAGTAGTTCCTTCTAGGTTCTGAGTGGAGGAAATTAGCTTTTAAATTCTATCCTGTTTGGTGTTAAAATTAAATACAGCAGTTTAAGTATAGATCTTCAAGTAGTTGCTGAGAAATGAACCTATGAATTAATTGATTTAGTGTTTTTAAAATTTACTTTAAAATCTTGAACATCCCTAATTAGGTTTTGAAGCAAAGTACCTCTAGGCCTGCAGCCTTTCAGGTGAAGGAGGTCTTTGATCCAAACTAGTAGCACTCAGAAGTCCAAGAAGTTTTGCTGTTCTTTCTTCCACAGTTATGATTTATAATGTAATCTGATTCAGATAAGTTTTTTATTATTCTGTTTTGTTGAATGTGTGTCGTTGAGTTTGTTAATTCTTCTGAGACTTTATAAATAACAAATGATTATGGTACAATGTTTTAGGATAGGCTTGAGAAGAGACAGGAGATTTACATATAGCTAAGAATAATGAGTTCTAGTGCTGGGTTGAAATGCAGCCTATGACATCATGGCCTGGTATTTTTAAAGGCTTTTCTTTCATGTGAGAAGTGCAGATGAGTACCATGTGAAGTGACCAAGCTTTCCACTCACTGCTTTTAAAACAAGATGTTATCTAGGAAATAGTCAAGGGGAAAATAATCTATCAGTAACCTCAGACTATTCCTTGGTTTTCATAAATGTTGGGTGAAGAAGACTATATGTATTCCATTAAAGCTTGTGGTGCAGGAGGCAGTCTTGGATTTATTTTCTACGTTTGTTTGATCTAATGGCCCAACATTACCATCTTTGATAACTGATTGGTACTGTCTTGCAGCCTGGTGTGCGTACTGGAGATGGAGAAACCATGTAGCAGAAAGCTTTGAGCAGCTGTGGATTATCAGTTTCTCCCAAGAACAATATACAGTGAAGAATGAAGGCGACTGGATTTATTTCCCTGTGGACGTTGGTTTCGCTGCCTTGTGGCCCCTTAGCAAACCCTGCAGAACGTGAAGATGTAGTGAAGCATGCAATAAAGCTGCACCGTGGGAAAGGAGCTGTTATCACTCAGAGGAAGCAGTGGGTGTTGGAGAGCTGCAGAAAATTGTCTGGTCTTCTTCGCCAAAAGAATGTTGTTCTCAACAAACTAAAAAATGCCATAAGAGCAGTTGAGAAGGATGCAGGACTGTCTGATGAAGAGAAACTTTTTCAGGTGCACACCTTCGAAATTTTCCAAAAGGAGCTAAATGAAAGTGAAAACTCAGTATTTCAGGCAATCCATGGCCTCCAGAGAGCTCTACAGGGTGATTACAAAGATGTGGTAAATATGAAAGAAAGCAGTAGACAGAGACTGGAGGCCTTGAGAGAAGCTGCAATTAAGGTTGGTTTCCCCATGTTTGTTACTAGAGGATTCATATCCTACTTATGATGTTAACTTTATTATGGAACACTTTCAGTCTGTTTTAATAAAAAAGTATCTACATCAAACTTGCAATATTTACTGTTTAATGAAGTATTTGTTCTCATTAGTAAATTTACAAGTAGTGTAGAGCTTGAAGCTTACTAGCAGTCAATAGTTCTTATCAGTTCTTAATCTTATGATTAAGCTTATGATTAAGCTTAATCATAAGACCTATGGCAAATATAATGTTAAAGGGAGGGGAATAAGAAGAGTGAATCAGTGCACATAGCATGCTTGCACTTGACAAGCCAGTGGCACTAGCTGAGTGGAAATAATGCCATCAAATGATGAAATACTGTTTGAAAAAAATCTGTTTTTTTCCATTTTAAATGAGAATTGCTCAGCTGAAGTCCACAGTTAGAACAAGTTGCTGCCTTTCATTTCCATGTTTGTATAGATATGGGTAAAATCAAAATGCTAAACAGTAGGTGACTAGATTTTTAGACTCATTATTGCACTCCTAGCCTAAGAAGTGCAGGTTTGAAAAGCAGTGCTTCCAAGAAAGAGTCAGCTGAAAAATATGCCAAGAAAAAACACAGCTGAGTAACAGTTGAACACAAATACTTCGTGGAAAGTTTGAGTTCCCATGTCCCATTAGGTTGAGCACAATCTGCCACTGTCTTCTGGACTGGGTAGTGCTCAGATTGTGTACTGAAAGTCTTCCATTGAGAGAAAATGTAATTTAATGTATTTGGTATTTAAATTGTTCTTTTCCTTTCTCTACCCCTCAACTACTGAAGGAATATATTAAGAATTTTCTTTGTTTTCTGTCTTCCAAAAGAAGAGGCTGCCCATGCGCAAGGGAGTGAGAGAAGGAACAAAAATGTAGTTGGCATTTAGCATTTGAATTGTGAGAGTCTCTGAAGGGCAATTGTGATAAGAAATTTGCAGATCTTGACAGGTGAAGACAGAAATTATGTGCAGGAAAGGTGTTCATTGAATTGTGCCAGGATAGGCTGATGGAAGAAGAAGTTAGGATGTAAACTTAGCAGAATGGAGTGACTCTGTGCAGTGGAAATGAAGACTGAATTACAACAAATTTGAATAGAGAGTAATTTGGTTCTAGATGTATTCCAATGAACTGCTTTATATGACCTGTATATTGATACTTTATGGTAGTGGCAGCCTCTGCTGCATAGAAATGTCATAGAAATTGTCATGAGCTTCACTTGATTTTCCACCTTTTTTCTTACTCAGAGTCTGTGAAATAGCAGCAGTGAGGCTGTCCAGAACCTTCTTTCCCATTTACCTAATTCTTAGTAATGTTACTATAAAATAATGAACTAACTTATCCTTGAACTTGAGAATACTGCTGCTCCTAGAAGGAGGCCCTTGTGTACAGTGATGTGTTTTATGGGTGTGTCCTGTTGAAAGTTTACTTTTGCAGAAGTGGATTGTGCAGGCTTTTTTTGTAATATCAAAATGTTTACTTGAGTGAGCAATCTTTTGCACCTTCCTTTTTATGCCATGCATGTGATTATTTAAACAGTATTTGTGGTTCTAACCTTATAATTATTGTATAAAGGGAAGCAAAGGATATGGAAAAATGCATGCCAAAAATATGAAAATTGCATGGGATACATTTGTTTTGGACTTGTTCTTACTTCCTAAGACGCACTTTAGGTCCAACTTTGTCCCAGTTTCATTTTTCACTGTAATGATTATTTTGTTGGTACATATATACATAGAACATCTATTTTTTAAACAGTGAGTGAATGGAAAATACAGTTAACTGTAGGGGGCGCTGGACTCTTCCCTTAATTTTATTTCTGTGCTTGGAAGTCATTAGTGCTGGGATATGTATGTGTGTCTGATGCATTTCTTGATGGTTCTGCTGCTGTGGAAAGATGTAATGGAATCATTCACAGTGTGGGGCAGGGGGAAGTAAGAAAGAAGCACTGAAGATGGTTTCTGCCTTCTTTTGCTCCAGGATCCTATTTGGAAGTTCAGGAAAAGGCAGTGACATCTTACCTACTTTTTAATTAGCTTCTAATTTCTTGGATGCCTTCTAATCAGACATGGGTGGAAAAAATAAATTACAAGTATGGCAAAGGTGCAACCTCTTCTGCATGTGCTTTTGTCATCTCTGATTAAATAGCAGAGAGGAACAGCAACACTGCATTCTGAATCAGCATTGCCCCAAAGTCTTACTTAATCTTACTTCATTTTGCTCATGCATTTTTAGGTGCTCCTGTTAAGTGCACAATCCTTATCTGTATTACTTTGCTTAAGAGGTTGCTTGGTATGTACCTTGTGATCAAGTGTCTCCAGTCCCAGCCTGAGTTGCAGAACAGTGTTTGTACTGTGATGCACTTCTGCATAGCATGTAGCAGATTGTTTGAGTTAACCTGTGCTTTTTATGGACACCACTGCCTGTGGTTGTCCCAGTCTACTGCTGTCACACTTGTCTCTTGATGGAAACAGATGCCGCTTTAATAGACAACAAAACCCTTTATCTCCATTAATTGAAGGAACGTGCAGCTAAACTCTGATTTTTTCAATGCTTTTCTACCTTGCTACTCAGGGAAAGTTAACTTCTTTGAAATTAGAGAATTATTTTTTATGTGGTTTGCGTCTAGCTCTGTTCAGCCTGTTTGTCTTGGCCAACAGAAAGGACTGAAATGGGCTCCTTGCACCCAAAGCCTCTTCCATTTTTGAGGAGAAACAATCTAACTGTTATCAATTTCATCTTGTGTTCTAAGTTGTTGCTGAATTAACAGAGAATCTGCAGCTCATATGGGGGCTGTTTTTTATATCTTTCAAGCAACGTCTGCTAGCAGAGAGCAACAGATAGGAAATGTTTTTCCTTGAGGCTGTATGAGAGTGACTGTGTCTCCTACTTACGTGTTGCATAAGAACCAGTTGTTGACATTGAGCCAAACACATTAATAGTTAGATTCTTCCCAGCTCCAGTTATTTTGGGATCTGGGTAACTTTCACCATGAGGGTGTAACTATGATAGTTCTAAACACCAACAGACACCAGCACTGTGTTTTCATCACAATCAGAGGCATTCATCTGACTGTAAGGATTTTAAAAGGGTTCGTTACAGTTACTGGTTGTACTGAACATATTTTTGTCTTGGCATCAAGGAATTGATTAAATTTTTTGCATGTTCTTGTAGGTTCCAAGGGGAAAAAATGTCCATCTGCAAATGTGTGGAGGAGGAGACACTCCAGTTACTTAAGCATAGGTGTTTAGTACCATTTTATAAGCTCAGGTTATTGAAGATATCTATGGAGGGTAGGCAGATAAAACACACAACCTATGGGAGACCTATGTTCTCTGATTTCTAACTGGGAGCGGCAGGGAATCTGGAGACAGAAACTTGTATTTTCTGGGAATTCAATCAGACCTATAGATTGCTTGCATTCTTTTTTTCCCTTTTTCCCCACTTTTTAATAATACTGGCTCTCTAAAAGAGCAGAAGAAGGGTCTCTCTCATCCAAGTATTCTCAGAATAGAGACTTGGAAAGTAAAGAATCTTTTTTTCTCCCCAAAGGATCAAGTTGTTCTCTGTCAATACACAAAGTATTCTGTTTGGTTACTGTCGTGGTAACTATGTAAAAAGTGTTAGGCCAGTTGTGAGTAAATTAAGCTTTTTAGTTCTCTTTTCAAACCTGAAACATCCAAAGAAAAATGAAACATCATAACTTTATCAGGGAACTTACTGAAATATTTTCACACCATATCAAACCATATTAGCATATTTTCTCTTATTGTTTTACTTCTTTCTGAAGTAAAAAAATAGTTTTTTTTACTTCAGAAACCTAGTAATTTCAGAAGTTGTCAGTGTAAGTTGATAAGAGGCCCAAACTGAAATAGGGGGAAAAGTCACATGTTTTAATTCTGATAGGAAAAATGCTTTTTAGGAAACATGAACAGGAAGCTTGGCTAGAGTGATTGGCTGCTCATCTCTTCCCCAGCTTTTTTTCTCTTCCCGTTTCCAAAGTTACTGTAATTTTTGAAAACCATAAACGGACCTCTTCCTATGTTTATAAAAGGGCTTATGAAGTTAAGATTCATTGTGCTTTATGTCTAATTTGTTTGTTTGTTGTAGGTAGTATAGCTATGCTTTCAAGGTATTATGCTTCCTTTCAAAAGCACAAAGTTCTGACCTTTATTTGGCTCTGAAATGTTTCCTAGAGTTTCTCAAAGTAAATCCTTTCTTGTGTTTTTGTGTTTTGTATTTTCTGGATCATAACCTTGGGTCAGGTCTATTGTTTAATGTAATATAAAAGGCAATTGGTGGATATTTTGATTGGTTGTTGTTTTTCTTGCCCACTTATGCAATGAAAATTGGCACAAGAAAAAGCAATTTTTAAATATCTTCATGATGTCTATATTGCTTTTGTTATTTCACTGCTAAAAAGTTTTGTGTCAAAAGAAGCACACATTTATGTAAAATTTTTTTCTGCTCAGAGGCCTGACAAGACTTTATCTGTGTGTTGTAAAATTCAACAGGAAGAAATGGAATATGTTGAACTCCTAGCAGCAGAAAAACACCAGGTTGAAGCCCTTAAGAATATGCAGCACCAAAACAAAAGCTTGTCGATGCTTGATGAAATTCTGGAAGATGTCAGGAAGGCAGCTGATAGATTGGAAGAGGAAATAGAAGAGCATGCCTTTGATGACAACAAATCTGTAAGTGATGCTTTAGATTCAGTCATTTCATTGGAGTGCATTTATTTGTAGTTGGTGTTTACACTGTGTGTTTCTCTTGTGTTACATAGTTGTTAGGATTTTAGTGATTGTTAAAGAGTGAGCAAACAGGAGTAATTGCTCATTTTTGCTAGTGATTTCTGTGGTTTTGATTTGAAAGTCCTCCCTGCAGCTGCCGCTTTGACATGGACAGGTGCAGTACATCTCAGTGGTACAGCCCCTGAGAGATATGACATCTCTGCGGTGGTGGGGACCATGATGGTTGGACTTGGCAGGATATGGATGACATCTCTGCGGTGGTGGGGACCATGATGGTTGGACTTGGCAGGATATGGAGTCACCATGTTAAGTGTTGTCTCCACTTTTTAATTTTCCTGAGAAAGTTACGGGAGAGCAAGAATCCTTGCAGTTGGTTTTCACAGTCTGCAAAAAGATATTGTTCAAAGGAAAGATGTGAAATGTGTTGGTAATGTTACTTTCTTCCATGTCTGACTTCTATGTTGTACCTTGGCCTACCTGCACTGGTATTTGTTTTTATGTTGCATGATGGGACAGTATCCTTCAGGTAAGGCTATGTGTCTCTGGAGCCAGGAATACGTCACTTTATTCTAGTGTTTCATTTTGCCATCCTCAAAATAAATTTGCCCTGTTTGCATAAACACAGGTTACAGTTGATTTGGGAGTTTTTTGTTATTTCCAGGTTGACTCCCGAGGTGAGCATAGCCCTTGAGTTCTGCTCAGGAGGCAAAAAACAGTTTCTCGGTAGCAGAGAGCGTCAAGCTGTGTGTTATTTTTTGGTTTTGTTGGTGGTGGTTTTTGTTTGTTTTTGTTTGGTTGGGGTTTTTTTGTTTTTTTTTAGCTGCGCTCGAATAGAGAGAAAGCGAAAGCAGCTGTTTTATTTGGCGGCTGTGCCGGGGCAGCCGCACCTGGCAGCGGGCGGGCCGGGCCGGGCGGGGCCGGCGGGAGCGCCCTCTCCTGTCCCGCCGGGAAGAGCGGCCCTGCCCGAGCCGGAGCCGCCTCTGCACCTGGGCACTGCCGCAACGCCAGCGCAGCCTTCTCCTGCCGGCAGCTCCCTGCCCTTCTGCTTGGAGCTCCATCCGCCAGAGAAGGGCAATCATTAAGTGCAGCCTGGAGAACTGTGTGCTTCTCCATCATTGCGAGGAACATAATTTTAAACTTAAACGGTGGGATTTTGGAATAGAGAACTTTAATACAGTAATCAATATTCTGAAAAAGATACACAAGCTTCTCTTAAAATATAGCCAAATAGTGAAGTGTAGCAGGCAAAAGTGAAAAAAAAAATCTGCACTACAACCTGCAGTTCTGAGAAATAAAATCCTGAAAATAACTAGGTAGAAAGAGAGATTTCTTATAATCTCTCCTTCAAATTTACAGGATAGTGACCTTTTATTGATTTAGAATTCTGTCTTTAGTTCAGATTATTGTGAACTGAATATCAGTTTGTAATCTCTGATTGATTTTGTTCAAGGTAATAAAATGATACTTTTAAAGACATCAAGTTTTGATAAAGAAAGTGACATATTTTTAGAGAAAAAACCTGCACTATTTTTAGTTGGTGTCAACAAGTTCTGTAGAAACTTCAAGCACAGCTAAATAGTCTTTCCCTTTTTATGATATGCTTGAATGATTCCCCTTTTTTGTTTCTTTGATTATTTGTTTTCTTAAAGGTAAGAGGTGTAAACTTTGAAGCAGTTTTAAGGGTAGAAGAAGATGAAGCCAACTCCAAAAGAAATGCTTCAAAAAGAGAAGTAGAAGATGACTTAGGTCTTAGTATGCTTATTGATTCTCAGAACAATCAGTATATCCTTACTAAACCCAGAGATTCAACCATTCCTCGTGCTGATCATCATTTCATAAAGGTAATAATTTTAGAGACATTTTTGTCATTTGCTTTTAAATTTAGTCCCAGTAGTTGCATGTCGGTTCTACTTGGTTGGAGTGAGTATAGTTTCAGAATTTGTCTCTCTGAAGTTATCCCAGTGTTCATGACTCCTCCATCTATGGTGATTCAGCCATGTGTTCCCTACTCTTAGGTTTCCCTTCACAACACTGACCATGATGCCACCTGAATCCTCTCTGTTTTTATTTGGTTTCTCTTGTTGCACCCTTGGGGTACTGTCCCTTCTCTCAGACTACAAAGTGTTAAAGCTACTGCTGTGCTTAATAAGCCACTTGCATATTGCCAGTAGAGAGAATTTACCTGGTCTGGTGATGAAAAAAGGGATACTAGAAAATACATAGACATGATAGAATTTTGATTGTATTCATACTTCATATAGAATAACTGGATTGTGATTTTTGTTTTAATTATAAAACCTAAAGCAGTTATGTTTTACCATCTTGTTTTAATCCAAGGTGTCATTCCACCCAGGAATTTGCCTGTTTTCTATAATATATTTAAAATATCTATAAATTGATTTATAGTCCCCCAGTTATTTAAGGTCAGTACCTCTTCTGCTTCATCTGAAAAACTGATGTGCTTATACCTGCAACAGCACTGAGGTTAATGTACAGAGGTTTTGTTTCCTTTTCACAGGAAGTAATCGACATTTAATTTTACAGTTCTATTTATCTTTTGAAAGATAATAGTCTTCAATTTCATCCCAAATTTATATTAATGCCTTTGTAAATCTTATGTATTTAGGATATTGTGACAATAGGAATGTTGTCTTTGCCGTGTGGCTGGCTGTGCACAACAATAGGATTACCAACCATGTTTGGATATATCATCTGTGGAGTACTCCTAGGACCCTCAGGATTAAATAGTATCAAGGTAAGTGTGCAAATTACTTCATGACTGTTTTAATTTGTTGAAATCTTTAAAAGTAGTTTTAAAAGAATACACCTCAAATGTATTTAAAAAAAAGATATCCCCAAACCTGAACCTTTACAAGAGGAGGGCTTCAAATATGATGTCTTTGAATCATTTTGTTTTCAATCCTTTTTCCTCCTGTAAAATTATGACAAGTGTTAAAAGTGAAAACTGGAGGTTGTTTGTTGTGGAAGTTTTATGTAACGTTCTTTTTTTTTCTTTCTTTCTGTTTGATTTTAATCATAAAGCATCACAATTGGGAGCCAAATTATTTAAATTACATAGAATATACAGAAACTTGGAAAAAGTTAGCGTTGACAGTGGAGGAAGCATTTAAAACAAATAGTTCCCAAAGAACATAGCTTGGCTTTCTAGACAGTTATTTTGTACCTCTGTAGTGCTTTCATCCACCCTAGTCCCCCTATTCCTTTCCCAGTAAGTACCCTGCCCACATTCCTGAAGTCTTTTGAACCTTTTTAGCTCCATCACGTGTACCCTGATTACTGGCTCCTGTGAAACCGTGAGCTGTGGTTGGCTGGACATGTTTTGATTAGTGCTCTGGTGTGCATTAACAGACTGTTTAGCCAGCAGGCAAAACAGAACACATGCTAGGGCTGCATGGTAATGTCTGCTTAAGTTGGATGTGTTTGTTGCATTGATAGCAATGAAACCACTTGGAACTTACTGTCTTTGCAACATCTGCTCCTACATGGGCTTCTGTTGAAAATGATTGTTGAGCTCAAAAGTAGGGATTAGTAGAATTTATAGGATTTTGTTGATCTTGTATTGGAAGAAATTAAATAATCTCAGCCTCTGTGTTATACATAATTTCTGAGTTGAGAATGTCTGGAAAGTTTGACCACTTAGACTGAGAAACAATTCAGTAAGCCTGGCATGAGAAAGAGACCAAACAACAAATTTTCAAGATACTTACATTGAAGGAGATGATGTGGTCAGAAGAGTTATGAGAGAAGTTTCTTTAGGACAGTGTAAGTGACTTGCCTTTTTCTTGTGCACCTGTGATTAAACATTATTCACTAGGATAATACTCACGTTGACTGGGTCTCTTGTGTTTGGTCTGTTCTCCATTTCCTAAAAAAGTTGAATGTCTGAGGAACTGAGAAGGCAGGCATATTCTAATCTGGTAGAAAAGATACACATTTCTATAATTGATGATAAACCTTGTTTTCTTCTACTCTGGCTTGTATATACATAGAAAAAAAATACTAGATTTTTAAAATAGAATAGACTATTTCAGTCAACTGCCTGAACACTTCAGGGCTGACCAAAAGTTAAAGCATATTTTTAAGGGCATTGTCCAAATGCCTCTTAAACACTAACAAGCTTGAGGCATCAATCAGCTCTTTAGGAAGCCTCTTCCAGGGTTTGACCACCATCTCAGTAAAGAAATGCTTCTTAATGTCCAGTCTGAACCTCTCCTGGGGCAGCTTCGAACCATTCCTACTCATCCTGTCAATGCATACCAGTGAGAAGCACTCAGCACCTCCCTCTCCACTTCCCCTTTTCAGGAAGCTGTAGAGAATGATGAGGTTGTCTCTCATCCTGCTTTTCTCCAAGCTAGGCAAACCCAGAGTCCTTAGCTGTTCCTCATAGGGCATTCCTTCCAGCCTTCCATCAGCTTTGCCCTCTTCTGGATTCATTTGAGAACCTTCATATCTTCCTTCCACGGTGGGGCCCAGAAATGCACAGTGCTCCAGGTGAGGCCTGTGAGGCCTGAGACCATTCAACACTGAATACAGCAGGATAATTTTGAGTGGCTGGTGATGCTCTCTTTGATGCACCCCAGGACAGGGTTTGCCCTCTGGGCTGCCAGAGCTCTCTGCTGACTCACACTGAGCCTGCTGCCCACCAGCACCCCCAGATCCCCTTCTGCAGGGCTGCTCTTCAGCCACTCCTCTCTAGTCCATACTTGTGGCTGGCATTACCCCATCCTAGGTGGATCAGAATCCAGCATTTTGAATGGTTAAATAATTTCCTCCCATTAATCATTGCCTAATGCTCCAATGTGTATCTACATCCTTCTGCAAGGCATCTTGTCCTTCAAGAAAGTCAAAAGCATCTCCCGGTCTGTTACCACCAGCAAACGTGAGTGGTGTGTTCATCTCCTCCATTCTGATCACTGATGTATATATGGATCTATTGAACAGAACTGGCCTGAGACCTAAACCCTGAGGGTACACCAGCTGCCAGCTAGGGGTATCCCCATTTTTCTGTTGTGATGAGGAATACAGCCACTCTTCTTGCTGTTGGATCATTCTCACTGTAGCACAAAGGCTGGTAATTGTGCTGGTCTGAGAGATGGATGTGTGGAGCCTGAGGATGGAGAACAGAACAGCAACCACAGTCTAGCAGAAAGATTATACCAATAGACCAATAAAATAACTAGCAAGAAGTAGCTTCTGGAATGCGAGCCTTGAAGACTTAATAGTACATGTATAAAACATAACCTATTTTTTTTCAACCAGCAAGTAAGCTTACTCTTAAGGAAACTTCCCAGTCTGACCATTGACAAAGCTCTCTGCCTTCTTCACCTCTGTGCCTGTGGTTATCCCAAAGGTTGGTAGTTCACTGACACTTGTTGCAGGCTTCCACTGAGAGTTCAGTGTCCATCTCAATCTGCAGCTTGCCAGCCAATCTACTCGGATCAGATGTGTTCCTTGACACTTACCAAGATCAGTGCACATGTTCATGTTGGGTAACCAGCACTCTCCCACCAAATTATCGCCTAGTATCAGCCAGGTGATGGGAAAAATAATTGCACTCCAGAGGTGCTCTGGGAACTTCTGAAGTCAAATGAGCACCAAGTGAACTACCTGTGGAAACAGAATCAATTTGTTTTGTAGTGTACTTACAGTTTTGTGTTGTAAGTCTATTGCTGTGGACTGATTTTGTGGTGGTTTTTTTTTTCCCCCTAAGTCTATTGTACAGGTGGAGACATTAGGAGAGTTTGGTGTGTTCTTCACTCTCTTTCTAGTTGGCCTGGAATTTTCTCCTGAAAGATTAAGAAAGGTATTTTTTATATTTCTGCATTAATGGATTTAATTGCTAATTACTGAAAGTGCATATTTCAGTTATATTTTAGATTTTTACACATTCTCTGCAATACACTGGTGTAGCTTTGTACATTTTTGAAAAGACAAATGTGACATTTGCTTCTGCACTTTGGAAAGAACAGAATGCATTATTTATTCAGTGTCTCAAAAAACCCTACATTTACTCCCTATTTTAGTGAAACAGTTTGATTACTAGAAAAATCTCTCACAGTTTGATAATCCATCTCTGCTTTATTTTAACATGCAGAAATGTGCAGTTGCTGTTATGGAGTGTCAGTGATGTTTACCATTCCTGTTATAAAAAAATCAGAAAATTTAAATACTGCATACTGAATTGATAATATGTACTCTACTGGCTAATAAACTGATTGAGCAAGTATGTTAACAGAGGAATATTAAAGGATGTGGCCATCAGAATTCAGCAAAAACTACAAGTTTCTTTTGGTCTTAATTAAAAAAAAAAGTTATAAGCCAGCTAGAATTAAATAATGGAAAGTATGGCTACAAATATGTGAAAAACTGTATTATATATGCAAAGAATTGCACTGTGTGATCTGTTTCTAAATTGATGGTTGTGAGTTTATGATACTAGAAAAGCTTTAATTGAAGTATGTTACAATTTATGACCATTTAGTTTAATCTGCTATTTCTAGTCCATCTAATGTCCAAGATAAAAATCAGTAATTCAAGGGATCCTAAACTGCAGTAAATTACTGCTTCAGAATTGCTTGTGCACTAGTTTGGAGCAGGTTACGGGTATTGGTGACTGCCTTTGCCACACCCATTTATTCTGCATCTTAGAATCACATCACATAACTGGTCTTCCATTTGATAATTTTAATGTATTTCAACTCATACTGGACCATTTGGCCCTTAATTTGTCCATGAGCTTTGGGAAATTCACCTGTTTTCTGGAAGGGAGTCTTTTGGGGTGGAATATCTACTCAGTGGAATAAGTTGGGAGTTTTAGCTGATCTAGTGTGACAGGCCATTACTCTGTGCCCCAGTACTCCAGCCCCAAACCACACATCTTTAACTGCTTGTTTATAATGAAAAATATTAGCAGTGAGAAAAGTGTCACAGGAACTTGTTTTTTTCCCAAGGTATGGAAAATATCTTTGCAAGGACCCTGCTACATGACAGTTCTGATGATTGCCTTTGGTTTACTATGGGGGCACTTGCTCCAAATTAGACCAACACAGAGCGTCTTCATTTCTACTTGTTTGTCTTTGTCAAGCACACCACTGGTATCCAGATTTCTTGCAGGTAGCGTTCGAGGAGATAAAGAAGGTAAATATGACTTTAAATATAGACTACTATAGTATCTAATAAAATTTGAAAGGAGTTGACTTTGTAATATAAGAGAAGCTAGTTAAAAAACCAAAACAAAACCTGCTCTTAAGCCTGGTTACAAACAATCATCCTTGTTTAACACTGGCCATTGTTGTGTGTATTCTTGCTAGGAAGTGTACTTGATTTGTACATAGCCAGTCCTTTTTGGGCAAAGACAGTGTAGTACACAACCAGTGTTCTCCATTGAGAACTGACTTTACTGAGTGTCTGGAATCCTTGAACTTTTTCAGAGGTTACCAGATTAGCCCGCTGCTACATGTCATAAGGGCAGAAAGGTTAATTTAAAAAATTCACATCCTTCTTCAGGAAACAGAAACCAGTTCAGATGGTCTTTCATAGCTAACAGCTCTTCAAATAAGGACCTTTAAGGGCCATATTTCTAGCTTCTCAAATATGTCTAAGTTTTTTCCTTTTGAAAGTTTTGACATCATGCTTTCTTCCAAATCTCCCTCATACAAATTGTGTTAGAGTGCTCCTCACCCTCTAGAATATTCATTCTAATGCCAAAATTCAAGGTGTATGTTTTACACATGCTGGCTTGAATGTGTGTCTTCAGAATAAAGCCTGTATACTCTCAGTAGAGGAATTTCACTAAATGTGTAACTAGTGCTTAACTGCCAAGCAAAGTCTATGTTTTTGTTGTGTAACAGATGTTTCATATGAATATTTTGTTTTTATTTTAATATGTCTTTATAGGTACATTTTTAATTTACCTATTAGTGGGGGAAAAAAAAGTCCTAAGACTGCTTTGAATGACCTTCAGCCCATTAGGAGCTATATTGGGCTTCCATTTGATTAAGCCTTTTCTAGATTTCTGAGTGTTTGCAAGCATTCATAGTTTCTGATGACTGTTTCCATAACCACTTTGCTGATATACAGGGGATATTGACTACAGCAGCGTACTGCTTGGCATGTTGGTGATGCAGGATGTGCAGCTTGGTTTATTTATAGCTGTCATGCCTACACTTATTCAAGCAGGAGTGAGCACATATTCCAGGTAAAAAAAAAAATCATTGTATGGATCTTCTCCCTGCCCCTTGCAATTAGTATGTAGATTGCCAATATGAATTTGAAAGCACCACATTTAACATCAATTCCATGGAAAATAGGCCCTCTGTTCAGTGAGATTTCCTTTACTGTTCCTACTTGTTGTGAAGCAGAAACCTGTAGTAGTCATAAAAAAGCAGTTGTATGAAAATAATCTCTTTGCTGTAGCTTCTTTAATCCTGTGTGGTAATTAAAACTTTTAGTGAAAGTTTTTTACTGTAAAAAGAAATGTTAATTTCTTCACTTTCTTTATTCCTGCAGGGCATGTTTTTGTCAAAGACTAAGTGATAGTATTATTGTGCCTAATGGCTTGCCTTGAAGATCAGTCAGGGAAAATCAAATCAACATGGAAGTAAATTTTAGACTGTAAAAGAGGTTTCTGGGCACTCCGCAGATTTAGTCTTAATCTTGTTTACTAATATATCTAAATACCTTCCTGTAGCTACTCAGTTTTGAGCATTTATGGGTATTTTCATTTATGGGGAACCTGGTTGGGAAGTATGAGAGCCCTTGAAAGAAACTTTTTGTTTGTTCTTCTCTTCCAGCGTTTTCAAGGAAATTCTGAGAATACTGATATTGATTGGCCAAATTCTGTTTTCTCTGGCTGCTGTTTTTCTTCTATGTCTTGTTATAAAGACTTATCTCATAGGACCATATTACCGCAAGTTGCACACAGAAAGCAAAGGGAATAAAGAAATTCTCATTCTAGGAATAACTGCGTTCACCTTCCTTATGTTAACGGTAATCCTTTAAATTGATAAAACATTTTTATACATGTGGTAGTTTACTTCATCAGTATCACAAAAGCCATCACTCTTAGTGTTGCTGCATATACACATGCCTCTGTAATTATTTGGTTTTAAATTGTTTTAAAACAACCCCCAAATATGCAGATGATTCCTGCATTATAGCACAAATGAGTAAGAACAGATACAATTTGAATGTGAATCGGCTGAAATTTTGCTGTTAGCTTTTAATAGAGCTAGTTTAGGAATCATGATCTGAGTTTTAATTGTGGGGCTACTTCCTGCATTTGAAAATAATTCAGGATGGGTTTTGAGATGCTGATAATGACATTTTTAACATTTGCTCTCAAGTTTCTTCTTAATAGCAAATTCTCAACATTGTTTTTATTATAAAATAATTTTCTTTTTGTGTGAGAGACACATTTTGGGATAAAGTTAAGAAAGTAGAGAAATGCCTTAAGGTTTCTAGATTTTGATTAACGCTGTTGGGTGTGTTTCATTTTCCCATGCATTCTCCTTTTTTGTTTCTATCTCACATTTCAGCTTTCTGAAAAACTATACTGCTGGGAGAGCAGAATGTGACAGTTGCTTGATAACACTGTGGGTTTGACACTCCATTATCCTGAATGTACAGATTGTTACGTCCCCTGAGAATAATTATGCCAAAAAGTTCCTGTGCCTGTTTTCTGTTTGCTTAGTTACTACAGTCCAACAGGAAAAGCTGACCTTCTTCAGGAAGAAGTTTAAAAAGAAGCTAGTTAGTGAGACCATAGCTTTAGTTAGTGATTTCTGTTGGATAATTTTAAAATACCATTGCTCTAAACAGCAGTTCATTTTTCAATTATGTCCTCTAATGAGAGAAGAAACAAAACTGGTTTCTCATTTTTACTTTCTAACAAACATTACACTTGTAGAACAACTTTAATAAAAAACAGCAAAGAAACCACTGAAGTTGTGTAAAATATTATGCTATCTAGAAGCAATTTTACTTTAATTAAAACTATGGCCTACATAAAATTTGGCTTCTTATACCCAAATTGCATTTCAAATATAAAAGGAGATGTCTATGTGACTTTTCACAATACATGTGTGTACACAAAGATGAGGGGGGAGAATGTGTTTGAGTTTGTTGGATTTATACTGTAAACCCAGAAGGCTTCTTCAGCATTTTCAAATTATTTTTTTTTTTAAAGTTGATGAATAATTTATCAAAGAGAATGGTAAAAAGGATACTGCAGGTAACATCAGTGAACCAGTTGAGATGCTTGATATTCACTGACACAGATTCATTATAGTAATGGTACAAGTTATCGTTTGAACACACAAACTTAAAAAAAAATAAAGTAAAAAAGTGCTTGGTTGTTGAGTTGAATAGGTGAACAAACAAATCTTCTGGAAAACCAATCTTAATTGGTATAGCTACTATACTTTGTTAGGAATACAAACATAGGATGAGTGACTGCAGTCTAAGCTGAAAAAAATGTTATGTATCTTTGGAAAGCTTAAATTAAGGTTTTTGGGTGCCAGGTAAGAAAACAATTAAACTGTCATGGATTCTGCAAAGATCTTTCTCCTTGGAATGCCAAGCCTAAATATTGAAGGAGGTTGTGTAATTAATCTGCAAACACAAAATTTTCTGTACTGGTATAATTCTAAAAGAGCTTTTGAATCTGTAGAGGAGCAAGAAGAGAGTGCCTATTTTAGTGTCCTTAACCAAAGACAACTCTGTGGTTCCATTTAGAAAATTTAAGATACATTTTTAAATAAAATAACTCACTGTCTAGCATTGTGAGTTACTCTGCAGTAGTCATCCTTTCCAATACATGAAAAAGAGTCTAGGGATGATATGGTGTTCCTGTCTCATGCATCTAGTTACTTATTACATGCTTCAGTGTTGGCTTCAGTTGGGATTCTGGGATCCAGCTAAGATTATTCTGTATTTGGATTAATGAGTAACACCAGCACGTGTAATGCTCATTATATGTAAACTTGATCTATTTTGCTTGGTTCCTGTGTTTGAAAAATCTCAGATGATTAATTAAACAAGAATTACCATTTCCCTGCTGATAAGGGCAAATTCTGTATGGGAGAACAGGAGGGAAGATGAGACAGAAGAGGTTCCTATACTGCAGTGCGAGTAAGCAATTTTCATTCAAGGAGTATCATGTCAGTTGAGAAGCTTTGAGTATGGTTGTGACTTCTGAGCATTTCTGAACTTGAGTCATTTGGGTAACACTGCAACTTGTTATACCTGCAGATATTTTAGCAAGACTTGGAGCTTAAGATACCCTTTCTGTTCCCAGTATTCTCAATTATTTAATTATTATATATATATATATATAATAATTTATATAATTATTTAATTATTAAAATACAATTATTTAATTGTACTTCCTCTCCCTTTTATCCTTCAGCTAGTTAGGCAGATCAGGGCTGGGAGGTGGGGATTGTGTCAAGTGCCAATCCTGTAATAGTTTAGATGACACAGTGACAAAGTTGTTCGTCTTTGAATCATGTACCTTGTCTTCAGTAACAAAGGTTCAGTAGATCATTATTATACTTTCAGCAGCTCCTTTTCAAGCTTTGAGTTATGCAGATAGTGATTTGACTGTTTGTTTGTTTATTTGCTTTAATTGGTGAACTGTTCTCCTAAATTGCAGCATAAGGAACAAATCTAACTAAAGGTTTTAAACATGACCATTCAGGATCAGTGGAAATGGCTAACTGGTAGTTGTAAGTCAAGATATTTACCACAATGAGCTGAAGTATATGTCAGCTTGAGCATTCACTGGTGTAGTGTTGCTTTTTCATATTCTGTGTGTATGGAAACATTACAATAAAGATTGTTTTAAACACTGTCCTGATAATGAAGTGTTGGAAACCTGCAGGACAGCAGTAGTCAGTTTTATTGCTTTTAAAAACTGAAATTCTGTAATGTTATAAGGGGAATGGAAAAATATAAAACTTGACTTGACAAGAAGGACAGCAGTTACATTTACATTTTTATAGGATTGTGCCTACACATGGGGGAAAAGTGGCTTCTAGTTTCACTGCCTGATGGTTGACCTGGGATGGTGGCAGCAGGTGGAGGCAAATTGCCAGTTTGCTTTATATACTGAAAAGAAAATACAGCGATGTTATTGCAGTACTTTACATAGGAAAATGTATGAGGTTTTTCTGCAGTGTCTCATGGATATAATTACTAGTATTGGAATATCATTCTTTGCTTGCCTGAAGTACTTCTCAGTGGCTTATAACCTGCTTATGAACTCTTTTCTATCAATTAAAAGAAGATTAAGGAAGAACTGTAATCTCAAATATTTTAGTTAATTATAAAATCATAAAATACTGTTGAGATAGACGGTTTACAAGGTTCACTTAAAATTGTTTCAGTTTCCATTACAGCTTCACTTTCTTGAAATGCAAGCTTAAAATTCACTTCTTTACTCTTGAGCAGATTTAAGTTACTAAAGACTGAAGTTCTAATACCTTTATTTCCATCAAAATTTTATTTAATTTTACTGGCTTACCATATTCATTAAACTTATGTGATGATTAAAGACTAGCAATAAGATAGACATCATTAGAGAATATAAGCAAAACAACTCCTGAACAGATGGTTGAGATTTGCCCAGAACATGTTATAGCAGTAATGTTTATTTCTTTATTTATTGATGTGGTAGAACATTTGAACATAAAAATCCAATATTGTAGTGAAAGCAAAGCAATCCTTTCTGAATTGGAGTAAAATGGGATGCTAGAATACAATTGAAAACTAAGTTGTGAAAAACATGTGAATTGACAAAATTTTTCATGTCATTTTGACTTAAAAAGGTTTCTGTAATGTAAGAGTTGAGAAGAGGACAGTGCAAAGCCCAGGGATTAGTAATGGCTAAAGCCCTGTTTGGTGAAAGCTGAACATTAGAAGTGATGCAAGCAGAGAGGGAATACTAAATGCTCAATACTTCCCAAGTTTTGCTTATGTAAAAAACTCTGCTGCGAATGCCTTCTTGCCAGTAAAGCAAGTCCTTTCCAGTACGTGTGTGCCCATACATTATATATAATAAACCCTGATGCTACACTTTTAGCTGAGGAAATGTGTCCACTTGTAGGTAATACTATGGGACAACTGGCAACCAGGCTGGGAATTGCAAAAGGAATTTCTGTATAAAGGTACATATGAAAGGTTGGACTCGACGATCTCAAAGGTCTTTTCCAACCTAGTTGATTTATAAATCTGAAGATTAAATTGGAGGAGGGAAGAGTGTAGATGAAGATGATGTAACTCTTGGTCCTTTTCTTGCTCTCTGATACACTTTACACTTTCCTGTATATAGAGAGACCTATGGATTTTGTAGAGCTGAAGTTGTGTAGTACCCAGAGACTAGACAAGAAATAGTAAAACTTGCCTATTTTTTTTACTAGGCCCTTGAGCTCATTCTTGGTTTGCCATAAGCTGTAGGAATGTAATTCAGTTTTTATGCTGTGGGACCAAATTCCCAGTTAGACATGCAGTTTGCTCCAGTTATGTCTGATGCTTTCTGAACAAACATGTTCCTTTCATGCTCAAATTGTTCCTTGCTTTAAGAGTGATTCTCTCAACAGTGCAGTATCATGCAATTCTGGTACAAGATATGCTGCATCTCCTCCTTTATTGTAATCTAATCCTGTCCAAGGGAATGTTTAAAATATTAGCTATAAAAGTTTTGATGTGGAAGTCTGTTACAGCTGATAGCACTTAAGTGTGGGAAGATTATAGCTTAGTAGTAAAAATAATTCCAATTTTATTTGAATAGGCTATATTGGATCTTAATCATCCACAAGAGACTGTGACTTGTAAAACAACTACTGTATGATTGAGAAGAACTTAAATGTTTCCTATTCATAACTGTTTCCTTAATTTTATTCATCTCCTGGTGATTTTAAAGTCCTTCATGTATATATATTGCCCTCTTCCCTCTTGCAACTTTGAATTGTTCTAAAAAGCACTGAAATTCCTTCTGTTAAAATGAGAATAACATTAGTTTGTTTGCTTTGCATGATCAGCAGTCAATTATATTAGTTAACAGAACGAGTTTCTTACATTAAACATCTTGCAATAAATTAGTGCTATCACAAATGCTGTGATGAGCATTCAGACATTATTATTACCTCAGTTTGCAAAGGTCTTGGGGTTATTTTTAGGTGGCATTTTATGCACAGTGTGGAGACTTGTTTATTGTGTCTTTTGCACTCCTCCATTAGTTTCACATTGCCTGAATTTTTAATATCTTACAGTAAAACACCATTCAAGATACGATGAATGGCGTCCCTAAATGTACTACAGTGTATTCTTGCTTAATCTAAATTAGAATAAAAATAAGTAGTTGGTTTAAATGTTCTATTAATATTAATAACATTTTCCTATCTCAGCAAGATGACCATCTGCAGCTGCATGATTTTGAAGTAATTATTTTAAAACATGCTTTATACTGTACCATACATTAGAAGTGCAGTTAGCTCTTTTTTGTATTCCAAGCATTGCCTTAAGCTGTTGCTTTGTGTTTTGTTTAGTCTCTTTACATGTGTTTCATCTCTTCTTCTAGTACTGCATTAAAATATTAAAAAAGAATGAAGCAGTCTGAATTCTTTCAAGCAGTCATTGAGCTTCATTTCAGCAGTTTACTTTTCACACTTAGATGAATCCCTGTTCAGTAAAGCACACAGGCACATTTGAACCAAATTTACAATAATAAAATGTAATTTATTCCAGGGACTTCTGCTAGATTAAGAATCTTCTCCCAAATATAAGCTTGGATTTTCATTTCTTCCTTCTTGTTTGACAGCTAGAAAATACCTTGTAGTCACTGCTTTATTTCACAGCCTCGATGCATTATGTAATCCTGACTTCAAAGCTGTCATAGTCTCTCTCTGACTTGTGAAATCAGATGCAGTCCTTAAGGGTCACACAAAGCATTGCAATGTAGATTAAGAAATTGATTTTAGTTTTTGTGGGAAAGGAGGTAACATAAAGGGAGAAACTAGATTTATGAGTCTTCTGTATAAATACAATACTGCAAAACATTGAAATACGTACACTGTGTTCTGTTTGTTGTTGAACTTGCATAAAGCCATTGTAATTTCCTGCATTTGGTAAAATGTGAAGTTTTATAGTTTCATTGTGAAATGGTATATAAAGTCACTCAGCAGTAGATTCTCTGTTATTCCTTAACAGATCACAGAGCTGTTGGATGTTTCAATGGAGCTGGGATGCTTCTTAGCTGGAGCTCTGATCTCTTCTCAGGGTCACATGGTTACTGAGGAGATTATGTGCTGTATTGAACCAATACGTGACTTTCTTGCCATCATTTTCTTTGCATCTATAGGTAACTTCCAAGAAATCTTACTCTAAAATATTTGATGTTTATATGTAATATTAAATAATGTTACATCTGTACTATATAAAATATATGTAATATATAAAAACATTGTTTACAATGTGGTTGAGGAGAAAAAAATGGTGTCTATAATGTGAGGAGAGGAGATAGATTTTATTTTGTTCAAATACTGTACTGTTAATTGACCACAACATTGGTTTGCCTTTGCTACTACTTTTAAATGCAACATCCAGTTTCAGAAGCTATTTCAATGTTGTACTCCCAACTCTTGGTTTAGTGTCAATATTTCAATGTTAATTCTGAAATAATCCTACTTCAAACATGTAACTAAATACTTTTAAGAGAAAAAAAGCCTTGGTTTGGTTGTTGATTCATTGGGGATTTTTTGAATGTTCTTTTGACTTTCCAGCAGCTGTAATTGATACTAAAATTGTATTACTATTTTGAGTCAATTGATAGAGTAGATTTCAGATTTTTGTGACTTGGTTTTCTATAGAAGCAGAATGTCATAATATCATATTTTTTACAGTTTGTTTCTTTAGAAATTTAGTTGGGAGCGTGTGATCTGTATGTTCTCAATGCAGGGAAAAAATAATTGAAAAAGATGTATCTCAGAGACTACTTGAATGCCAACTGAAATGCAGCATTGAGGTATGAGGGAGTAACTCATTATGCTTGATATCCAAAAGGAGTTAACTCAGAATACGTATAGTAAATCAGTAACTTCCTTTTGAGCTGCTGCATTCTCTAGCTGTCTGTGCACCAGTCCAACCTCCAACTCATGTTGACTCAGAAAGTCTTAGGGGTTGGGCTTGGATTTTTTCAACACCACCCTTGCTTTTTCTTCTGCTGTTAAGTTTTTTATTGTTCTTTTTATTTCCATATATTTATTCAGATAACAGTAAAGTCCTATAATTGGCTTAATTTTAATGTTTTTCCTTATATATCTGTTTGATACTCATTGTTTCATAACAGAAACTAAAACTGGTGGCTGTCAAAACAAAAATTAAATACCTAGGCTTGCCAGTCTTAATTTTATTTTCTTTTTTTTTTAATCCAGCCCATAATAATAGCTTCTGGTGAAGACTGTGATCATTTAATAATAAATGCATGTATTTGAATAACTTATTTTTTAATAATGGCAGGAAAGTGGTGAGCTCTGATGAAACTTGGGCCCATATAACTGACAAGCTTGGATGAGTAATTGCTAAATGCTCACAGATGTAAGTTGTTTATGTGTTTCAGTAAAGATGGTGATGGAATGGATAGTGGTATCAGGGATACAAAGCATGACAAGTGATTATAAGCCCAAAGTTAATTTTAAAAGGGACTGAACAAAAATACTGTCCTACACTCTTGTGGCTGCATAAATTAAGACTAGAGATAAGATTTTACTAGAGTAAAAGAAAATAGCAAGGCCTCAGTTGGCATGCTAGCAGCACTCCATACAGCCTACATTGTACTCTAAGGAAATTATTTTAGTCATTCTGCTACACAATTTAAAAAAAAAAAATCCTTTTAACAAATGCTGCCATTATAATTGCAAGAAGGAGAGAAAAGAAAATTGCCTAACAAATTGGTGTGATTTTACAGAAAATGGACATTATTTCTGCCTCAGAAGAAAATCAGCTAAAAAACTAGAACTATGTTATAGGCCTCTGACAAAATGTGATAGTGCTTGCTTGTTAAAAAGAAACCCCAAACGAAAACAAAAACCCCTCCAAAACCAACAAAAGAAGAAGACCCAAAACCATATAAACCTCCCAACCTCAAACAAAATCCCCTTCCTCCCCAAATAAAAATTATCCCCTGCTCCCCCCTTTACTTTCAGTTACTTTTAAATTTTGTACTTAACAAGAAGTTCTGTGGGATGGCAAGGAGGTAGGTTTTGAAAGGCATGATGTGATGTTGCAAAGAAAACCTGAGTAGAACAAGAAGTGTTCCTTAATTTTTCTTCTTACTAGATTTCTTTTTAAAGACTTCTTGCTTGCTCTCTACTTACATATGTACACATGCAAATTATATGTATGTATAAATATATAGAGATCTACTGTGTGAAATTATGTAATAGCCACAGGGAAAGATTCTTCTTAAAGACAAGGTTGGTTTGTTACTATACACAGCAAGCACCTTATAGAGAGCAGAAACACTTGAGATCCTGAGGAATACTACTGCAGAAGTGTAATTTCTGGTCCCTTTAGAAAAAAGGTACAAATGGAAAAAAATTATCTTAATTGAAAAGTGACTGTAAGTATGTCATTTGGAAAAGTTCATTCCTATTTTGCTTGTCTTAAATGCCTGCTTTTCTGTTCTTACTACAGAAACCTAAAAGCTGAGCTGAATAGTACTTGTTAATGTAATATCCATAGCAGTGGACCTGCCCTTAGCTTGACCTGTGCAATGGTACTGCTTTCAAATTTGCGCTTGGGTGCATTTGTGGGAATAATTTAGAGTTAGGCATTAACAGCTGCACTTGGAGTTACTCTATCTGTACATTCATTTAGACCTCTGGTGTTCTTCAAGGTTCCTGACACTCTTTATGCTGTCTGCTGAGGTTAGAGAGTTTCTGTTAGTCTCTGTCCTCACTGGTAGTTTTGAGAGAACATCTTGACAAATCTATTAGAGATACATTTTGGGCACTTTCTTTCTTACTTGTTTTTGTACCTAGTACACATATCTTTAGCCATGCAACATTTGATCTAGTTTTGATTACTTTTTGGAAAGATGGAAGGCATCTTTGTGTAGATTGTTTGATTGTTTTAAAAAAGCTCAGTTTTGTTTTTTCTTTAGTCTACATGTGGAGTATAGAGTTTGAAAGTGGGCATCAAGACCCTCTCTGCCACTGGTGAGGTAATAGCTTACTTCCAGTGACTGAGTTGTGTGTTTTCAATGTGCTGTACAGATGTAGCCACCTGCCAGGTTCCATGTTTCCCTTCTGGGTGACTCCTATGGTAAGTGTTGGACCTTGAATGCAAGGTGCTGAAAACCCTTTAACAGCTCAGCCTTTTTCTTCAGAGGATGGGTGATGCTGACACTGCCAGCACCACCATTGTCCAGAACAAACACGCACACAGATTGTCCAATGAGCCTCTTAACATTTCTGTTGAATCTGAAAAAATCAAAGGAGGATCCCAACTGGAATTTGTTAGGTGGCATGCATTGCCTTCTCATTATCCATCCTGCTCTAATGCTTTGTTTTTCTGCATAGAGCACAACGAAACTTCGAGGTTTCATGCTTTCAGAACTGACAATAGAATCAAAAGGACTTTCCCCTTTGCAGAAAGATTAAGAAGATTGCCTTTCCCCTCTGCTGCTTAATGATCTATCCAGGGCTGTAGCATTTATTGCATTTGCTGGCTATGATCTTAGGTTCATTAAGACTCCTTGTGGAGACAGCATCACATTGCATAGCTAATGTGATTTTTCTGAGCGGTCCTGTCTTGGGGATATGTCAGAATTAATTCTGCTGTCTCCAGTTTGACCCACAGAGTTCTGATTTTTGTAGCCTTGTTTGCCATCAAGGATCTCCAAGATGGGTTTTTTTGATGTTGGATCTAACCAGGATGTGGTCAAGACATTTGGATCTTCACATGCTGTTTTGAAGCTATCCAGCAGATCGGTAGAATCCGTCTAATTGAGGAAAGAGGGAATTTACTTGTTAAGAAAAAAGTACTTCTAAAAAGATTGTGTAAAGTCTTGCCTGTAATTTTCCACAGAATACATACCAACTTCTACCAGTGAACTGTGCTTTTTGGCTTGACAATGATGCTCCCCAAGGCCTCTGTTCCAGCTCCTTGTGAACACTGCTTTGAGCTGAAGTTTGGTAGCTCATGGTCAGCTCTGTAAAAGCGGACCTAAGTGTTATCCTAGCTGTTGACTGCTGGCCAACGTGGTATGTGCTGATGATACTGCTGAAGTTTTTGAGTTATTTGAAGTGTTTCTTCCACGTTAGAGAATGATTTCAAAATTACTCCTGAGCTTAGTCAAATCAAAATCATTGCAATAATTGGCTGTATTCATGTCATATTCTGCCTATGAAATGAATCATTCTGATGGTGCTTGGGTTGTCAGGAAAGCATCATGTGCTTGTATAGGAGTCTGATAGCACTTCTGGCCTTACCCTGGGTTTTCATCTAGGAATGGGGCAAAGGTCTGTAGTAACTATAAAAATACCTTATGATAGGATTCATTTCCTTAAAAAAAAAGTCTGATTTCTGAGATGTTGATTTGTCTGCTCAGAATAGTGTATGTGAGAAGTTTAGGCTTGTTTTCACCTTGCAGACACTCTCCTCCAAAGGATTGGTATAGAAATCTGCTGTAGTTTGTGCTTCAGCTCTTTGGAATATGGCAATAATCTCCACACTGGGCAGCTGTTCAAATGGACTTCAGACTGCCTGTGGGCTCTAGAACTGAACACATAGCGCCATAAGTAATGATGAGAGCGCTAGGCTTTATTTATAGCCTTCCCTGGAAACCCTCAGTTCTAGATCTGGCAGACTTGTCACTCTTATCAAAGATGCCATTGCTATGGGATGTATTTCTCTAATTGCTTTCATGTATTTTCTGAGGTCAGCCTAAAGCTGACTGAGCGCATGATGTACAGTGAAAACAGAGAAGCTTTGCCCTTTCCACATGCATCTGTGCATATGTGTGGATTTCTTTTTTTGGTGTGGTTTTCATCTCTTATTCTGCTGTCTCACTTCTTACTTTGATAGTCTTTTGCATTTGTGCTTCAGTAGTTGGAAGGAAATTAAGAAATAAAACTGGGTGTGTGGGTGCTGACTGGGTGGCACTTGTGTAAAGATCTCTGATGTAATTGAAGAAGGTTTCCATCAGCAATTGCATGTGCATACAGACAAAACCCTGTGAAGTTACTGTAAGTCTGGAAGAGATGACGACTCTTGGTTCTCTACAGCTCATGTGGCTCTGCAGCACCTACAGGGAGGGAAAATTGGTAGAACCTTGTCCCGCATTAGAATAAGTTATTTACAGCATTGATTTACATGCCTTATGCTTTAGAAAGCTAAATTCCTGTCCTTCATCAGAAATAACTGCATTGGAGAAATGCCAAGTATTATGAGTTTGTCGGGCACACCACATTCAATTTCACTTTTTAGAAGGTTTTATGAAAAAGAAATGTGCTTCCGAAGACATGCAGCTGTGTTTGCCTACACAAGTTCCTCTTGCTTCAGGAGATAAAAATGGACTTAGTTTTTAAGATTATTCCTCAGTGGCTCTAGGACTTCTCCAACAAATATTTCTTTTTCTTATGTTTAATATTTACAGGATTTAGTTTTATGTTTCTGAGTTCTTTGTGGTTCTTGTTACCTTTCTTTATATATTACCAAGTTAAAATGACCAAATATTGCAAAAAAATCTCAAAGACAATCTACTCCAACAAAAGAAACCCCATCAATATCATAACTGGGTTTTTTTATAAATCCTTAACTGTTAGACCATGCTCAGGGGTTTCTGGCTTTACCTGATTCCAGTCTAAGTGACTTTTCAAGTTCAGATGACTTTCAATGTTTGGAAGTGAGGGTCATAGAATGAAAACAGTTTGGATTTCTGTTATAGCTGTAGTCTATGCAAATACTGACTATCATGTTCCTCCCACTGTGATAGTCCATTTCCATATCATAAAAACAAATTAAATGACCAGCAAAATATTTCAATGACTGTGCATAACAATGGAATTATTTTCTTGCAGGATTTTTATAGCTTTCATTAGATATGTGTTTCAGTTCAGATTTTGTATTGTTGACTGGCGTGGAAGACAGAAGGCTTTAGAAATGAAAGTACTTGTGCATCAGTCATATGTAACTTAATTCAGTTGTGAGTATTGCCTGTGCTAAACCTCCCCAAAGGAAAAAAGGGCTGGATATTGCGGGGAATGCTTTTGTGATCAAGTAGGTAGTTAGGGCTTTAGTGATCAAGTGGTTGGTTGGTAAGTTAAGGCTTTTTATTTGATTGGTTCTGAGAATACAGTCTTGCAATTAAAATATATTATTAACCCAGAAAATTACCATAGTAAGATATTGGCCTCAAACTGTGTGTTATTGTTTTCTTTCCTTCTAGGACTTCATGTTTTTCCCACGTTTGTAATATATGAACTCACAGTCTTGCTATTCCTTACACTGTCTGTCGTCATAATGAAGGTATTTTCTTTTATACTTTCAAAAAATATTTTAATCTTCAATAATCTAAGTAATCTTTGTGCTGCATGCCCTAAAGAAAATTCTGTGCAAGAACTGAACATTTGATATATAACAGAGAATATTACTGCAAACATGTATTTGGAGGAATCAGAATTAGAATACAGTTTGTTACAACATTCTTCAGGTATTTAAAAAGAAAGTTATTTCATGTTAAGTGTAAGTTGCATGTGGCAAAGCATCTATTTCTCTAGTTTGGGATTTGTGACAGTTATCAAGTGTTTTATTATAGTAAAGAAGATGCTACTTTTTACTGTGCAATTTACATTGTCTCTTGACATTATTACAGAAGACACACTTGGAAGTCCATTATGTTATGTCCAGAATTATTCTATTTGATGCTATATATCTTACAGAGATAGTACTATTTTATTTATTACATTTCTTTATTTAAACAAACAAAACAAACCCACAATAACTCAAAAAACCTGTTTTTAAAGTTTGTCTTGGCAGTGCTTGTCCTTTCTTTGATTCTTCCAAAGACCAGCCAATATATCAAGTGGATTGTCTCAGCAGGACTGGCACAAGTCAGTGAATTCTCTTTTGTTCTGGGAAGTAGAGCACGCAGAGCAGGGATCATATCTCGGGAGGTAAGCTGTTCTGTGATTATTAACTTCATTTTTTGCACCTGAATAACTTACACTGTAATACAAAATCACAGTATTTGAAATACCAATACACTCCAATTTTGTGGTACCTCTCAACTCTAAAAAAGTAGAATCAACCCATACAAATGGATACTTGAATCTCCCTGACAGGCTTCTTAGTGCTGGTTTTTATTTGCTTCATATTGTACTTTAATATTTTAAATAGCGTAATTATAAATGCTTTAACTTCTCTCACAACTCGACTAGGTGAACGGGAGTTGCAGATAGCATCCAAGTCACAAAGACTGAGAGGACTTTGCTTTTAAAATACTGATACAGTTATTGGAAGAGGTATAGGAGAGTAGAGTACAGAGAGAATATAGGATTTGAAGAAGGAAATACCAGTAAATAAGAACTAGAGAGTAGATACTGTGAAAATTGCCGTAACATTTAAACAAGCAAATAAACTTGTAATCACTTTAACCTGTAAAGTTTGTTCATTTTAAATCTTTCATAGAAGAAACAACCAATGTTTTTGGTAGTCATGAAAAATGTCCCCCAGGAAAGAAGCCCTAAACTTAGTTTATACTGAACCTGTAAGAATGTTACTTTTATTTGGAAGATGATGTCTGATTTATGAAATTAAGTAAATTATGGCTATAGAGATACAGCAACTGACCTCACTTTTTAGTACTAGCTGCTTTATCCTCTGCTTCTGCTCACAAAAAATGCTCTCCTGGTGCTCCAAGGTTTTCATTATTTGAGCAAGTGGACTGCATAGTGTTGGAACCAATTCCAAATAAAGCACATGCAAAAAACTTACACAGTGCAGTTCACTTGTAGGTAAAGGTGATTCACTTGCATGTTCACTCCTTCATATAACTAAGAGTTACAAATATTGCATGTTTGCATAGAGTTTCAAGATACCTGTATGTGATCACAGAACCAGTTTAGGGGCCCACCCACTGAGCTTGGAAGCTTTTAGACTTTCATTTTTTCCTGCTCTCACACGATTATCTACTGTATAGGTTTGTATACCTCTGAGATTTCCTAAACTTATTCTTTTGTTTGAGACCTCAAAACTACTTCTTGCCACTGTTTTCCATGACTTATTCAGGCTACATAGTTAGGATATTTTTTTTTTTTCAGATGTACAGTATGACTTAAAGAGATTTTAGAAGTGAACTAGCAGTGAACTTTGCCATTATATCATTAAACCAGAATAGTTTAGTGTGGCGGTGGGTTTGGTATTTTTTGATTGATTGCTTGGGGGTCTTCTTGGTTTGGTTTGTTTGTTTGGGGATTTTAGGTTTTTTGTTTAAATAAAGTGATAATTGGCCTTTGACTTTTTAACAGACACTGAATATTCAAAACTGATCACTTCATATAAAAAACAACTGTTCTTCTATAAGCTCATAAAGATGTTTTTGAAATTGTATCTTCACACCAGGTAAACAGGTAATCAGATGATTTGAGCATGCACTTGTTTGCTTTTGTAGCAATATGCAATGTTGTTTAGGAAGACAAATGAAATCTCTTGAAAACATGGTCTAGAAGAGTCTAATCTCCTCACACTTCTGTGTACTTCTTTGTATTACCATGTAGTGAGAGTAATGGTTTTTATTTGTCTTTTGCAGGTCTATCTTCTTATTCTGAGTGTTACTACTCTAAGCCTTTTACTTGCCCCTGCCCTGTGGAGAGCTGCAATTATGAAATGTGTTCCGAGACCTGAAAGACGCTCAAGTACTTGACCAAGATTTGCACAAGTAGAAGAGTATGTCCTCTTGCAAGGAAACACCTTCATTGTTCGTTGTATTTCTATGCACTCAGAAAACAAGACCTGTTGAGTAGTCAGTCCTCTTAACAAGCACTTGGTTATAAGCCTTCTACTGACCTTAAAACAAAATTCAGTACTAAAAAATAATTGCGTCATTTGATTTGCACACCTTTTACAAAATTTACTTTAACTCTGACAGATTGGAATCTGCTAGAATATTTGTTTCTGATCCAATCTGTTACTCAAAGCATAAATTATTTTTTTAAAATATAGCATCATGCAAACTATGTTGATTATTTTTTTGCCTGAATGTGCCTTTTAATTTTCATCCTGTTAATGCTGGTTCATCACCAGATTTTGTTCAAAAAGGAAAAAAAGATATATATATATATTATGGTGCCTATGGTATCTTCTTTCACTAAATGACTTGAGTCATTTTCACATTTAGGATTTTAATATAGCAGTATAAAATTAATTACAAAAGAAATTTCTAATGGTGAATAAAAGAGTGATCTTCTACACAAAGAAAAGGTTTAACTGTTTAGCATCAGTTCCAAGCATATAATTACATATTCCAATATCATGCAGCCAGTACTGTATGATATTTTATTCCAAATTGCAGTATATAATGTATTTTCTTATAGTGGTATATTTTGTGTTAGCTCTTGTATTTATTTCCATATTTGACTAAAAATTGACAGTAAGAAAGGGCATAACTTATGTTTGCAGACTGACAGTTGTTACCTGTTCTTGTTGCTAAATGCTGCTACAGTAATCGTTTACAGGGATGTTTTCTTTTAAATCAAAAAGAAATGTAATAAAACTGGGAAGTGTAATTTCAATTAGATGTGAAAAATAGCACTTCTGCAACCTTGGAAGTTGGATCTTAGTTGACACTATTCTAGATTTGAAATTATTTTAAGTAAATTAACTTTCAGAAAACTAGAAACAGCAGACTGGATGTGTATTTGCAACCTCATGACCTTTTAAGTTACCTTTACATTGAATAAATTGTTAGTCTTTTTAAAATACCACGATATTTTAGAAAACAGTGTTTTGAATGTGATTTTAAATGTGTTTTTTCTTTAAAATGTTGTATGTAGTGAGATAGGTCTTGTAAAAACCCATTATTTAAGTGTCATAGAGAAAGCTTACTCATAGGCTATAGTCTACTCTGACAAAGCATTTAAGCGTCATCTTGAGGTTTATCTGATAAAACCAATACCATTTAAGATACATTAACACTTCAGTCAGTATTGCAGTGTCATCTGAAATAACATTGATACCCACAAAATGGTTCGAAAAATGCATGTTACGAGGTTTAATTGCCAATTAAAATGAAAATTGTCCTCCAAGCAGCAAAACAAAGCTTTGGATGGATTTTTGTGCTCTATACCTCTTTCCCCCTGTAGCAGCCTCAGTTTCTTCAGTGTTTTCTCTGACATCTGCTGGGCTTGTCCAAATGAAACTTGGATTAGTCTGGAGTGTGGATGTACTGGTGGGACAGGGTAGAGATCATCATATTTGAAGTTCTTGCTCACTGAATTTGGGGGTTTCCCTCTAGGCATAATACTTCGTAAAGATCCGAGGAATGTATGGCAATTCCACCTCCCCTCAAATGGTTTCAAAAGTTGTTGCAAAACAGACAAATACAGAGCAAAAAGCTGCCCTATAAATAAAATATTTTTTAATAAAATTAATCTGTAACAGAAAAGAAACTCAAAACTGATTTTCTGGTGTATTTCAGTATTTTTATTAAAAATAGAGGAGCAATTCAAGTTACATGGTTCCATTTAACAGTCTACTAGCTCAGATGTTTTATTCTTTTCCAGGTACCTCAAAACAAAATTTGTTTCTTGACTGTCCTATCCACTCCATCTACTGACCTAGCTCATTGTTACTTCATGAAATACAAGCATCTCTCTGGAATACTTCATTTTGGCTTTGAAAGATGCTTATTTCACGTGTAGTTTGCCACCTGTTTCAAGGGGAAAAATGTATGACAGGTCATGGTAGAGACTTCTGTATGATTTCTATTATGTGACTTAGTTAGCCCTTGAAGCAATTATATGATGTATTGCACCGTGAGGAGTAAAACTTATCTAAATAAATTGCTGTGGGTAGTTGTAGTTCTCTAGAAAACTTTTAAAAAGTTAGGAAGACCAGGAAACACTGATGGCTTGTGTCTCTTAAAAGAAAGAAAATATTTTTTTTAATATCTTTTAAAAGATTTAGGTGAAAAGCTTTTTTGGTACCATGTTCAAAAAAGGAAAGCAAGCAGCTAGATACCTTACTGGTTGCCTCATCTCAGCTCTCTCCCAAATAAACTTTGTCATGGTTTAGGAATGGTATTCCCCAATTTAGTGCTCTCACCAAAACCATGCTGTCAGTTGTTTCCCCTCTCCCCACAGCTGGAAGAAAAAAAGGCAAAGATTATGGGTTGAGATAAGCACCATTTACTGGAAACAGCAATGAGAGAAGAAAACAGTAACAGCAACAATAACAAAAGTGTAGAAAGAGGACCCCCAGACAACAGTTCCCCAGCCTGCCACAGCCAAAGGGGCCACCTTTCTTCCTGGAAGTAAGAGAGGGAGCCCCTTTCCCTGCCTCTGCCAATGAGATAGGATGGTATAGAATAATGAGGTACACGTGCCCACACCACTCCAGTTTCCACCCCCTCGTGCCTACTGTGAAGAAAGCTCTGTCCTGGCCAAAACCAGGACAACTTGGCTAGGCTTTAGGAGAACTGAGGGAAGAGAAATAGCCTCGTGTGAGTACCAGTGTCCTGTCCCTCTTTATTGACACAGACTTGGGTGGCCTGGTTCAATATTAGATATATGTGCAAATTAGTAATCTTAACAGACATATAGTAAGTTTGTTTACAATCAGACATTTGAGATTGCCTCATAGATATATGGAGGTATATTGAGATACTGTAAATGTTTCCTGAAATGCAAATAATGGCTCCATGCATAATTTCATGTCCAAATGGGGTAGTCTCATGATACGATCTTAGGATAGAAACAACAGACCTTATTACTGAATGATCATTCATTCCTGTATGGAAAATGGGGAGAATATTGCATAACCAGCCCACTTAGATATAATTGCAGCTTTTTGGAAACCTTATGCTTGTACTGTTGAATATTCTGTTTCTGTGTCAAGCAGATAAAATTAAAGCAGAAGTTCCAGAAGCCCTGAAAGGAAAATCTACTGATTTGTTGAAGGTTTTTTGAAAAACAAAAGGTCTTTTTCTGGAAATTCTTGTTCCAGCTTGTTGGACAATGGTTCTACCTCATTCATTACCTAATGATCAGCATCATATGAATACAGAAACACTGATACAGAGTAGAAACTTCATTAAGTGATGAGAAGGTATTCCTGTGGTCAAACTGAACTTAAGGGAGTGAGAAGGAAGGTCTGCTTTGTGCTTGACTTGCAATTCATTCAGCTAACATATTTTGGGGTTGAGATTCGTTTTTTGCAGGGTTGTTTTTTTTTTTTTTGGTTGATTTATTTTGTAGGTGGGCTTAGCTGTTCTTGTTTGGCATGGCTTTCTGAAAATTTGAGTTCTTGTGTATTACCCCTTAATTGCTATCCTTGATAATTCTGTGAAGGTAAAGGAGCCCAAGTAGTGTAAAAGCTGGTAGTGTGGGCTGTGCTTTGTGAGCCATTTCCCTGGCCCTGGGGTCAGATTGGTATATAAGGGCCCACAGCCAACCTACTTGGGGCTTATCCCATACAAAGCAGGTGGCTTCAGTTTGTCAGTAGGAAGGTATTTGGGAGCTGGTTTCCTGAAACTGTGACTGATGTAGGTCTAGGATGGCTCAAGTATGTGGTGATAGTGGACTAAGTCCATGGGACTACATAACTTTTTAAAAGCTGTAAGAATTTATACTTCCTGTAATTCTCTAATACGAGGAAAAGCATCCTCACAAAGCCTTGTACTTCACTTGTTTTATGATTGGACATCCTAAGCTTTGCAGGCAGAAGGATGGCGGGGGGGGGGGGGGGGCTTGTGTGACGGGATATTGCTGTACAATGATGCTTGATGGAGGGACTGAGAAATCTAGTGTGGTCTTGCCTCTTGGAACGAGCCCAGGAACAATCTAACCACAAAAGCACTCCTGGGGTTAGTGTAGGGAAGGAATCCATAGTTCTGCTCTGTCCTGGCAGTGTTCCAGCATGTGGGCAGTGCCAAAGGTGGAGGAAACAGGATCTCTGAATGACAAGAGGCAAGCCACACTAAGTTGTTACTATTTTGTGGGTAATGCAATGGCTTGTGAGGAGCAGCAAGGTATCAGACGTCCAGTGTCTGAGCTGACAACGAGGAAGCCATCACAACTACTGCAGGGAGGAGGAAGAACACTGACATGTCCCTAAGACTGAGAGATGCGGAGCCCACTCAACCACTAAAGGCAGAAGGGAAAGGTATTCCTCTACCAGCTTCGCTTCTTAGCCCAGGAGATTTGCTTCTTGGGTTCTCCCACCACCTCTGTTGAGTTGTTACCACTGCTGGGTTGGACTTACTGACACTTTAAGGACAGCGGGACTAGGAAAACCTTCTGCTTGTTGGAGACAACAAACTGGACAATGGTGTGACAAGAGTGACTTAGAGAGAACTGATCCTTGGGGAACAAAACCTAGATCAGAGGGTAGTAAAATTTTCAAAGTTATGCTACCAAGCTGTATGTTTTATTTCCTAAAATAGAGTAGAAATTTGAGAATTGGGAGATGGTACCTCCTGACACGGCCAGATGCTGACAAGGTGGTCAGGTGGCATTAGGTCTTTAATTAAGTCACGAGTTTGTACACATCGCAGTGTTCAGATTGCATGGCTCCCTGTTTGCTTGCATTTCCTCTGGCAATTCTGGAAGCTTTCTGCCTATACACTAAATGACCTCTTGAGACGATTTCCTTGTGTCTGTCATGCAGTCCTGCCACGCTGATGCTGTTTAAAGTTATGATCTGTTCTGCTTTTCGTGCACCCTCAAAAGAGAGGCACTCCCCCGAGAACCGTGAAGTGGAATAGCCTTCCAACACTACGACACAAACGAAATCCTAAAGCTCCAAAATACCTGAAAAAGGTGTGCTCAGAGATTAGAGAAGTGTTGAAAGTTTTTTTCGCCGGTGCAAATACTTCAAATTAGTTGTGAACAACCCTCAGCTAAAGGAAAAAAACCAAACACTATCCAAGAGTTGGGCGTGTTTGGGCAGTTAGTATGTATCAAAATAAGTTCTAACAAACTAGGACACTCCTTCTTGTTTGTGCTTGTTCTGTTGACTCGCAAGTGTTTTTCCTACTAGAATTAATGTAAAACAAAAGAGCGGGAGGTGGGTGGATAGGGATGTGAGATACATAGACGGTTTGAACCCTCAGGCACAGTATATATGACCTGGAGGGTGGAGAGCAGCACTATCTACTGGAGATGGCTTTCAGGAAGCATTTTTTTTTCTGCACCTGGCTTATGGGTTTTGTGTGGGAAAGTTTTTGCTGCTTTCTGAAAAAACAGAAATTTGTAGAGTTACAAATACATTTTCATTATCACCTTCTTTCTTCGATGTCCACTGCCGCTAAGCTTAATCAAGAGGAATGAAGAAATGGGGTAATAACCCTAGAGCAGCACGTTGGGGGGGGAGGTATTCTTTATTAGAAACTCCGAAGATTGCTATTTATCAGGAAAAAAATGAACTTAGTGTTTAATTATTATTGTAAAGCACAATAATTCAATGTCTTAAAAAAAAAAAAAAAAAAAAAGGTGTAAAAGGGAATCCGAATCTCGTCGACTCGTTAAATGCATCTTCTCCAGCACTCTCTGCTGGATATGTCAGCTGCTGCAATGTAGTGGTTCTGTGGTCGTGTGTTCTATTCCCAGCTAGTCTTCTTTCCCAGGAAGCAGCATGATTTTAGCGAAAGAACGAGCCTTTTACTTCCTGCTCCCCTCTTCATTGCGTTATGAGGAGCCTTGCACCGTGCAGGCTTGATCTTACGTGCAGAACTGTGTACAGTCCCTCCCCATCAATCAGCCTTGCATCCACCCCTATAAACAACACGACTCTTGAGCTTTCCCGGCTTTCCCGCAGTTTCCACTGTAGGGCTCTGCCTTTGTAGCCCCCCAGCAACGCTGCAGGTTCTGGGTTGTTTGGGTTTTTTTCCCCCAAAATTTAGGGGACAATGATGTAATCACTTCACACAACCCTCGCTAACATGCTCTGTTCCTGCGGTCGTCATTGCACGCAGAGGCTGCACAGCCCCGAGGTGCTTTAGTTTTGGGCGCAAGGTTAAGAGATGCAATCGCCCCAAGGAAAACCATGGCTTGGATTACCACAAAATCCCTAATTTTAGCAACGACCGCTGCAAGCGAAACTTTGCTCGAGTAACGGCCGGACAAAACGCGATGAGGAAGCACCGGCAGCAGGATGTTGTGGCAACGCAACCGCACGGCCCTGCCCCGCCGGGTCCCGCTCCGCGCCGGCAGCGCGGCCGCGCCCGCGGGCACCGCTCGGCACCGCGGGCGGGCGGGGAGTCGGAAGAAGGCGCGAAAATCCCGCGCATGCTCCATCCGCGGCTCCCTCCGCGCCTTGGAGCGGCGGGCGGGCGGGTTGGCTTGGCCGCTCCGCGTGTGCCCGTGCGAGGCGCGCCGCGCCCGTGACGTCAGCGCGCAGCGTCAGGGGGACGCACAAAAGTGTAAGTTTCAATTTTTTTTTTTTTATTTCATTAAAAAAAAAAATAAAAGGAAAAAAAGAAGAGACGGGGAAGAGTGGCGGGGTCGCGGGTGCAGGGTCCGCGGGAAGAGGGGGGGATGGCTGCGTTCGCTCGTCCCCGCTCGTTTACCCGCATCGTCCCCATTCCCGCGGGCAGCCCCTCGGCGGTAGCGGCGCCGGGCAGGTGTGCGGGGCCGCGGCGTGCGGGGGCGACCGGCCGGGAGCCCGGCGGGCTGGCGGCCGGCGGGGGCAGAGGCGCGCTGGGAAGTGACAGCCCGCCGGGGGAGACCCTCTTCCCCCGCCGCCTCTTCTCCCTGCACCCCCTCCCCCGGAGCGCGGGGGGAGGAAGGCGGTCCCTGCCGGTGCCCTCTCCTCCCTCCTTGCTTCCCTCCCCTGTTCCCGGGCTGCCGATGTCGGTGTCCCGCCGCCTCCCCCCGCCCCTGCCCCCTCCCGCCAGGCCCGCGCAGCCGCCGCACATGTGCAGTCGGGCGCCTCCGCAGCGGCAGCAGCAGAAGCGGCGGCAGCAGCGCGGCGGCGGCGGGCGGGGGGTGCTCCCGCTCCGCGCTCCGTGTCCCTGTCTCGGGGCGGTGGCGGGGGATGGAGCCGGCTCTCTCTGCCTTCGGCCGCTCAGGTGCGGGCAGCCCGCGCCCGAGGATGGGAGCACCGGGGGTTGCGTGGGACGGCGGCGGGGGGCGCCGCCGGCGGCGGGTCGGGCACGGTGGGGATGGGGACGGCGCGGACCCGCACTCCGCCCGCCGCCCCTTCCCCCCGCGGCCGCCGGCGGTGCCGCCGGGCGCGTCCCCCCTTGCCCGCGCCCCCGCCGCCGAGGCGATTAGCGCGGCCCCTCGCTGCCGGGGGGAGGCGGCGCGGGGCTCTGGGCTCTGCCCGGGCGGTGAGGCCCCGGTCGGGGGGCGCGGGCGGGCGCGGGGTGCCCGAGGCGCAGGGGCGGCCGCCGGTCTGTGCCGCCCGGTGCGGCCGCGGCCCGTCCGCCTGCGAGGAGGAGGAGAAAAGCGGGGCTGGAAGGCCCCGGGGGGAGCTGCCCCTGGGGCCTACTTGTGCCTGCTGCTGGAAATGGGGGTGGGGAGGAGGAGGCCGTGATCGCTGCCCGCGCCCAGCGCTCGGTGTTGGAAGGGGCGCAGCTGGACAGGGACCGGCCTCGCGTGGGATCGGGCACGGGCTGGGGGAAGGGCTCTCGCTGCCGGGGCGCAGCTCAGCCCCGCCGTCGGGAAAAGAGTGCCCCCCGCACGTGAGCGTGGGGCTCAGGGGACGAAAAGGTGGTGATGGGAAACTTTCCCCTTTTTAAAAACGTGTTTTTTTCAAAAAGAAACCTAAATTGTACTTTGTAGTAGTCAATAATTTCAATTGTAAAAACTTTCCCTCCTTTCATTTTTTTATAGCTGGTGCTGTCTTTGCTTTCTGCTTTCCAGAAAATAGCATTGTCCCTGTGTCCTGCAGCCATCAAGATTTTAAAACGACTGGTTTTTAGTCTTTGGTAACATGGCAAAAGATGTAAGTATATTTGTAGCATATAAAATGTTTTTATAGCATAGAATGTTTTTTATTAACAAAAGCAAATGGGGTCATGCTTTATAATAGCTGGCATTGATGAATACGTGGAACTTTATCTATACTGTGCATCAAGCCTAGGCTGTTTTCCTGTAGACAGTGTAAACCAGCTTCAGATCTGCTGCCATTTTTTCAGAGTGATTAATCTTGAGAATTCCCTATGCTAATAACAGCACTTGGGCCGTTGTCATTATGTGCATTCATATTGCACACTAAAACAGCTTGGGTTTGGATTGGATTGAAAAAACCCAGCAAGCGTTGTTCAGATGGCGGGGCTGTCGTTGCCTACTGCTGTCAACTAATGTTGCCTTTCTTGAGTTGAAGAAGGCATCAGAGATTTGAAGGAAGATGGTTCATCTTCCATATGTGTTCATTGTTTATCTCTGTCTACCAAAAGATGCCCGTTAGTGTCTGTAAAAACAGGCTTTGGGAACTTTCACCACAGATTTCCATTACTGCTGTCGTTAAGGGTGGCGGATTTGATTCTGCGACCTGCCTCATGGAGCTTGTTTGCTCTTCACCCCTTCCAGTACTTAATAAAAAAAAATTCAATTTATTCTGCCTTTAAGATGTCAGTCATTGTTCATGCCTATTATAATTGGGCTTTCATCTTTTCTTATTGAAAAGAAGACAATATACTAGCCTGTATTCAAATTAGAATATATCTCCCCTTCAAAAAAACCCAAAACCCCCAAAAAACAATGGCATGCAAGCTAATGAAGAATGATACAACTCACTGGTTAAACAGCAGGTTGCAACCTAATGTGGAATATTACAGCTTTCAAATAGTGGGAATTCCCATGAGTGAGTGGTTTAAAAATTTAATCTTTTAGGGAATTTTAGTAGTTTAACTGAAAAACATCTTAATGTGCGGAAAAGCAACCAGACATACGTAGTCACTCAAAGCTTGCCTGGAAGAGATAAGGGTGGCCAAGTACATTACAGATAGCAGAGTTCAGGGAATGATAGGCCATATAAGCGGGAAGAAAACGAAAGTGGAGTGTTAGACTAGGAGATGGTTTGAAATAGTTCAAAGTAATTGAGATACTAAAGTACATTTGTTTAATATTAGCTTTTGGGAGAGAGATCAGCTAAGTGAAGAGTTGCTAGCACCTGGAAATACAGATGAATTTCCTGCTAGAGCTAAGTGAGAGTAAAGCATTTAAGAACAAACCTTATTTTTGAAAGATCTAGTTTATTCTAGTGAAGAGCGTAGTTAAGGAAGAAACGAAGGAATAACCTATCTCACAGTAAACTTAAGAAATAGGAGAAGGTGCTACAGATAGGAAAAGAAGTTGCTTTTTTGGTATCTTTGTAAAGAAGTAATAAACTGAATTTGGAAGAATGAAAATCTAGGTCAGGTTTTAGATAAAATTTTAAGAGTTCTTGAGCACTGGAACAGGGTAGCTAGAAAGGGTATGAAATCTTAACTGAATATTGTCTAACCTGTTCTTAAAAACATCTACATATACTTCAAACCTGCCTCAGGGAAGAAATATGAACTGCTTACCTTTTAGCAGACTGTACCCACCATTACATGACATCTAGAATGTGTACTGAGTGTGACACCGTAATGTGTTGGGAAATTTTAAATTTCTAGGTCTGAATATGGGCCCTATGAATTGTGATTTAATGCTATAACATAGAGATGTTAATTGGTATAATACTTCTTTAATTTTCAGAAGGGAAGATATTTCCATATTTTTGTTCAAAGTCCAAGTTCTTTTTCAAGCAGAATAATGGAATTAAGCATGATACAGACAGTATCACTAAATTTCTGGGCACTGAGTCTCTGAAAACCTGTGTTGCTGTAAATTTAAACATTCTGATGTGAAAATATTGCTGTGATTAATGGCTTGTGGTTCTGCCATGTCACCCATCAAGTGCTCTAACTGTGAGTGAGATGTACTGGTGAAGAAGATGGCATAGTTGATGATTGCTCCTGCCTCTTCCTTCCCTTTTTCTCAGCAGAGCTGAGATGGCTAAACTGTGGCTGTGCTGCTGCAATCCTAAGTCTGGGCTTCAGGTGGCATTTCCATGGCCAGGGATGTTCAGAGTGCTCCAGCCTGGGAGTGCAGGCGTGATGTGCATCCCGCTGGTGTCCCGTGCTGCTGGGCCAGTGTGCTGTGGTGACAGTGGAGCAGGGAGCCCTGCCTGCTGAAGGGGAAGGTGTGGGGACAGTGCACCACAACAGAACACGCTCCTACTTAATGCTTCTCCCTGCCTGCTGCAGTAGAGCACTTTTCCTTTTGTTGCTCCCTTCCAGTTCTTCTGATGCCGCTTTTTAAAACCTATAATTTGATAAGACCTGCTGGAAAAGTCAAATACTTGTAAGTATTTGCAGACCTGAGACTTTACTGGATAATTGAACAAATGGGGGAGTGTGATGGAGAGTACTGACAAACCCAGTGAAATGTTTTTGTAGAATATTAAAGAATTGCAAAAGTAGTGATCAAGCTACCAAAATAATGTTTATGAACTATATGATCCAGGTCTAAATTCTGTGAAGTATGACTTTAAAATGTATCTCTCTAATGCTTTTCAGAGTGTACAGTTGAGAAAATAAGCAGCAAAACATTGATTTTAATTTTTTTTTTCATTTATATTTTGGGGTTTTATGTGAAATAGTTTGATTTTCCTCAGCAGTAGTCAGGAAGCTATGAGGTGGGGGAAAAAAAATACATTCATACGTAGCACCTTAATTAAGAGCCTGCAGGTGGAGTTTAAGTGCATAATCACAATGCTGTAGCTGGGTAACTTGACAAACAATGTAAAAAGAAATACTAGCTTGTGAAGGTTAAAGTATCCATGGGTATATCAATTTATGTTTTGGGTAGGGGATCTGAAGTGCAGTAAAGAAAAAGGGCAAAAGGAGCACTCATTTTCCAGTGTGATCTGGTAATAGCAATAAGCACAACCATTTTTGAATTTAGGAGCACTGTGTGAAACTGAGAAGCAATTCTAACAGAATCAGGCAGACGTTGTATATCACTTTCAATTCAGGACATCTTAGTTTCTAGAAAGGCTTTACTCTTTGTGCAATTTAAAGAAACAATAGAAAAATTCATGTGGACAGGAGAACAGCAGTTGCCATATCATAAGGACTCGTGTACCTTTGAGAGTGGGATCATTGCATTGCTTTTCAGGGTCTGGATGGCAAGTTGAGATCAGGGGTTTTTGGTACAGTTTTACACCTACGTTTGCAATGTGTGGGAAATTTCTTGGTCCTTGCATATGGGCAGTCTCCAGAAACTTCATCTTAGTCAGAACTCCTCTTTCTGGTTAATCAGTATCACTCTGAGTTTGCCTTGTCTCCTGTGAACTCTTCCACTACTTAAAAAAAGTGGCGTCTTCCAGGCAGAAGCTGAAGGAGCCAAATGTACAGCCAATAGGCAGGATTGAATGAAGTAGAAGGAATTAATGTAGCAAGAAACAAATTTGATAGATTTTTTTTTTCCAGCTCCCAGTGTAAGACTGAGCACTGCTTGCTGGCCACTTTTATATTCAATTATATGTTGAGAATTATCTGTAAATTAAGATGATAAATACTTTTTTTAGTAGCATTGGTTAACGTACCTTCCACCACTAAATTACCAGCTTCTGTAACATGGCTGAAGATCCAACTTGTGGGGTGACCATGTTTCTCCCCTCAGTTACTTCTGTCACTGCTGAACTGCTGAGGCCTCTCAGAGATCCATAAGGAAAGAGATGCTTGTGGATCTTTTCTCCAGTGCTCAGTGGAGGAAGGCGGTAGCAGGAGCAGTGGAGTCTATTGTCTGCCGAATTTCTGTACTCTTAATACAACCACTTGCAGGAACTGGATCTGTTATTGAGGATAATGCATGGTGTTACAGCAAATATCTAAGAGAAAGAGGCTAGACAAAAGGAATGAGTATGGTTCCTTCTGATCTCCAAAATTACACTTACCAGAACAGATGAGTCATGTAAATGAAATATTCTTATCTAGTCCTGTTGTTTGTGATTGTTTGTTTTTCACCATTAGTGGATGGACTGCTTCAAGCTGTTTAAAAAATAAATTGTGCACAGAGAACCTGAAAATGAAAAAAAATTTCAAAAATGTTTTGAACTGACACACCACTGTGTTAGCCTTTAGAGTTTCTCACAGGCTAAAATACCTTTCTTGAGAGCTGTTCTTGAGTTAGTGTTTCATAGGTAACTGACAGTGTTGGCTTTGAAACTGCTTGTTCTAAAATTAGATTTTTTAATTTATTTTTAAAAATTATATTCTGCTGTTGTCTTTTGCTTGAATTATTTTATGAGGGATTCTTCTCTTGATGCCTGGTTTGTAGAAAAGTTACTGTATCTCTTTAGATTTTTATGGTACTTTAATGAATCTTACTGAATAGTAGATAAGGCACATCTATCCAGTTTTGCAAAGGAAGCCCCATGTTTGAGGCTTCCACATGGGCTTTCCACATGGAAGAACATGTGGAAATATGAGGACACACCATAAAAAGTGTAAAAAGTTCATCACCTGATCTAACATTACTGTTTAAGAGCTGTACAGATGTGGGAATTAACGCTGGTGGTTTATTTTAGTTGAGTATTCAGAATACATTCAGGTATGTAGCTTAATCTAGTGGATTTATTTCACAGCATTAGTAAATATTTTGCTCAAAGAATATTAAAAAAATTAAAAAACCCACAGCAAACTGGCTTCTTCACACAGTTTTACTGGATAGATTAATACGGCTGCTGTTTTTGTGGAAGGTCAAAATCTATGCTTTTGTATTAATTTTTTGCCAGAATACCACAAAGGTTGTACTTTTTAATAACTTCCGTGTTATGTTTTTACATCAATCTTGAGTAAGGCTAAAAAAGTTAAGCTTGGGATGGATTAAAAACAACAACCCAGTGGGAGTAGGAAAAACACTTTATTTTGAATTTTTTTACGTGATGCACTTTCAATCCCTAGAAAGTATTGAGAAGTCTTCAAATCATTTTTCAGACTTTCCTTAAAATACCAGCATGAATTTCTCCTTTTATGTTTATTTTTGGGTTATGTACTGGAATTTTCATTGAGGCGGGCTAGAGAAGTTAAGTCTTCGAAGAATCTCAAGTGGTCATGCACCTTCTTTGATATCGTTTTAGTTCAGTAGCTTGATCTACTTCTGTTTGCCTTTAGTGAGTTCTAACATGTCCAGAAGTTTGCAAACTAATGATCAAATAATATTACGAAATTAGGTCATCTAAAAAGGCATCTCTGTTTGGGATTTTGGATGTTGCTGATTTTTTTTAATTTGCTTTTTTTCAAACAAGGCAGGAGGAAAGCGATCTTTAAGCTCTCTTTTATACATTCCAGATATGCAGTCAGAGCTGTTTTTCACCTGTGTTGTTTTTTGTTATAAAATCAGGAAACAGCAACTAAGAAGTTGCCTGTCACATTGTCAATTTATTTGTCTAAATGAAGTATTTTCTTGTAGTCTGTAAGTGTTGCTTATTAATTAAACTTTACTAGTTGTATGTGCCAGTTAGTGACAGTGGCTTTATATAGGTATGTTGCAGTATTTTACTGAATAACTACACTGTGATGGCAACAGGCTCAGCAAAAGTGCAGATTTTGGAAGTTAAATTACGCTGGGGATCAATTGTTTTAATGTTTGTGTTTGATTGTGTGGGTATCTATTAATGGAGATTTATTATGGCTAATTAGGAGTGGGAAGAAGAATGGATCAGTGTTCACTAAATGTTGTCTATATGAGGACAGTTCTCAGATAGCAGACAACTTGATTTTAAAGATGGACAGTGGTCCATGTTCCCCAAAAATGCTTCTGGCTACTTGTTTTGTGTTACATTACGTTTGTTAAGTGTTCCAGAATTGCATTATTTGTTACACAGACTTGGTTGAAAGTTGTACTGTGGGCCACTCTAGCCTTGTAATACACTGATAAGGAGGTTGGTGAGGCAAATGGTTCTGGAAAGGTCCTTTGTAATGTTTTTTGTTGATTTCAGCTGTGGTTCACACAGCTGGTGAACAAGCTGCTCTAAAGTCTTGGGTTTGGCTGGAAAAATAAGTCTCTTACGGTCAGATCTAGAATGGTTGCAGGATGTAGTTGTGGAAGTGGCTGCTGCTGGTACCTCCACACATGAGTGTTTAGTCCTGGAGGATACTAATGATTATTTTATTTTCTGATTATTTTATGGTAATAAAACCACAAAATTTTTGTGGTAAAAGTGGAAAAGCGGTGCTTTGATGTCATATTCACCACTAGGAGTCTCGTATTCAATTCTGCTTCGTTCTTACAGCTTCACAGTTAGTTTTGGGGACGTCAGCTTTAAATTTTGAAGGGGTTATAGCACTTGAGCAATTGAATTACTGTAAGAAACAATACCGTGGAATGACTTGTGACTCTTGAGGTGTTTTTGATCTGTTGGCTGCTTAGACAGGACCACCGTGTGACTTGTCTTCAAAGTGAGTTTTTAGTTTAATTTTTGCTGAATTCTGGATGTGTTGCTCTTGTCAGAAAGAGCAGCCAAGAAGCTAGTGGTCATGACATATTCTGCAAAAAAGACCTGGGGTGTAATTTTGTGTATTGCTCAGTGTCCAGCTTACCTGCAGGATCAGCAGAGCCTGTTTTCAGATGAACGACAATGCTTGACTGAGCTTCTCACCTGTATTTAGCTTTTTGCCTTCACAATTCTGTGGTATCCAGACCTTTATTTTAGTGCTTTGACTATGCATTGTTAGTTAAGGTGCTACAAATTCAAATGTAGTTCTTGGAAAGATCATTTCTATAGTTTAGCTCATTGCTAAGTGGTTGGCAGACACATTAATCTTGAAGATACTGCCATGAACTGAGGATGTGATATGATTATCTCTGTTTCAGAAAAAGGCTACTGAAACAGTAAAACAACACATCTGAGAATTTTGAGCAATCAGATTTCTGTAGCCCAACTTCAAAAATTTTTATGTTGTTTATACAGTATGGTTCTCACTGGCTTAATTTTCAAAATGAAATCCAAATGTTTTAAATTTAAGAACTTTTCGCCCTTTTCTACAATATTCCTTTACTTGATATCTTGATTGCCTTTTAATTTTTGCAAAACATGAAATGGATGTCTCATAAAAATAATCTTTTGCAGTTGCAGAATAATTCATTCCCATAGCACATTTGCTCTGGTCCCTGGATGATGGGGAAAGTAGTTTATCATCTTGTTATAAATGATATTTGCATATGGATAGGGGTGAAAGAAAAATAAAGGTTGTTTAAGCAGTCTTAAAATAAGATTTCTGATTATAAGCTTATCCAGTTTCACTTTGTAACTTTGCTTATTTTCTGTTGCTTCCTGATATTGAAATAAGGCAAACAAAAAAAGGAACTCTGCATTGTCAATAAAGTGGCCCATAGTAAAATTGCATGGCATGGAGCCTTTAGACATGTCACCTTTAAAATGCCTGGGGATCATCATGGATCGAGTTGGGTGCAGTTTGGCCCAAGATGGGTGGTTGTTTGCTGGTAGGCTTTGCAAATGCCTGTAGACAGCAGAGGCACCATCCTGGTCATGGAACTGTGGAATTGTTACGGTTGGAAAAGACCTCCAAGGCCAAGAAGTCCAACCATCAACCCAACAGCACCAAATGCCTCCGACAAGCTGTGGGTGGAAATGCTTTTCTTTCCCAATTCCTCCATTTTCTGATTCTGTTGTCGCTGCTTCTTTCCTAATTTATTTTGAACTTCTCTGTCTGAGTCCCAGCTTATTTCCCCTTTCAGCTGTAGTTTAGATTGTATTCATTTTCCCACTTTCCATGTTCTTCCCTTCTCCTCACAGGATTTGATCTCATTGTTCCATTAAAGCTCTCTTAGGTTCTCATCATTTGTATTGCCTATACTTTTTCAGCGACTCACAGTTTCTCTACTTCAACTCCTAATTCTGCCAATCTTCCATCTGATTTTCCAGCTCATTTTTTGTGTCTTTCCCAGCCAGTCCCAAAATAGTCTCTATTTCACACTGTCCCATTCTGACTCCTATTCTTTAACCATTCTTGTATTTTTGGCACCTGTATGTCTTCGTCAAGCCCAGTCCTGTGCCTCCATACTCTATGGGGCTTAATCTTCTGTTAACAACTGAATATTTCTTTTCTGAGAAACAACCTTGTAGCAGGTACCTCTGTTTCCATATATCTCTACCCTTTTTGCTCTTCCTCAGCACTTTTTCAGGTAGTTTTCTTAAAATTGGCTCATTACTTAGAAGCAGGGTAAAGAGGTATTTCTGTGGCACAATAGCACCCTTCTCTTCCCCATACTTATTTGAAGTAGTGTCAGACAACGTGCCTCTCGGATTAAATCTGATATATGTAGCACATGTACTCATTTAGCCTTGTTTTTGTCAGATAAACTTCTTGCTCTTATAGGTTCTTTGTCCTTTAGTCCAAATTCACCTTGCATATTTTCCTGTTTAGTTTAAAGGTTTAGTGAATAATTTGATGCCAGTTTTTGTTAACAAATTGAATTGCAAGGCTGGAAAACTGTAAGAAATTACATTTTTGTTGTAAGGATGTTGATTTTTTAGTGCATAACTTCAGAGACTGCATATAGTAGCTTGCTAGTAAGATACTAAATTATTCTCTCATAATCTCTAAGGACTTTTCAATAACTGAAATTCTCTGCATCTTAAGAAAATTTTGTTTCTGATTAACTTCAGTCCCAACAAAAAGATACTTCCCAGTTTACTGATTTTAGGCTGAGGGCACTTGTAGTGCTTTTCAGTTTTCACTTGTAAACAAAACAGAAATAGACTTCCCAGTCCTTAGGACTGCCGATGATCTCATAGCAGGCCAAAGCTAACTTTAGTTGACTTTTTATATGTTTAGCCCTTCAGTTCATTTCTTTTTCTCAGGAGCTCTGAACAAAGAGCTGAGAGCAAACTTCGGTGATGGTTGGGATCTCCACTCCACCACAGCTTCCACAGTTCAAATTCCCAGATCTACTAATTTGTCCAGTGGGCTTTACCCTCCTTTCTGATGATCTGTGGGAAGATATTAAGTTATTACAGTTTAGATGCTATGTTGGATGTCAAAAGCTATTTTTTAAAATCATTGTTGCCTTTGTTGTAGTGTGTGAAGGATGAAGGCTGTATCTGTATCTGTTGCTTGTTCAGGATTTCAGGGGTTTCTTTTTGTAGAGAAGTAGACATAGCCAATGTGTGTCTTCAAAGAGGAAAACTTTGCTGAATTATGACATTGCACTCACTGAGCTTTCAAAATCAGATACTAAGAGCATTATTATTTCAAGCAGCCCCAGGATCACCATCAAAGGATGTAACGCATCTTGAGACTGAATGTCATGAGAAGATAAGAAGTAACTGTGCAATGCAAAAAGAACACAAAGGAAAATAGTGAAAATCCAAATAACTTGTTATGAGTAACTTGATTAGGCCTAAACACTAAGTGCATTTTCTTATTAGAAAATAGAATTTCCTTGATGTCTGAACCCTTCCTGGCAGAAAGTTACCTTTCCATTGGGGAAAACCCAATCCTTTTTCCTGTGTGGGGTTTTTTTGGGGGTGAGGTGTGGGGAGGAGAGTTGGTTTTAGTGGTGTTTTGTGTTTGTTTTCTTTTTTATGGTTCATTGTGAATCTGTGATTATAATATACCGAATGGAAGTCACGTTTTCCTCTATTTTCTTTCTTTCTTTTGGGTGCTATGCTACATAGATCCCAGAGTAATCCTGGTGCTTCTTCCAAAATAACCTGGCTTGAAAAATAATGAGAATGTTCTCAAAATGCACACTGAGAGATGTTTTGTCTAGTGTTTCTATTTCAGAACAAATACACCAGAATTCTGTATGGGATGGAAGTTTTGCTTCTTGGTTTTCTTTGACCAAAACTTGTCCCTTCAACCAGAGATAAGTTTTGCGAACCTTAGAATTAAAAGTGTATCCAGGAGAGTGAAGAGCATACTGGGGCTGGAATAACAGAATTTTCACTAGAATTGAGTTGTCACTATGAATAATAGCAGCTGGAGGTGGTATTTAGCTGTGATATTCATTCCAGGTATCTTTCCTGGAGTCTTTCTGGGCATGTGCTTACAAATGAGTTGAATATTTACGTGCCATTTTAACTGCTAGAGATGAACCTTTAGTAAGACACTGGTAGAAAGGTAGTGGAACTGCAACTTGTATATTGGTCATTAGTGCTGTGGTCCCTGAGGGGATTCTTCTTGTTACTCGGTGATTGCTCTTCCCTGAATTTGCCCAAATTATTTTCTTTTATTGCTTGTGGTGTATTTTCCCAAATGTTCTCTATTTTTTCAGTGACTTAAGTAATTTCAGTCACACAAAAGCATTGTTTAGGGCATGTATCAATAACCTGAGCCTTTGTAATGCTAGATAAATTATGGTTTTTGGGGCTGCATATTGTTTTGGGTAATATTTTTTCACTGTATGTTTTAATTATGCAGAAGAAGACAGATTATTTGATACTATGATGTTGGTTCATTTACTTAAAATGAATAGAAAAGATTCTACAGGAGATGTTCTAATTTGAAAAAAATAGGAAATGGAAGGGACCAATAAGTACTTGATTACTGAATTGCCTAATTTTCCAATAACTGAAATAATGATTTGCATTAATACCCGAATTTGCTGAATATCACATCTTAAATATTTGGTTTTGGAATATCACTGTAACTGATGTGCACTTGGTGCAGGTTTGCATTTGTGTACTAAACCAATGAATGGATATTAAATTCATGTGCTTAAAAGAAAAATATTTCAGATTAAGGTAGCCATTTTCTTGGTGGTTTTCCGATCAAAACCACAATATATTAAATGCTTTCCCAGTCTCATTTATAATCTTTATTCTCATGGAAAAAAGAATTTGCAGGTGTCCTGCGTACAAGTCTCCTTCTGTTGTGGAACACAAACTTAAGTACCACATTGAAAGAAATTATGATAATGAGACTGCACTTCCTCCCTGGTTTAACTCTTCTGTTAAATGAAATTTAGGTAGAATGGGAGTATTAGGTAACACTTAGCCAAAAATTCTCCTTCATATTTTCCCACAGGGTTTTAGTGTTCTGGAATGTCATGCTGCCGTAGTGTAGCTAATAACCTCTGTACACAAGACTGATCTCAATATTGATGAGTATACCTTTTTCTTTGGAAGTGTCTGATGTTGTCTGTTGCCTTTCTGATTTATGTAGTTAAGTGTGATAAAGAGTGAGGCTTATGAAGAGTTCTAGTGCCTGGGAATAGGGTGCTAAAACCATAATTTGTTCGAGTGAGTCTTGGAGATACCGGCTGTGGGCAGGAAAGACGACAGGGCAGTGTTCCGAAACAGCTGAAGAGTTGTTGCAGCCTCCCTAAAACTGTGTTACTGTGTTACTTTTTAGGATGGGGGAATGGAGGACAGAACTGCCACAGGCTCTTCATTCTATCCATCACTTCTATTGTCTGCTCACTTATTTCCTCTGTGCGACCAGGTCCTCACTGGACTACAGGCCACTGCCCCTTATGCCTCCCTTAGCAAAATTTGTCTTCTGTGTAATTCCAGCCTGTCTCCTATGCTCCATCATCTTCTCTCCCCATTCACTGAGGAAAGTTTCCTGTTTCTTAGAGTTCCCTGTCTTTGGTAAGAAATCCTTGGGCTGATACACCTGAATAATAATGGCTCCACAGCATCATCTAGTGGCTTCCTTGTTTGCCAAACTTCTGGCAGATCTCAACTAGGTCTCTTCAGGTAGTCTTCTAAGGGAAAAGCTTTGCTGCTGACTGACAGCAAAGCACTTGATTCTCGCTCAGGGTTGTCAGTAGCCTGCAGCTGCGCAAAATGCAGCTCAGCACTTTGCAGCCTCTGGAGCACCATGTGCTACACTGTGGTTAAGTGCAGGTATTGACTAACTTGATATTTCTAAATGGAAACAGTGTGTCCCGTGTTGATTAATTTTTTTCTGAAACTGTTTTTCTGCAGATACAAAGAAATTACTGCATCCTGTTCTCTATTCATAAATTAATAATAATTTGAAAGTTAATCACTATTGTGAGGTTTCTCAAGGATGGTGATGACTTTGTAAACCTTATGTCACCCTATAGCTTTTTTCACTTAAGAGGTTTGTATTCTGATCTTTAAAGAAATAATAATTGAAAAGCTTAAGATATTTCTTACTAATGGTATTTTTCTTAATTAAAATGGCCCAGGCACTCTCCACTACCTGTACTGTTTTTGCTGTAATGTTTTCACCTTATGTATTAGGTGAATAGTATCTACAAAGAGAAGATTGTAGTTGCAGGTGTCCGTGGTTCAGGTTAGAAGGGTGTTCAGCTGTCTGTTAAAACAGTGTATACACACTGTAAGGGCTTTAGGACACAAATAGCAAAGTAGGTGTAAACTGATTTTCTGCTTGCTCTTAAAGAATATGGTGTTCATAAAATCAGGACCTTAAAATTTGACAAGTACTATACCCCAAGCAGTACACAGTGTGATGTGACAAAATGAGAGTGGTAGCAGTAGAGGCTACTGGTAAGATACCTTTCATCTTTACCAATAAAAGGCTATTTGTGTTTGTAAATTTAATAAAAGTTGCTTTCTTTAACAGGCTGGACTAATTGAAGCCAATGGAGAGCTTAAGGTGTTTATAGACCAAAACCTAAGTCCTGGAAAAGGTAAGAACACAACTCTTAGTAAGACTCTCCATTTCTTAATTTTTAATTGTAATGCATTTTAGTGGCTTTAAACTGCTTTCTTAGCATAGATTTTGTAAAGTTTTTCTTAAGTTATATGATCAGTAAGAAAACCATAGATTTGCTGTTGTTTATAATGGTCTTAAAACTTGGGTGCAGTTCAGTGCTCGTTTGTCCCATATGTGATGTCCTTAGTGTAGCTTGTGTTTAAGTGTAGACAAGGATGTTCTGAAACATCTTTGGGGCGCTGTGTTTTAGCAAATGGGAAAAGAATGCAGGGGGTGGAAGTTTAAAATGGGTTATTACAGTTTTTATGATAGTGCATCCACTCTGCTGCAAGCTTATCTCGAAATATATTGTGAACAGAACTGTTTTGGACTTGCAGATAGTGCCTGTGCATGTATGATAATGTAATGTCATTAAGAAATTTAATAAAAGACAAGGTATTAATTTGAACTTGAATTTGATGCATGAGTTAAAAAACAGAGGCTTCCTAAACATTTGGGGAGTTAGGAGCTGCACTTTCCCAGTTAGCATAGTTGGGGTAAAACCAGAAGTGACGCTGAAGTTCTGGACATGTGTGTTATGTAGCCTCTTCTGTAAACTGATTATGCTACATTTGAAGACTACAGTTCATGTATTCTTACAGGAGGGCTGTTTCCATAGCAAGACTATAGGACTCTTCCATAATTCCAGTAAAATATATTCTTGTCAGTTTATGCATTCTGCTGGTGACAGTTGTTTATCAGGTTAATAATTTTCTCCAGCATGTTAACCTGCTCTTTATAAATAACAACTGAGTATCTTAACAGTATTTACTAATTTGACAGGCCAACTAGCCACTGTTTCCTAGGTTGCTCATCAGATGTGCTCTTTGTCCCCTGTGTTTTCCTTATTGTATCCTTTGAGCCTGATTGATTGCTTTCATTGGCTTCTTTGAATACATGTGACTAAAACAGTGTGTGTGACTCCTAAGTGAAGTGTCAGTCATTTTTCTGTGCAACATCATGTTTGGTTCATAGGCATCTCACAATATATTTTGGTGAAATGGCTATTTTCCTTTGTTGCTTCCAAATAATGGCAGTCTGCTTTATTCTTTTGTGTGACAGATGGTGTCCTTTGATAGGCTGTATAAAGTAAGGTGAAATTTATATTAGGACAGTAATTTACTTTCTGTCTTACAAACCTTACTGTTGACTAATCTACTGGTTTTAAGCATTGTTGGAATACTGCAGTACTCCCAGATTAACCTGTAGATCAGTTCAGGTGAATTCCTTTAGTATTACTGCTTTAGTATTTTGTATACTGTTTCAAGAAACCCATTTAACTTTTGTCACCCCCACTAGGTACAGCAAGTATTTTATTGGCATCTCACTAGACTCTGTCTTGGACATTTCCTTGTCTAAAATACATATTGCTTTACAAAAGTGGGATATTCCACTAATCTGTCCTGTTCTGCATTTGTTGGAGAGGGCACTGAGGGTCAGTAAAGACATGTATTAACTGGTGTATTTCCATAACCACAGTTACACCCCCCTGAGCTCAAGTGTGTGCAAGTAGGTACCTGATCCTTAACAGCTGTACCATATGTCCTAACCCTGTGGGCAGTAAAAGTGTTTTTTTTTCAGGGCAGATACTTGAGGATGATACATTTTGCACCCACACGGGTGTCTAGACCTTTGTTACAGTCAGTGGAGATCTAGTCAAAACAGTGCAGTCTAAACAGCAAGAACTGGAAGTGTGATTCTTCCATTATCACATAACTCTTTTAAGTAGAAAAATTGGAGGCCATTTCGTTGCGTATAGGATTTTGTAAATGAATTCAGGTTATTAAATTGTTTATTATAGCCCTGCGCTTTGTCCAGTTTGAGAGTTGAGCTCTATTCTCAATTTATAACACAGCAAACTGAACTAGCCTCAATTTCTGCATCTCATTGCTTTTAGGGGAGTTCTGTGAAGTTAATAGGTAGTAACTAATTCTTAATAGTGAGAAGAAACAACTATTTCTCTTGGCTTCATCAGTTTGTGGATTTTGTCTCTAGCTTGTCTGTGTTTTATGTACATGCTCTGTAGTCTTAATCAGAACTTAAACTTGCAAATATTTGTCACTAAAGAACTCAGATATGTATCAGAATTTATTCACTAAAGTGGTACTTTTTCCTTTGCCACTTTTTATAATTTTTAGGGGGTTTTGTGCAGTCTTTAAACTTTGACAACTACACACAAAAGTACTATGCTCTTTCCATGAGCAGCTGTCTGCATTGCATGACATTATATCAACAAAGTGCTGTCCTCTGCTTTTTAAAATCTCTGCAAAATTTATCTTAATTTCACAATGGAGAGGATTCAGTCCAGAACAATCATGGAGTAACTTTCCATAGGACAGCAGAAGTGTATCTGGTATACTTTTTATGGTGAATTGAAGATGGTTAGGAAAAAAGCTGTTCTTACTGCTTATGTTCTTACCTGGTGGTCATCTTTAAAAGGGTTTTTTGTGTGTTTTTGTTTGTTTGTTTCTGTTTTTTGTTTCGTTGGGTTTTTTTCCTTCATCTTCCCCTTTGGATTTGTATTTCTTAAAAGAAAGGAGTCTTTTCTGCAAGTCAATCACAAGAGGAGATTGAGAGTACATTGCATGATTGATATTGGTTATGGGATCAAATCTCCCTACTGCGTAAGATGAGTGGTTTGTTCAGCCCAATCTGCTGCCCTTGACAGCAGTAACTGGGCAGGCTCTTGAGGGAGAATGCAGGAGCCTGGCTACTTTTTCAAGTTCATTCTTCTTATGTTCCTACAGCACTCAAAGTTATTGAATTAGTAATAACATTCCATCATAGTTCTGGAAAAGTCCAGCTTTGAGACTCAGTGAATTGGGAATGGAAATTCCAACAAGAAATCTGTTTTTTGCTTTAGTTTCTACTTGCTGCTAGCCAGATGTGAAAGGAGGAGGAGTTCAGCTGTCAGAGGAATAAAGGTTTTAGGGGGATGCTAGAGGACAAAAAATGGCTTGCGTGCTGGGTCATAAGGACATGCTTGCAGTAACAGGGTCAAAGAGAAAGTGCAGAATATTATTAGTGAAATGATTCTGTAACATCATTGTCAGCAGTCTTTAAGGTATGTGACTAAGTGGTAGATACATGACTCAACTATGAAAGATAAGCATAGATTTACTTTTCTGGCCAGAACAGGTTATGATGCAAAAATTCTCACAGCCTGAACAGCTTTGTTGCAATGCTTTCACAGTAGGCTGTGAATGAGCTTCTGTAAATTTTTAATCTGCGCTGGCAGAAATATGGTAACTAGATAAGTTCTTTTCAGACTTGAGTTTTGGTGGTAGGGTTATGTTGCTGTTGATTCTTAGATGAATAATGAAGAGGGGACATCACCATCTTGCTGAACAGTTATGCTGAACAATCTCTTGCTCAAAAAGTCCTAAAGATTTGGAATCGTAGAGAGAGGGTATGTTAGAGAACAATCTCTGTATGCAAGTCTTATCCATACATTCATTCCCTGACTGTTCATTAATGTCTGCTGTCAGAAACAGGTTACCAATGTAGAGAACATTTTTACTTCAGCAAATGGGGACATGCTTCCAGTAGCTCATTTTGGAGAGATTGGTCTCAGTCAGGAACTCCAGATTAGGGTTTTTGTTTTAAAGCAGAGACTGACTTTATTTATTTTAAGAGAAGACAATATGTAAAAAAACCCAAAACAAAACCACAACAAGCCTCACAAAGCCAAACAACAACCCCACAAAAGTTTGTTTATAATGAGTAATGCATGTAATTTTGAATAAATTAGTCATAAACATAAAATACCATTCTAGAAAATGCTCTAAAAAATTATTTCCTCAAAACTATCTCTAGTATGAAACAAGAGGTATCAACCTATATATATGGTAGAAATGAGATGGCAGCTTGTGTTTTCTCCAGTGCTTGTGCAATCTCCAGAAAAGGAGATTTAAATTTGGCCATGTTTTCTGAAAGCCCTGAGTATTTCCACTACTGGAGTGTAACATTCCATATAGCCTTGAAAAAACAGTATGACTGTGAAAGGTTTGTTTTACTTGGTAACTAGGTAGGTGGTTTCTAACTGGCTAATTAATTTTGAGAGTTAGCAAGTACATATGGTGTGGAAAGATAGAAAGAACTTTTAAAAGGGGCTGAACTAGTAAAACTTCCTCCTGAATTTGTGTGTTCTATTGGTATTTGGCAATAATTTAGAAACCGAGAAATTTTGCTGTTTCTGGATGTTATTTTGAAGAAAACCATCACTTTCTGGTCCTTGCCATATTCAGATGAGTGTTAAGTATTAAACAGAACACTATTCAATTCTAATCCTTACCCTCACTTGTGGAGAAATTTGGATGAAAGAAATAATTTTGCTTCAGATGGGTGTGAGGGAAAAGGTAACCAGTGGTATTAATATTGTTTTGAAATTAAAGCCCTTAGTTTAAAAATCACTCAGAAAGTTGGATCTTCTCTTATGCCAGTAGGTGGCATTATTGGTATGTAACCAGAAAATGCTTTTAAGGTATGTCTCTAGATCCTTTCACCACTTACTTTAAAAAAAGATTTCACATTTTATTGGTTAATTGTTTTCAGATTTAAAAAAATCGAAGTCAAACATGTAGCATTTTAAGGTGTGTTTAGACTCATATTTCAACACTGCCTAACTATAAGATTGTTTTGTTCTTTTTATTTATATGACAAGAAACTTGTAGTGTAATGTTATTGTTACTTTTACTTGAAAATTTATACTCTGATTTTTAACAGTGGCTGAAATTGTTCCTCTGGAATAGAACTAGAGATCAATTTCAGAATCCATGAATTATGCTTCTGCTAACAGATTTCATGAAATTCGTATAAAATGCATGTGTATTACTGCAGCTGAGGTAAATCCAATTATTATTGTCTGAAGTCAAGCTAAGGAAATAAAATTATTTCTGGAAGTAGAAATGGAATTTTGGAAAGTCTAAAAGTAGACCCCAGTTTATTTCAACATAAACTGGGAAAAGCTGGTTCATAATAGCTGAATTAGTCACATCTAAGGATAGTAAGAATCACGTAGAAGTCTGAGTTGATGTAAGCAGTTAGTGAGTACTACACACTGGGAGAGATGGATGTCTGTAAAAAGGCTCAGAATTGCTGTATAAGGATGTTTGTTGTCTTAACAGGATGGTGTAGCTTGTTCAGTAAGTAGAGGTTTTAATTGACTTGGCACACAACTGGAGACAATCATCTGTGTGTTGTCACCCAGATACCCTCAAAAAGAATTCAGTGTTTTCTGAAAATTAGCATATAACTAGCTAATAAAATAGCCTAAAATATCTATGATGTTTGCCATAGAGACATTAACAACTGCAATGTCACAGGAGTGGCATGTGAGGAACCCTCTCCCAGGTATAATTACCACCTCTATTGTATGACAAAGCTTAGTTTGTTAGAGACTGTGTTACAAGGGAACTGAATTGCTTTTCTGTTGACTGCTGTCTTTTCCACAAGTAAAGAAAACATAAAGGCAGATTACTTCAGAAAATGGTAGAGTATCTAGAATGAATGGGATTTCTGCTCCTGAGGCAAGGAGTACCTCAGCCCATCCTCTCTAACCTGAACACCAAATTCAAAGGCAGTACTATTTCAAGAACTGGAGGAGTCAGCTTTTCTGGAGGTCTGTCTCACTGTCTGCAGAGGGCACTCACTTCTTTGATTTTAGATATACTGTGTCTTTTTTCTGTGTCATCTTAAGTTATTTTAAGTGTTCTTAACTGTACCACCTACCCTTTAAACTGCCAAAATTCTGCAAGGGATTCTTTCTTTTTGGTAAAACTCTTTGGTTTGTTTTTATATGCAAGCAAAGGTCCAGTTAGCCAGTAAACCAAAGAGCACACTTACTTGTTTGTAGACAGATAAATAACAGATTTTGTTAGAGTGCTGCTTCTTGTGATCTGCAATTTTTTTTTGCCATTACTCCTCGATTCCACTTTCATCATTATCTTATATTTGGAGGTATTCTTGAACATCGTACTGATGAAGTTCTATTTCCCTTTAGGCTTAATGATTGCTTAGAAGTTACTAATAATAGTTTTCCAAACATCTGGGACACTGAAAATGGAAGAGCAGTAGTAGTAGTTATATCCTTCTGTATACATTGTTTTTTCTGCTCTACATGGCACTTTCCTGAAGTCTTTAAGGAAAAAAAAAAAAAAAGTTGTGTCAGTACTAGCAGTATTAATAATTTATTTTGAAAAGGAGGAAGAGTTGGTGCCAGCAAAACTGTTTGCAAACTTGTGGTTTTAATTTTTACATGCTGTTATGTACACTGTATGTTGTCTGTGAATACAGGATTATTGGGATTGCAGTGAATGCTGAGTAACAGTAAATAAGAAATTAGTAGTGAGATTTGTTTGAGAAACTGAGCTGTCAGTCACTTGCAAATCTAAGTTGATAAAATTACTTCTGGTTGTACTTCACAAAAACCCCCCATATATGATGAGCCTTTGAAAATGCAGATGAGTATGAGTAAAGTGTTGCATGTGAGGCAAATGAGAAAATAGAATATTCAGAAATACACTTGGGCAGAGACGTTGAAAATAATCTCTTTTAAAAAATTATTTTTTTCTGTATAATTTATAAGTTGACTTTGACTTTGCTTTCAACTGTGATGTTCGTGTCACTATTCTTTTACTTACATTTATGTTTCCTTGCCAGTCAGTTTGTGCTGTACCGAAAGATGAACCTTGGAGTTTCTGTTTAGAGCCACATTGGTTCAGTTGCATGAATTAACTCTGGTACAGCACTACAGGGAATTTTAGTGTAATTTAAAAAATTAAAGACACAGAGTGGTTGCTCTTCCCTTCACATGGATGTTTTAGTTGCCAGATAGCTATTTCTGTTCAGAAAATAAAATTATTAATAATAGGAGGCTGGAGGTCATCTAATAAACCTTACCTTCAGAGCAGGGTCAGCTTTGACGCACAGAGCCTTCAGTTCTTCAATTTTGCTGTATGTCACCAAGGAACCTCCTATGCAGCTGTTGCTGTGCACTGCCTTTGGCATTTTTCCTTGGTTGGAATTTGCTATGCAACAGCTTGTGACTGTTCCCTTTTTTCCTTTTGTTGTGTCCTCTGTCATCTCTATAACTTCCATTTAATATTAGAAGGTAGTGATTTCTGCAAATAACACTCCTTGCTCCACCTTAACCTTCTCTTCCAGAGGCTGCACACACCAACCTCCCTGAGCTCTTTGTGCAGGATATAGTCCAGTACCTGAGGCACACTGGTGTCTTCCTGCTGCATTCTCTCCTGTTTGCTAATGCCTGCCTCTCATGCATTGTGGGCCCCAAAACTGAACAGAGGTATCCAGGGACAGTGTAAGGAGTGCTGAAAGAACAGGGAATAATCACTTATTGTTGTATGCTTCCAAATGCAGCCTGGGATGTGCTTTAAGTCTTTATTAGCATAGGGGGAGCATCTCTGGGTCACACATAGCTTATTGTTTGCCCAGGCCCCCTGATGCTTTCCTGAGCATCTGCTTCTTAACCACTGACCCCGACCTCTGCTCTTGTGTGGACTTCTGTTGGCACAACATTTTTGTCTTCATTGGCTGTGTAAAATTTTTTAATAAACAGCATAAACAATTACTTTATTTTTAAACATACCAGAATAATTAAGTCTCTTGAGTGAATCTGAAGAGAACAGGGTCTCATGGGAGTATTGTTCTTTATGAAGTTGTCCTACTGAAGTAATATTTGGAAGTTATTGTAGGAAAAAACTCACAACATGAATGGGTAGCACTCATTGTCAGAAAACCATCTTTGAATTCTTAAAGGAGCTAGCAATGTGCTTCTGTGTAACTCAGTATGGGTTTAATTGATACAGTACCAGAAGGAAAGATAGCCACATAGCCTTCACCAGTTTGTGAAGGGCTCAGATAGTGGCAGGTGAGTAAGTCAGACTTCTGACTTACTGACTTCTGCAGTGGAGTGGCAGCTTGGTTGAATGTGTAGCAGAGAAGCAGTGCATGTGTGGACAGATGTGATAATGGTCTTCAACAGGGCTTTTCTAGAGGGGGGAAAAGGGAGGGTCTGCAGTTACTTCTTTTCAAAGTCATACTTTGAAAGAGTCAACAGCCATGTGGATAAGGATTATCTAATCAGAGTGATGCCCTTGGATTTCTTAAAAATAATAAAAAAAATTGATTATCAAGGTCCTTAATCAGCCTGTTAAGTTAAGGTGAGATAGAATGGGATGGTCCTCCCATGGGTTAATAATTGGTGAAAACTGAACTTGGTACAATGAGTATCCCAAGTGATCTATTAGCACTGAAGGAAGATCATGAAGTCATCATAGGTTGTATTAATGAAAATGTGGTATCATTGCTTGGTGGGGAATAAGCACATTGAATTTTGAGAATTCCCAAAAAGCAGGGATTAAAGTAGTAAACGAGACATAAATAACAACTGCATTCCATGGTCATGACTACAGTAGCTCTCCTGTCCTTTCTGTCATGCAAAAGAAAGGTCAGGAGAGCTAGAAAACATGGGCAGCAATGACCATCAGAGTAGGGGAAGGCTGGTTAAAGCATGGTGCTCATAATGCCAAGGTTGGGAGTTTGATCCCTGTATGAGCCATTCACTCAAGAGCTGGAATTGATGATCCTTGTGAGTCCCTTCTAACTCAGAATATTCTGTGATTCTGAGAAGATGATCAAATAGATGAGGTGTCTTGACCTTGGAAAGCAGTTACAACTCCTCTTTTATGCTGGAAATATAGTCTTCAGATTGCACTGATTTTTTTTTTTTTTAAAGCATTGAGAAGAAGTTTAAAAAAGAGCCTTCCAGGAAGCTGAGAAGAAGCTACACAAGAACTACTAGCCAGGGTGGATTATATTGATTTATTGTATTCCGCAGAGAGGATGGACAAACACAGTTCAGGTCATGATAGTGATGAGTGTACTTGAAGGGACAGGAAGGTATAACAGACTTATATTACAGCCTGGATAGCTGCTGACTTTCTGAAAGAGCACTGGGAAGCTGGTTAATAATGGAAGCAGGACATGCTGCTGCATCCTTTTTGGGAATAGATTGATCACTGAGAGTAAATTCTTATGTGAAGCCATCACTTTGAAATGGTGTAGTAGTAGCAGCTAGGAAATACAAGTCTTCTGGAGAGCAAGGGCTTAAAGAAGATTTGAATTGTCCTCAACTTCCTGTAGACTTCCTGAGTGTAAAGAGGGATGATAGACATCAAGGACCAGTTATAGCCCTCCTGATACAACCCTTGTAAAAATGCTTATTTATTGCTTCTGTACTGGGACAGTGGGAAAAAGAGAGATGAATGAGAGTTGTCCCAAGTCCTTCTGACCGCACTGACATTTTTAAAAGTCATCTCAGACAAACAACCTAAAATTTGGCTAAATCTGCCAACCAACTTTACAGTTGATTTGGCAGAAAAAAGGTCTCCAGTATTTTAAGACTAATTTGTTCATTATTTTCTTACTGTAGTCAGTCTTTGTTGCTTCTTTTTTTCTTTGCTCTGTTTTGTTGTTGGTTGGGGAGCTTTTTGTTTTGAATTGGTGGGTTTGGGGTTCTTTCCTCTAAACTATATCATGGAACATCAAACTGCTGGCAGATACCCAGGTTGTTATTTTTGTAGTTGGCTTATCTTTTTCATGCCTTAAGACTTGCTTTATCTACCAGTGCTGATTGTGTATAGGTTACAAACACGGAGAGAGAGAACAACCTTTCCTGCAGGGTTGGTCTGCTGAGTTGCAGGTATTTTTCTGAAATAATGGATTCTTGAGGATGTTTGTTCTTTAATTCCCTGCCTTCAGTTGGGAGGGGACACTTAGAGGAAAGTTGGGAATATTGTCTTGGAAAAGGCCTGTTCCAGACAAATATTATCTCCTGTAGATCAGTATGTCTCAGAAGACTGTGCCATATATATATATATATATATATATATAGCATATATACAGCATTTGCCATGTTTGTCAAGTGGTACTGAAAAAGATTTCAATAGCCACAAAGGATAGGGGTAGAAGAAGAGAGGATTATACTTTTTGTCAACTGCTGGTTGCCTCTACTCTGCTATAAGGGAAAAATCGGAATGCAAGGAATTAAAACAGACTCTCATGAAAACACTGACCTGTAAGATGACATAGAAGAAAGTTTGAGAGAATATACTGTGAATCTTAATTTCTTTTTTTGCTGCAAGTTTGTAAATGCTACATTAATATTGAGACTACATGTTTCAGGGCTGGTTTCCATTAATATGCCTTTGCTAAAACTATACAGTATGCTAACCTGAAGCTCTCTACTTGTATTTGTTTTAGGGGTTGTTTCTCTATTGGCTGTTCATCCTTCTACAGTAAACACGATTGGAAAACAGCTCCTGCCAAAAACATTCGGACAGTCTAATGTCAACATTGCACAACAAGTGGTAAGGAGACTTCATTGGGCTTTTTTTGGTTTGTTTCCTTGTTTGTGAGATGTGGAATTTCTTTGGTTGATGGGGTTTTTTTGTTTGTTTTGGGTTTTTTGTTTGTGTGTTTTGTTAGGTTGGTTATTTATTTACTTTTATTGCCATTGTTTACAAGTACTGCAAATCTGATGTAGCCTGGTAGTCTGTATCTTCATAGGCAGATTATCTAGAATTAGGTTAAAAAAAAATGTATTGCATAAAGAAGATCAAATATGACTCTAAAGTCAACATGAGGTTACCTCACTGTTCTGGTGGGTTTCTTTTGTTAGTCTTGCCATTTAAAATCGGTGTCTCTTTCAGATTCTGCTGTGAAGTCTGGCATAGGGAAATGTAAATGAAGTCCATAAACACGTTTTTATGGAGATTTGAGCTAGGTGAAATAAAATTGAAAACATAACTATATTTTAGTGCTTAATTTAAATATTCTTTTTCCTGAAATACTTACTTTGAGCTTTGTGTGAGAGATAAGAAATTAGATGTTTCAAAGAATCTTATAATGCAATAGTTAATACATAAGTTATGGTAATTCTTGCAGTAATCAAAATTGAAATTCAGTGATCTGAGTAGAATTGGTCTTAATCTTCTGGAAAGCAACTGTGGCATATAAACATCTGAACTAGAGTATCTTATATTTGTGTTTCTTCTTGAAAGCAGTAGATTTTGAATGTAGAGTAGGTTTTATCCAGACTTCTCTGTCTCACTCTAGAAATGAGCCTGTGAATTTGTGCACACTTCTTTTCTTCCTTTGTAGTGTTGAGTATTTTGGGGCTCTCCTGAGTGCAGTAGAGGTTCAGGGGGTTTGCTGCTGCCAGTTTGTTTTTTCTGCAGCTGTAATTCCTCTCCTCCTCACGCCCTGCCCTTTACTGGTCTGGCTTTCATCTTTTTGCAGAGTGATACAAATTGTAAATGTGGCACAGTGCTGGGGCTGCTCATGGAATTAGTAAGGTAGGGAATTAGAGGGCGGGACTCTCGGCAAGCAAGGTATTAAATCACCTCTTGCAGTCTTCTGCCACTGCATCCTAGGGAATAGAAACCAGCTTTCTTCAGTTCTCCATGTAGTCTATTTGAATAGACCATATTCAGCCACGTGGGTAGTTTTCACACTCTTTGGAGACGTTCGGTGAGCCAGGCCAGTTGGTATCAGAACTGATAGTATTTTTTTTGTGGGGAGAAAGCAAGCAGGTTGACATCCTGTGCCAGCAATCCCCACCCTCATGCCGTTTCCTACAATCATAAGTTTTGTCTGTGAAAAGCTGTAGAGGAGATTTGGCTTTTCATAAGAGACAGAAACATTTAAAGTATGGTAGATTGCTGCTGGAAAGGAGTACCTAAGATATTCTAGCTGTCAGAAGCCAATGTAACAAATTTATATATTTAACTGCTCAGAGAGGTGGCATAATATAAAGAGAATATTTGGTAAAAAACCAGCTGTTTGTCTTCCTAGACAGCTGAAATCAGGGACATCCAACAGTCACTAGACTACCTTTGGCATATCCTATATAACTTTCACACATGAAATGTTTCATTTTCAGTTTTTATACTTTGCTCTTGTTGAGACTAAACTGTTGAAGTTGTCCCAAGGAAGAAAAATTAAGTATTGCTGCTCAGACATAATGTAACTGCAGGGAAATACTGCAAGCTTGTGGGTTGAGGTTTGTTTGATGTTTTTTTTTCATTTACCTGATATCTGGGAGATGCAACCAGCTGCTTCCACTGGGAGGTAAATGTACCCCAAAAAAGTAGGCATATCTTTCTACAGAAGAGTAATCTATATGGTAGAATTTTTTCCCCCTAAATCCATATTACATTTAAAACAATTCAGAGATAAAAAACATCACCTGCAAAAGTGGGTGTTTTGTTTAGCTAGTTTCAGAGGTAGGAGGGCACAGCTGTGTGTGCTAATATATGTATTATTACTTATGATCAAATTAACACGTCTTCAGGAAGATTCACACAGAGGTTGGAAGACTGTGATTAGCCAAGTGTGTGCTCTTAACATATATGCAATGAAATGGGTTTGCCTAATTTGATGTCACTCAATGCAATGATGAGTAAAGTTCGTCTTTATTCTTTCTCACCTCTAACTTAGTAGTTTTTACCCTAGTGATAGGCTGACACCAGGAGAGATGGCTCTTGCAAAAGCTCTGCATTTTCTCTCTGGTTTTACTGATTTTCAGATTTTCTTGCATTCATATTTTAACTGTAAATTACTGCAGCAACTACTCCTTATACATAATTTTGTAGGGTAGGGGTGGTTTTTTTTCCTCCTTTTTCCCCCCTCATTTTCCTTGGAGGGAGAGTGTGTATGTGTATGTTTTGATCTTGTCTAAGTTAGTGCTGAACAGCGTTAAGAAATCCAGCAAGCATGAAAACCTGATTTAAGGAGGTTAAAATATAAACACTCATAACTTAGGGTGTGCTCTAATTATATTAATTATACTTGGAAGTTTTTTATGCTAGAGTGTACAAATTAAGAGATATATCTTTAATTAAGATATAAATTAAGAGATTAATCTAAGAGAAGTATGTAAAGTTAGGATAGTTTCAATCATTTCAATTGTGTCACTTACAAATGTCTTGGAATTCTTACCATTTTCCAAATAATTTTATCTTTACTGTAGGTTATTGGTACACCTCAGAGACCTTCAGCGCAAAATACTATCCTGGTAGGAAGTCCACATACACCTAACACACATTTTGCATCACAGAACCAGACTGGAGATTCTTCACCTTGGTCTGCTGGGTGAGCAAAATGAAAGCTAAGAAAGGATTAATAAAGTATTGGAACTTTTGTTTGAAATGTTGTGCTATAGCATATGCGCTCCTCAGGCTAGCAGTGTGGGAAAGTCTTTCCTTTTCATCAGGGGCACTTCACCACTGAAGTCTGTTGTACTAAAATAGGGAGTAGTCACACAATAACAAGTACCTCTTCATTTCTTGTATAAGAATGCAGAATATTTTCTGTAAGCTCTGGTAGATATTCTGACTTTACTAACATTTAGAGAATTTAGCTCTTAAAAGGACACAGGAATTTGTCTGACTTGATCCTATGATTTCTCTTACGCTGGTGTATTTTCAGAAGAATATGGTATATTTCTGATTGAACAAGGGTATCCCAGAGTATCATGTGAAATAAGAATGTAGTCCTTTTGAGAAAAAGTATTAAATACAAGGAATGCATTCTTTTGGTGTGGTTTTCTTCATGTGGCTTGTTTTTAAGGGCATCTTGTTAAATGTAGTTGCTTTAAGACTAAATTTATTATCAGTGGCCTGTTACACATAAATAGATTTCTGCTTTGGAATTATACAGTGAAATGAGATGTGAGAATTGAGACTTCCCCTTGCTGAAACTAATTTTGTTGATACTTGTATTTTTCCTCTAGTTACAAGGAAGTTTTTATTTAAAAACTTTGCAAAGCAGAAAACCTTGTTATGCTGCTTGTATCTTGTAACTTTGAAGTTCCAATAGCAATTTCATATACTGTATAACTTCAAATCTGTGTTACAGGAATAGTGTAATGTTCAGCAAGTTCAACCAATACCAGACTTCGTCTATTCAGTCAGTATCAGTATCACACTGCATAGAACATGCTCCATCTATGTGCTACTTTAAATTAAAAATAAAAATTTTAAAAAAGGACAAAAAAGTTTTCTCCTGTGATTCAGTTTCAATGTTTTAGTATTTATTCTCTTACCTCTTCTTGTCTTTGAAGTTTGGAATGTTTTCTTTATTGACTTCTTCAAGGAATATCCCTGTTGTTAATTTATTGTCTGCTACTGGAGGCATTTCAGGCCAGGTTGGATAGAGCTTTGGGCAACCTCACTGGGTTGAAGATACCCTGGCTCAGTGCAGGGGGGTTGAACTAGATGACCTTTAAAGATAGCTTCCAACCCAAACTATTCTATGATTTTGTGATTCTACTGGAGTTAGCACAGTTGGCAAAAGAATAAATTTATATTGTGTTTCACGTCAAGACAGTAGAATTGTTTGTAAATACTGTAAATTGTAGGGAAAAAAATGTAGAGGGAAGGTTGGGAAGGGATAAGAAGCAGAAGAAATGGAAAGGCTTGGGTTTTTTACAGCAGTGTGCCTGTATTTGAAAAAGAGACATCAAATATTCCAAAGTTTAAATCTTCTTAAAATATATATTATACATATATTTAGGAAGCGGAACAAAAAAGGCGAGAAGAATGGCAAGGGTTTACGTCATTTCTCTATGAAGGTTTGTGAGAAGGTACAAAGAAAAGGAACCACCTCATACAATGAGGTGGCAGACGAGTTGGTTGCAGAATTCACTACCACTGATAATCACATTTCACCAAATGAATCAGTAAGTATATGGGAAGTCAATTACATGTGAACTGAATGGGGAAAGAGAAAATTTTTTTTGAGATTTTTCTGGTTTTCCTACTGCTAAATGAAACAGTTCAGATATTAACTGAGTTTACCCATTTGCTGTAATATGTTTATTTTCAAATATTTTTGACACAGGTATATTTTTGATTAATGCACTGTGTCTACAGCAGGCTTATGACCAGAAGAATATTAGACGACGTGTCTATGATGCCTTAAATGTCCTTATGGCCATGAACATTATCTCTAAGGAGAAAAAGGAAATCAAATGGATTGGTCTACCTACTAACTCGGCTCAGGAATGTCAGAATTTGGAGGTATATGCATTTGGAAGTTGACAATGGATTTGTGTTTGAGTAAATGTTTACAGCTTTAATATGTTAATAAATATATAAGTATAGTATATATACTATATATAAATTATTAATATAATATATGATAATGAATATAAAATAAATGTTTAATATGTTCTGATACAATATGTGCCTATAATGTGCCTGTAATCTTCTGAGATAGCAACATAGAATATGTCCCAACAAGAATATGGTTCTCTTTGACTCTTTTTATTTTTTATTTACTGAATACACACTCTTCAACTTCCAGATTGTTCAAATGTGTCTTTGTTTAATTCTTCTATGTCAAAGAAACAGCTTTTACAGTACATGTGCAGTGGTTCTGAGTGGAAGGTAGTAAAAAATGAATGTGTATTTCCAACATTGCAGTAGTGGTCCTTAGGAGTCGGGAAGATTTGTTTTCCCCAGATGCCAAACAGACAGTAGATCTGTGATGATAGATGTTGCATGTGGGTCAGTACGTGTAGGCATCTCCATTGCTGCAGGCCTTAGCTTTTTGTGACAATTCTCTTATGTGAGTATGTCAGACTTTCTTATTGCATGCCTTGGGAAAGAAGTGAAATGCTTTATACTGAAACAGATTCATAAGTTCTGACAGGATTTTTTTTACTATCCTGGGATTTGCAAGATAATAAAGTTACTGAGGTTTACTGAAGTAAATTCACTTCATCAGAACAGAGTGAGATGTATTTATTCTTAATAAGTCTAAATTTCCTTCGGCAGGACAAAAATCAATGTAGAAGGTGTCAAAGTGAGGGGGAAATTGGAACAAAAGTGTTTTGGAGCTTTACTACAATGGGATAATTCTAATTTTTGTTTGATTCTGATAATTGATTTTTCAATCAATTATCAATATATATCAGTATATCAATCTATAATTGCTAACTAGATAAAGTTAATATAGGGTGTCTAATCATGAACTGAGATTTATTTGAATATCATCCCAAGTGAGCGTGGTTAGTTGAGAGAATGATAATTGGGGCGTAATTAATAGGGTGAGTATGGAAGGTGAGGTGGTTCCAAGATGACAGTGCTATGTGCTGAACAGGGAACGAGCTAATTGGAGGGATTTTAAAAGTAGATCTACTTGGATCTGTCATACAAAGTATGGCATTACCAACAACGTTGGAGCAAAAGAAAAAAGTGTGGCTCATCCAGCTGGATTTGATGTGATGGCTGATAATGTGCTAAAGAAGAGTAGGATAATATTAGTACTGAAGTAAAAAAAAGCAGGTTAGAATGTAATAATGCATAGTGAAGGTTCATGCATTTAAGATGGGAGCAGTAGTATCTTCTGATTAAAAGAGAAAACTAGTTAATTGGCTGTCACAAGAGGAGAAGAGAGTTCTGTTAACTATTAAATAATTAAGCCACAGGTGTAATACAGTGAGTTTCTGAAAGCTAATTTTAATTTGTAAAATTTTCACATCTAATAAAGTTTATTTTGCTATTCTATCTGATACTGTTTAGCTTCATCCTTACACTGTTAAAAGTCATGCCAGAGAGTTTATAAGGAATATAGGAGTTTGAAGGCTTCCTCATCAACTGTTTGTTGTTATAAATATTCTTGAACTTGTCCTTTGTGTGTAAATTAGAATGTTAGACTTGGTAAAATACAGCCTGATAATGCAAAAACGAGAGTGTGGAGCAATTAATAAGGTATGTAAGGCAGTGCAGTTTATGTGTATGTGATAGAAAAAAAGTCTCAAGTGAGTTTTGAGTTTTTTGGAGAGAAGCAGTTATATACCACACTATATTTACCAGAAATAATTTAGGTGATGTAATCACAAAGTCCTTCAAGACCCTTTGAGTTTGCTTTATGACAAACTCTCTTTTTTACTGTGCCAGGTAACCGAGCACTGCCAGCAGATTCTGTCACCTTGTCACCTAAATCTGATTGTCTATCATTAGAGTAACAGTCTGTCAATTTAATCCCTGTGGGAATCTGCTGGGGAGCTTCTATTAAGAAAGCTGTGTATTTCCTAGCTTTTTGTCTCTTACCTTTTTGTTATTATTTAGCACATATTAAATCCTGTGAGGCCTTAACCTTGGGCTCCATAGCAGCTTCATGTCTTTAACTGTCTCTCATGGATCATCTCCAATACCTCCAATATCAATAGACTTTATATCAAATGGATCCTTCTTGTCTATCTTTGCCTCTTTGAGAGACTTCCAATAACCTTTTGGTTATAAGATTATAACCTTATATAGGTTTATATAGGAATAAATTCTGTTTGCAAAGATGTTTTTATCTTCTTCACAGGTCATTTTATTTTATTCCCCAGGCTTATAGTTCTGCTTTCTGTTAGTTTCCATAGGTAGTACTGAAGTGTCTAGATAGTTAAGTCTCTAAATTATGTGTAGAACCTTAATGATTGATTGCTAAATCTCCTACTTCCAGTTCTCTGGTATTGAAATGATTTTAAAGGGAGAAAATGTTGACATAAAACACTACTTAAAACCAACAAACTGACCAGTCCTTTTTATCTGTCTTAAGGTGGAGAAACAGAGAAGAATTGAAAGAATAAAGCAAAAACAGTCTCAGCTACAAGAACTCATTCTACAGGTACAGTCAAGGTACTCTTGTCTATAGGGCAAGGTAACTTATATCTGTATTCCTCTTGTTTTATCCCAATCTGAGGGATGGGAAACTTCTAGGAAGATTAGAAGTAAATTTCAGGATAAAAGGTGTATGCAGCTTTATTTAACACTGTAGTTTAGCTGGGAGCATGCTGTTGGCCTTTGCTGTTGGGGATGCCATCAACCTTCTGCCAGTTACGATGAATTTGTTCAGAGTTTCAAGTAAAAGTTTAAACAAGGTTTATGCTGATAGGAGAAGTATTGCATCTCATACTCTCTGAATTTTTCAATTCAGTTCAAGAACTGAACTAGATACAGGTAACTAGAATTTTCTTCTGTGCTAGCATCCATAGATAAAATTATATGACTGCAGAAGTTGTCTGTGATAATGCTCTGCATTGTGCCTCTCTGGAGACTCGAGGTCATTGGTGTGTACATGGCTGGACCCCTGAGAAACAGTGGCTGAACTCCTTCCCAGATTTCCCTTACTACATTTGGTGAAGCAGCAGTCTATTTCCCAAGTCACTGTGCTGCTGATCCACAGAAATGTATTCCTGAGTAGTTGTGTTGTCTACTCAGAAGGAATGAGAATCTAAGGGATGCAGAAGTAAAGTACAGACAGCTGCCTGATTTTTATGAGTTTCTGTGTTGGTTTTGGATTTTGGTCTTAATTCTTGTTTATTTCATTTGATTTCATGACCAGAAAAATATCTTTTTTGTTTGGTTGCTTACTGTATGATTTATAACTTGAGTTTCTATGGTTTTTAATTATTCAAATTGCAAGTTTTTAAAATGGGAGCATTCCATTGCAAAAAGCAATTTTGGTAAGATGTTAAAGTCACTAATTTTAAATGGGTAATTCAGAAACCTTGGTATTCAAATCCCAAACATTAACCTTTTTAGCCTATAATTAATTTCATTATTAGCATTAAGGAGTATTTTTTAGAAAACAAATGGAGAGGATAGGATAGGATGCTTTGCAAAAATTTATTTTTCCAATCATCGTTCTCTCTCCATTCTGCCAGGGATCTGTCCAAGGAACTGTCCTGATGTAGTTAGTAGAATGTGCGTGCTTTTTTTCCCTCAGTAAAGTTTTACCGTGTTGACTTTTTTAATACTCTGATCTCTGACTCTTCTTGCATCTTAACATGCAAGAATATGGTAAACACTCCTTTTCTGCATTTACTTGCTGCAAGCATTGCTGAAATCCTTAGGAATTTTGTTGATGTGATCCTAGAAGCTTCATTCATACTTTGATATCACTGTTGCTTTTTCTAGCAAATTGCCTTTAAGAACCTCGTCCAGCGAAACCGTCAAGCAGAACAGCAGGCAAACCGACCTCCACCTTCCAATTCTGTCATCCATCTGCCATTTATCATTGTGAACACCAGCAAGAAGACAGTGATCGACTGCAGTATTTCAAATGACAAGTAAGCTAACAAAGTTTTCCATCTGGCTTTTGGTAGAGCTCAGAGTTCATACAGATGTTCATGTAGATTCGTTAAAGATTAAATACAAACTTAATTTACTTGTGCCTTTTGTATATTGAGAAACATGCACTTCAGGCAGCTGGTTTTTATACCCTTTTAATAAATAGACTAATTGATTCACCTTTGGTAAGTTATTTAAGACTTGCAATCTAGAGATACCAGGCATCTCCCTTGACATTTTATGTCATACTTAACCAAGCAGTGTTTTCCTTTGGCTTTAAAACCATGAAATGCAGCCAGCAGAATTGAAAATGGATTTTGCTTTCAGGACTGCTGTTCTCCACTTTTAGTTCAAAAATCTGCATTTTTCATCAGCTAAATAAAAACTGAATGTAAGCAGTCATGAGCAAATACATAAATCTTGAAAAATTTGATTGCTTAATGTGATGTGTCACTAACACTCAACACTGTGTGTAAAGCTTTTGAAATGCTGCAATTCCTGAAAATTGAAAGGTAGTTAAAATTATTGAAGTTAATTAAGACATTTTTTCTTCTCCAGGTTTGAATATCTATTTAATTTTGACAATACTTTTGAAATTCATGATGATATAGAAGTACTAAAACGAATGGGAATGGCTTGTGGGCTAGAATCTGGAAGCTGTTCAGCAGAGGACCTAAAAATTGCAAGGAGTTTGGTTCCTAAAGCTCTGGAACCATATGTGACAGGTTAGTTACTCCAGAAAGAGTTGGTATTTTTCCTCCTTAATATGACTCTGAAAAATCATGAAAATATCTTAGATCAGTTAATTTCCACTGGCTTGTGGTAAAGATTTCTATCAAGTTCTCAAATTTATCTGCTTTTTAGTGTTCCTTAACATAATGATTGATAAAGAAGGGACTCTTGCTCTTTGCAAAACATTTTGCGTCAAGCCACATAAGTAGATATTTGAAGTGTGTAATTCTTTTAAGAGAACAGTATTTGTTTGATTCACATGAAAAGGCAAAAAGTAGTAAGTGCAAGCATATGAAGTCATCTGTTTTCTTTAAAACAAATGGATTTTTTAAATGTATTTTGAAATTTTGTTGTTGCTTGCAGTAGCCTTTTTTAAAATTATACTGTTTTGGATATGGTACATAAATATATTTTGTTGTTTGGACTGCAAGGTTCCTTTTCTGGACTTTAAAGGATTAATCATTTCCTTTAAAGGAAAATGTGTGTTTGGAAGGATTCCTGAAATGCATGTTGTTTGTTTTACAGAAATGGCTCAGGGATCAATCAGCAGTGTATATGTCACATCTTCATCAGGTTCTGCATCAAACGGCACAAGATTTTCAGCCAGGTGAGATGAAATTCTCACTTAGTTTTTAAAATCTGGCGTCATCAAAGAAATTTGGATATTAAATGCTTTATAAAACAAATTCTGTTTTGATTAAATGTGCTGTGGATATGTGTTTTGTGTTTATTCTTAGACATCACTTCAATGGTGGTTCTCAGCAGTGTTCCTGTATAGTGTGAAAGGTGTTAGAGTGGTGTTACGCTTGAACTTGTTCTTTGTTTTTTTGTTTGGGGGTTTTTCCTAGGGTAGTTTGTGACAAGAAAACAGATACTTCTCTAAAGTTACAGTATTGGAAAAATTACTTCTTGATCATTAGTGTCTAACTTTAAGAAAGATTTTGATCTTTGGGTTTTAAACAGCAATCAGAAGCTGGTAGCGTGTTAAACCATAACTAGTATTCAACTTTGTTACTAGTTTCTTACCTGCTGTATTAATCAAAAAGATGTCCTTCCCTGAGCTCCACAAGGTTTTAAAATGAGTCAGATATTCAGCAATTGGTTTCTGTGATCTCTGAGGTCTTTTCTAGCCTAATTGATTCTCTGATCATAGAAACGTTTAACATTCGTAACAAATGCTTGAAATAAGTTCTGCATGTTTTGTGCAAGGTAGCTGAAGCTTGAGTGAGAATTCTGCCAAAATATCTTTAGAGATGCTGAACAATACCTAAAATCTGTGTTTTCAAGTAAGTTTCCTTCTGTGGTAATGACCATGGAATAGTGAAAAAGAGCACCATGTGTTTTTAAGACTCTGAAATTTGAATAGGCCACTGTTAGCCAGAGACCAATAGAAAACCAGAGGCCAACTGAGGTTCAGTATTTTGGTGAGAGTACAAGAATTTCTACCATTTCCATTTCTCAGGAGTTTGGAAAACAGCAGTGACAAATTATGTTTAATTATAGGATATATATGTATATTCATGGCAATACAAGTTGTGCTGCCAAGGCACATAAAGGCTGTACATTTATTTAACAAGGTCTCTAAAGAAAGTTTGCAGAAGTCTGAAGATCCTGCTACCAATACCTTCATCCCAGTTTCTTTGTCTTACTTACTAGGATACTCAGGTTATGAAATCCAGTTCTATTTTTATCAAAAAGAGAGGAGAACCAATTTTGGGTTTGTACTTTCCAAGTTTACAAAAGCACAAGAATAATATCTTTTGTTTTGTTTTCTTTGCTTTCTGCAGATAATTATGGCAGACCTATTGTAAGTCATCTGAATACAGCTAGGCAGATATCTTAGTAACTTGCTGCTGAATAAGTGTGCAGAACAGCAGAAATTCTTGAAAGTGTCTCACTGGATATGTTTTTCCTGTGAGCTGATAGGGTGTGCCCCTGCAGTTTCATTCAGCATGATAGACTATTGAATTGGCTCCATACAGCTACAAGTGTGCATGGTTGAATATGTGCATTAGGTGGATTAGCATTTAAAAAGTTACTAGCAAACATATTTTTGAAAGGAATTTTTATATGACTAATGTCTCTTTCAAGGGAGATGCTATAGAGATAAGGGAGATAAGTTTTGTTATTTGAAGTTGTGGCCAAGTTTAATAGATTACTGAACTATTTAGAAAGTCAGCAATTAAATAGATTGGCAAAGTAGCAAGTAATAATGGAGCTAGGAGTTTTCTGGCCCTATTAAAATAAAATACTGCACAATGAGAAGAAAATGAAAAATACAGCATGTGACAGTTTGCTATATAATATCAATGAGTTAAGGAAAATATATTAATTCCTCAATTCTCCAGGTCTTTGAATCAGGATGAGAGATTCTGAAAGACATGATTCACTTGCAAGGGTCCAGTGCTACACAGAAATACCAAAGAGCTTAGCTTTAACCTTAACACTAAATGTACTTTAGAAGAACCCTGAAAAACATATTTATAACGTGCCCGTGAGAAGGCTTAATCTTTATATTAAACCTAATGAAAGAAACCTAATAAGAACCACTTCAAAATTACTTGAGACCATTTCAGCTCTTTGGAGACAGCTTGGACATACACTAAAGACAGTTTAAAAGTGGCATGTCAGATTCATTAAAGGAATGGACTAGATATGGGAGAGATCATGAAGCAATGCCAACTGGCTTTTTTTTTTTTTTTTTTTCTTTTTTCTTTCAGTGACTTTTCCAATGGTGGAGATGGGATGTTGGCTACAAGTTCCAATGGATCTCAGTACAGTGGCTCCAGAGTTGAAACACCAGTTTCTTATGTTGGGGATGACGATGATGATGACGATGATTTTAATGAAAATGATGATGACGACTGATGCCCTTTGCTTGTAGACTATTTTTTGTTAAAATTCAGCAGGCTTCAGGAATAAATTGTTCTAGGGAGAAGTGTCTCAAATTACTTTGCCCCATCCCCCAAGGAGAATATTGGTAAGCAGTTCTGAGTTTAGAAATTGCACCTCTGATAAGCAAACAAGGATTGTTTTATGTAGGATATTTTTAAATGTGGTGTGGATGTGTGTTTTTGATACCAGTGTGTTAATGCAGAGCCTTTATTTACTCTTGTTTTAGGGGTTTTTGGTTTGTTGGTTGTTTTTTGTTTGGGATTTCTTTTTTACTTGAAGGAAAAAGAATTTTGCCCCAAATGTTCTTTCAAAGTTTGCTAAAGAAAATGTAGACACATCATTGAGAAATAAAATACTATCCTTCTGTGGAAAATGAATACACTGAATGGCAATTTATTTGGAGTGTATTTTGATTATGCCACTTTTTGAGGGATAGTGAGCTAATGTAGTAGTGTTTTTTGTTAATCATGCAGTGTCCAAAGAACCAAACAAGAAAGATACGTCCTACTTTTATTACATGTTAAATTCCAGGAATGTTGTTATGAACTTATTTTCCCTTAAATTATATCTAACATTATGATTCCATCAAGTTTATATACTTTTCACTGTATGTTGGGACATATGAATAACAAAGTTTTTGGCAAATGTTTACTGCCAGTTGGTGCAGCTATATAAAATGTCTTGAAGGTTTGGAATGATTTATTGCTTATGGTAAAATTTGCCTGATTTCTTACAGGCAGTCTTTGGAAACTTTTTATTATATAGTTGTTTACATACTTATAAGTCTATCATATAAAGACATGTACTGAAACAAATGTTTGTATTTGTTTCATAAGCATCTTCCTGTAATCTATTATAAAGTTGAAATTAAATATAGAGAATGTTTTAAGTTTTTTAACTCAAAATTTGTCAATCATTTTTAATAGTTCATTTTTATAAAAGGAATTTCAGGGCAGGTGGTAGTCTTTTTAAATTTATTCACAAACAATTAACTGCACAAATACTGTCAGCTGCCTATTCTAAGACAGTAGTCTTTTTATTGAAACACAAATAAACTTTTCTGTAATATTTTATGGAATATAAAGAGACTATAATTGTTTGACTTGTTTAACCTTGGCACTGTTAGTTTTTATTAATAAAACGCGCATGGGCATTTTTAACAAGCTCTGTGGTTTTTCTAATTCTAGGATTATTTTAGAACATTTCACTTCTCGTCACAAGACCTAGAATTAGCTGTCTTGGGATGCTGCATCTGTGCTACAGAGGGCCCAGAGTTTTTGCTTTGATTTAGTAATTTGCCCTTAGAGCTCCTGATAACTTAGGATGCAAAAGGCAGTAACTTACCTGGTATATTCTCTTCTTTCACACCTCCTTATTTCATCCATGTTGCTCCTCAGGTCAATCTTAGTACTCCAGTCTAGCTTCTGTTTAAAATCCCATGCCTAATGTCCTAACTTTTCATCCCATACTCCTCAGTCCTAGCTTTCTGTCATATATTCCTATGTCCTCAAGAAAGGTTTTAATCTACTTTGCATGTACTTCCTCCTTAAAGTGTTTTGTTAGATCACATTCTCTGCTGTCACCTGCGAGAGTGTACTGAACTGGCTCAGTCACTGCAGGTTACTGTCACAGGCAGGATTTGATACTTCCACAAAGCCCAGGGTGTCCCTGCAAAGTATTAATAACTGTGCTGGCTGTGGTAAGGGCTGCTGGATGCACACTTAAACCCTGTGGTAAATGTGAAGTGTGTTACATGGTTGGTTTTTTTTTCTTGAAGGGATTATGCATAGACAAATCTGCTGTGGGAAGGTGGGGCTCAGCATGGAACAACTGATATACTCTTAAGGTTTTCAAATTCTATCAGACATTGTAACATGAGTAAACATAACAAATTACCTTGTGGGTGTGGGGAAAGATCTGGGGGAGAGGAGACCAGTTGAACGTTGTGCTTCTCAATGAAGAGGCCATTCTCTGCAGTGCTAATGCTAAGCACAGGGTTCTTGTTGTGGATGAGAAGGTTGCTTCAAATTGCCTTTGATGTTGAATGGCAGTTCAGTTTGCAGAGGAACTTTGATTATTCCAGTTTCCCATTGTGTTCTCCAATGTATGATCCAAGATTTACCTGCAAAGAGTGAGTAGAGGGATGTTAGGGAAGAAAGGCTGAAAGAATCTGACAGTTTTCTTTTGGTTCTTAGTGGCAGAATAGTCCTCAGATAAGATAAGGTCATGGTGGGAGTGAAAATGTGACTAAACAAACATTTTTAAAATGTTTTTTCTTTTGCTTGGTGATGAATCTGAAATGGAATTTGATAATTAAGCATCGGGGTGGTTTGGGGGAAATTATTTTTTATTATATTTCTTGAATATTGATGATCTTTAAAGATTTTCTTCTTAACAATTCTGTGATTCTGTATAACATTTGTTTTGGGAGAACTTTCTAGTAATTGCAGCAATCAATAACAAGAGAAGTCTACAGACTTTTTAAATAGTTAGCTTGATTTTGAACAATCACTTGGTTAAAGTGTTCAGGTGAAAGAGGAAAAAAAAAAAAAAAGACAAAAGACCAAAGTCAAGGTGCCAGGTTGAGGTGAGGAAAGGAAATTTGAAGAAGTAGATGAAGAAAAGCAGTAGAAAAAGAACAGAATAAGAAACAGGGTCTTTACAGTGGAACTTAAAGAGAGAAGAAGGTGTAAATTGGAAAGAATGAGAAAACAAAAGACTAGTCAAAAGACTACAAAAAAGAGTAGTAGTAGTAGAAACTTATTTTAAAAAAAGGAAGGTAGAGAAACACATATGTAATGATGTCAGGCATAACATGAAAGGAACTGGAAAGTGAAAGATAACTTTAAACTGTATAGGTCCAATCTGAAAAAAGTGGTTGCACATATACAGATGGAAAATGAAGATTAAGTGCAGGAACAGAACGTAACAGGAAACTGTGACAGGAAATTGTTGAGGAAATCTATGGGAGAAAGTACTGTAGGGAGATAAAAACTAGAATTCAGTATAAGAAAGATTAAATGATGGTAAACGGCTCCATTTGGGGTAAAATGTGGCAAGAAAGGAATGTACTTTTAATTCCTTAGCACATTTTCATGATGTGAAGAAGAGGAAAAGAGGAAGAGTTGCAAAGTGTGTATTTATGCCTTTGAAATGGTCTTGCAGATAAGTCCTGGGAGAAGTGTGTATCTTTTGTGCTTTCTAAAGTGTTACTGAGCTTTGAAAGACTGATTATTTTGACATGTATAACAAGGATTTCTAGAACTGTTTCACAAATAATCTGTTTTGTTTTTCCCATAGGAATTTGTTTTAACCAAAGAGAAGCAGTTAAGACTTCAGAAAATTACGGGTTTTGGTTTGATTTTTTTTTTTTTTTTCTTTTAACTTTCCTTCAATGAAAGGTGGCAACTGTTGCAGAGAGATAAAATAAATGTAGCTGATAGGGTACTGACTCTTCAGGGATACCCATTTATTTATTTGAATGGAAGGATGAATCTGTCACAAATGTGACAGGATGTACTGTCACAAATCTCCTCATTTCTTAATCAGTGAATACATAGGTTGTAAAATCTTCATTATTAATGAGAAGGCTGAAAATTGGATGCTACCTTAATATAGAAAGGGCAAAAGTTAAAACCAAAAAACCAAAACCAACCAACATGACATAACACTGCTGGAATGTTCACCAGTATAAAGGACAGACAGCATATACAGTTTTTCCCAGATAGATTACTGTTTACTGTAGGGATTTCCTTTCTCTTGTCTGCTTATGAGAAGTGTAGTAGGACCCTAAGTGTGTGTAGTCTTTACAACTACACTGAGTTAACAGCTTGTCACCACTTCTCAGCCCTGTCTGCTTCCAGAAAGATGATGCTACTATCACACACTTAATTGTTGAAGCCTTAATTGTCATTCATTTATCAGGGAAAGCAAAAGATGAGCCAGCACATTGAGAGCAGCCTTTTTGTGTTGTTGCTTTCTAAATTTAGGATTTAAGGTTTTTCCTGGGTTTTTTCAATAAGCAGCAATGCATGGATGTTTCTGACTTCAGGCGTTTGGTTACTCTGGAAATTCCTGTCTGGCATGACAATGGTTCTCACCTAGCACCATCTGCCTCTATCTCAGAACTTTATCAACAATGGGAGAAAATCATGCTGATCATTGATGCACAGTTTAGCTGTGGTAAAGGCACAATGTTCTGATTTGGAAGAGAATAAAGAAGAGAGGCTGGTGTTAATTGAAAGTCTCCCATGTAATACCATTACAGGTGCTTTTCTTTGTTCTGCCATGACCTTTTTGTTAAATTTCTGGATGTTTTCGACATGTTGAAATCCAAACTTCGGCTGAAAATTTTGATCTTCTTTTATCATGTTGCTGTGTACGCATAATAATACATTGCTATAAATAGTGCAGTTTCATCAGCCCTATCTGGTCAGAATATCTGCGTTATAGCATGTTAAAAAGACAGAAAGGTTGCAGACTTCAGGCAAGATTCATGTTCTTTATTCATGTAAACTTGAGAGAATTTATTAAAAATAAAGCAGAGCATTAAGCACATATTCTTAAAACAGCCAACGCTAATAATTAATGTTGGGCAACTTCTGATGCTGATTTTTAATGAACCTTAGAATAGTTCTTACAGACTAAATAATGCTACAGTGCCAGCTTTTGAAGTGTGAAAAAGTAAAATGTGTCAAAGATGTGAGGAAATCCTGTCCAAATGTGTGTGGTCTAGACAGCTTGAGATCAGCCCTGAACCTTGTATTAGAAAATCTGTTGAAAGAAACAGCTAGAAGAAAATTAGAAGCCTAGAAGATTAATTGTTAATGACAAAGTACAGAATAGGTTTTGTCAAATGAATATGGGAGCAGATTGCAAATGTTTAGCTGATTAAGGAAACAATGGCTATGCTTCAGCATACTTAAACCTTTTTAATTTCATTGCATTCTGATTTTAAATATGTTTTACAATACCTCCAGATAGTATGTTAAGGGGTTATGAATTCCTTACTTCTGAATCATTTTTGTGGCATTGTCACTGAACAGCTGCATCAAGTAAGATTTTACTCCTGTTTAACAATTTCTTCAACAACCCAGAAGAAAATTTAAAAAATACTCTGAAGTAGTACTGCTAAGAAAAGAAGTAAACAATGAAGAGGAGAGATAAACGTGAATTGTTTGGCAAGCAGGTCATATCCAAAAATGTTACGGTTAAACTCCACATCTTGTGAAGAAAGAATCCAAGGTACACTTACAGGAGGAAAGACTATGCTGGAGACACAAGATCCTAAAAATGATCCAGGCATCAAGGTAGATTATTACTGTGTATGTCTCCTACACTGTTTTGTGAGGAATTAGCTAATCTGAGTTTGGATGTGTAGGTAAAACTAATAATGGATTGGAAAATGGTGTTACATCCAGATACATTCAGTGAGACCAGAAGTGAGCAGCTGCGTATTTGTTAGCATCTTCATTTCAAAAGGATACTGGAAAAATCAGAAAAACTCAGAAAAAAAGCCCTTCCCCCAATTATTTGATTCCTAAAGTCAAGATCTATTACTGTGAGGTTTAAGGAAGTCTTATTTTGGCGTGTTTAATAAAAAGGGGGGAAATGGAGAGATTAGTGGATTTGTGTCAGGTCACACAAAAATACACCATTTCAAGGGGCTCCAATATCTGGGGGAAAAGTGACAAAAAATTTAAGAACTGGAACTTGAAATCAGAGTAATTAAAATGAGTTACCCAGTTGATGATAGTAATAAACCCCTGGAACATATTTTTATTGGAATGATGACATTCCCACTCTGGTAATAGTAGGACTACATGTAAATATACACATTAATGAATGTTGTTATCCCACATGTTTCTCCAGAATTCAGTTCTTTCTCACAGGTGTCACAGGATCTTGAAAAAGGGAATTTTCAGCCCAATTTCTGCTCTTAATAAGTTTGGTGCCTCCATAGTTATCACTGGTAAAAAAAAAATAATTAGAAGAAAAGTGAAAAGTCTTCATTCCCCGTGAGAAGAGTCTTTCAAATCAAATTGAAGAAAAGGGCACCTGTTCTTTCATGCACATATTTATTTTACTTTAAACAAAACAATCTTGTTTGAGCTTGAGATTTTGTGCCTGAAAGAAATGAAGCTTGTGAAGGGAGCTTAGGTGCACAGCAGAAAATATTTTCTGCAAGCATTATTGATGTAGCTGTTACTTTATATCCAATTACTGAAAGTAGCACATGGTTAGACAGCTTTATTTGTTGCAGAATCAATTTCTGCTTGACTTTTATTACAGGTAAGAGATTAAAAACAGCTCTGTGAAATGGTGGGAGGAATTCCCAAGTGCAATAGCAATGACATCATATGAGACCATTAAGCAAAGACTCAATTATTAATATCTAGTACTTGGCAATTCTGAAAGGCAGAGGAGCATTTGAACTTGCTGTAGTCTCGTAGCCATAGCACAAAGTCCTTTAAGCTTCAAGGTGCTTGTATTCAGTGTTTTTCTCCACTGTTATTTTAGTCACAGACATTAGGACTTTACACTTCAGTAATTTACCACTGCCATGAATGTTGATAAGAAGGAGGTGTGGAAAGTGCATCTCAGAGCAACTGTTGTGTTTCTGTTCTCTTCACACTGATCTTCAGGAGTTTTAACACCTTTAGCAGATAAGTCTGGAAACTAAAAATTATTGGATATAAAAATTCATGGTGTTAATATATTACTTTCATGGCCTATTTTGCATTCCCCATGCCTTTTCTTCTGGGTAGCCTTGCTGTTACACAGTTGGTAGGAAAAAAGGGCAGAGCCTGGCACTGTGCAGAGCCACTGTGTGGTCTCTGATAGTGCCTTCCTGGCCCCTCCACTGCTCCAGAGGCCTGGACTAACACCCACCCCCATCCTAGTTGATCTAAACTCAGGAATTTGCATTTGCTTGCAATTCATTCTTAAATATGCTGGTTCAGATTCCCATGTAGCTTGATGGGTTTTTTTCCCTGTTCACGTGGTGTGGTCTAATCAAATACTGCTACTGAATATATGTATAATAGGTGTATATGATTATACCTAGGTATACATATATATATATTTATATATGTTCTTGAATATATGTGTATCTCTCTCTCAAGGATTTGTATTCTTGGAGTGAAAGTGCTCGAAAGACTGATAAACGTGTCTGGTTTCAAATTTGAAAACAAAGCTTTTAAATCAATTCCTTGACATGCTTTGTGCTAATGTTAGCTCCTGCATAGTAATAATTATTGCCATGTGTATACAACTGTTAGTCTGTAAGGCTTGTCAGTCTCTGACACTAAATTAATTAATTGTGACTACACAGTACCTTGCAGCTGCTGCTGTACATCTGGCACTGGTGGCTGGGGTCCCTCAGTCTCAAGGGTGAAGGTGATGAAGCTGGAGAGCTCTTAGACAGAGGAGGTGTGTCTCTTCATTTCTCCCCTCTCATTGCTGACATTTCCTGCTTCTTGGCCTCCTTCCCCTGGATTCAGTTGCTTTTTAGCTTGTTTAACTTTTGCCAGTCATGCTTCTTGTGCCTTGGGCAGGATGCCCTGCCTGGTTTTCTTCCCATGTGCTTATTTTGGTCTGTATCTTGTAACTTTGGTCATTTGTATGCCTCCAAAGTGCTGCTGTGCTCACTAGATGACTCACTTGTACATAGTGTTGAGTTGTGCCATGCAGTTATTAGTATTGCAATCTGTTTGCTTGATGGGCATTCTGCTATTTAAGTGTGCTTGCATTTGGGGTTTGGGCAGACTAATATTAACTACACTTTACTGCTTCAGCTACACTAGCCACAAGCCTTGCTCTTTGCTTTTACTATTTCTCATTTCAGTAAAGAAAGATGATAATCTCAGATGGCTAGAAGTTCAAGCAGCATTTAAATTCAGGATGGCAATCTTTGCACATAGAAAATCAGATTTGGTGGATCTTGTTTTGATGTCAGAACACATCATTGTTTGGTCAGTACAGGGATGCTTCCCTTTATCCCATCACAGGTCTTTCTGTGAAGCTCTGGTCTAGGCTGTTGTTCTGAAGCTGTAGCTTTGCAGGCACACAATCCATAGGGAATTTGTTCAGCATATTCCTGTGCTGTGGTTGTAGGGCTGACTGGAATGTGAGCTTGTGCCTCTGCATTGCAAGTCAAGCAGAGAGTAGAGCACCAAGGGAAGAGTTCTTGGTTTTCTTGGAAATATTTAAATGTTCTGTTTGTAAACAACATTTAACCAAACTTGAACTGAGCTACTGTTTTATTATGAAAAGTATTTTATTGTTTTCCGTGTTATTTTGGAAAGATGCACCTGTGTTCCAAAAAGAATATAAAATTGATTTTCATTGTCTTAGAAAAAAGGCAAATTTATTGTAAAATTCACTGTAAAAATTGAAACAGAAAAGGCCAGGGGAAAAAAAAGGTTTTATATTAGGAAGCATTTTCTTACTGGTTTTGAAATGCAGATTTTTTCTAAGAAAGGTTCAAATATCATTTGTGGATTTGAAGATTAAATATTCCCCCACTCCAACTGGATTCTGTCTACAAGCTGTCTGGCTGAATGTTGCTGTCGTACAAGGGGTGATCTTTTACATTTTCTCACTTTCTGAAATGTCCAAACAGTGAAGGTGTAAAATCATTTCTGCTCCTGAAGATGTTTTTTTTTTTGTGTGTGTGCAGTGTTTATTCTCTGGCTGGAATATCCTGGACTTCAGGTAACATTAATATGCTATACAGACACAACAATCCTGTCTCTTTGTATTACTTGTGATTCAGTCAGACTTCTCAAAGTTTAGGTTCACTTAAAGATTTAGTGTTATTTCAGCATCTTTCAGATAACTCCAAGTAACCCAAAACTCATCATTGCAATATGGGGCTATTCTGCTGGGGAAAACAAATAAAACCATCACAAAAACATCAAACACAACAACAAAACACCAAACAAATAAAAACCCCAAACAAATTATAACCTCTAGTTAAATGAACCGTTTCTTGGATGTAGCTGGATGTTACAGTCTTACCAGTCATTTTTATTATGTTATATACATAGAGGTAAGTGGTACAGTGAAATCTGTGAGCTAGAGGACAGATTTCAAGTTCACTTCTTTTGCAGTCATTGATTTGTCAACTAAAAAAAATCTGACTCTGCTGACTAGTGCAAAAAGCCAATGCGTTGGGATACAGATAATTTTAATACATTTTTATACATCCTATACAACAGAGATTGAAAATGTAATTACTTACTAGTATTTCAGAGTATTGATTGCCTTTTCAAGCTATCTAATTTCTCAATAGCCAAGATTTAGTATCATACATCAATTATTTCTTATGGTTTGAAAAGTGATTGAAAATAATCGTTTGAGTCTATACTTAATGTTCTTTGAAGGAACAGCTGCACCCTTTGGGGGAAACCTGTTTTGTACAAATATTTGCATGAAGGCAGCAGCATCCTGTAGCCATGAAATATTAAGTTATGTACATTGAGATAATCTTCATCTTTACACACAGAGTGTAGGATCTTGATTTTTAGCTCTGTAGGCCATCTTGCAGTAGGAAATGTCTCCTCACTGTAATTTATGTGGGAACCATAGTGAGAAAATAAATATAGATGAATGTGATAAAGGTTAAGTTTACTCTTCTTACATCTTTCAGAAGTGTCTCTGTTGCTGCTCAGTCTTCTATTTTCAGTTTAAATTCCACTTTTCCTTCATACGGATCATGAAAATTATCAAAGGTAATTCCAGCTCCAATGATTTTGCACACTATTTTAAGTTCTACATTCCTTGTAATGTTGAGAAATTTCACAGCTACCAAGGGATTGCTGTAGCTGGGCTAGGAGAAGAAATGAAAAAAAAAATTAAAATAAAAACCAGAAAATACTTAAATTTTACACTTATAGTTTAAAAATGAGGTCTTGGAAATAGCCTCTTTGGTTCTCATAGGATAGCAAAGATGCTCCACATGTTTCACCTTACATAAATAGAAGGAAAAGTTAAATACAGGAGCCCCCACCTGAGCCTTTTTCCCGTAGTAGGGGAAGTAGTGCAGGTTGAAGGTGCCATTCACAGGGTAGTAGTCCACCTCCAGCTGGCGAGACTCCTCACCCTGATTGTAAAACAAGAAAGGAAGAAGCTCTGTTGGTGAGGAAATCATGGGCCAGCCCAAGGCAAGGGTTTTAGGGCTGTTAAGTGTGTGTTAAAGCTCAAGTTCAGCAGGCTGTTTAGCACCAGCCTTATTTTTCAAGTAAAAGTGGGAATCTCCCGCTGTTACTATTGCCAAGAAAAGCAGGCAAGTGTCCTTTGGTAGCAGCTGGGAATTTGGTGAGTTGGACTTGATGAGAGCATGAGGGAGCTGTGCTGAGGTGTGAACATCACTACAAGGGAGCTGAAAGCAAACAGCAAATGTTCTCTGCAGCCTGAAAATGAAAATTTTCAGGTGACTTAAAATGAAGCAAACTTGGAGGTTTTTCCTTAGCATGTCAGCTGGTGCAAGAGCTTGCAAAGAACTGAGAATATTCCAAGTATTTGGGATCTGATTTTCAGAGCCATTAGGGTATTTTTTTCTGGTCACCACTGCACTTTGTTGCTCTCAAAGCTGCAGTGCTTGAAACGTGTGAGACCCAGACCTCAAACCCTTACCACATATGTGCAGTTCACCCTTGGTGCAGTGCCATTGCCAGGGTAAAACTTGATGATCTGAAAAAGAAAACACATTTGGTCATCTTGGAAATTGTTTTGAGATAAAACCGGGCAATCAATTACTTGAGAGCTGAGCTTCAAAGGATGCTTAGTATGTCCTTGTGGAAGGCTTTCTCAAACAAAGCATCTCATTTATGTAGGTGAAAATCTGTAGTGGCTGGATATTTAGGAAGCAGGACATGGCATTACCTGGGATGAGCACTGCTGATAGGCTCTAGCCTGGCCAGAGCAAGTAGCATTACACCTCCTGCAAGTCCAGCTCATTTACCCACCCATACCGCCTGTCCTTGCTGATGCCCAGGCAGCCAGCCGTCTCCTAAAACTGTTAATTGTGTCAGTAAAGGAAAAGCTGAATATCCATGCTTTTGATCTTATCCTTCTTAGAAAACCTTGGTTTTGGCAGAAAAACCCTTGGATTAGTTTGGTCCTACAGAGCTAGAGGTGTTGCATCCTGTATAGGCAAAAGTGAAAGGGGGTGAAGCCCCCTGGTCACTATTCACATCTTTTCCCTGCTGGGGATGGCACCCAGTCTTGCTAAAGAAGGCTTTTTTGGGAAAAACTTGTTTCACCAGACAGAGGCAGGGGTGCAGCTCCCCTCTCGGTTAGGGCTTGCACAGATTTTTGGAAATACCTAAGGTGCAAGCCAAACAAAAAATGCAGTGTTTTTTTCTATCAGAAACTAGAGGGGAATTTGAGCCCTTCACTGAATCAGAAGGCTCAAAATTTTACCTAAAACTAAATATAAAGTGCCTATGCCTTTGTCTACATCCTGAAAAAAAAAATTAAAACATTGAAAATTCCCTTTATTCCTTTCCAAAAAATGTATTGATGGTTTTCCCTGAGAAAAGTATCCTCCAGATTTGAATTTTGGCTTTATAGGTTCTTCTAAATATTTTCTTTGCTGCCTGGAGAAATAAGATATCACCTCTCTGAAAGCATATCAGTTATTGTCACATCCTGATGCCTCAGCTGAAGGCACAGGAATGTGGTGTTGCAGGATGAAACTTTTGGTGTTAGTCTGTGGGATGAGAGCCCCACAGAGGCACTAACTGAGCTAAACTGAACTGAACTGAACTGAGCTATAGAGAGTCACTTCAGAGATCACTGCCCTCTATTACTTTTGTAGGAATGCTGAAAAAGTTTGGACTTCCCTGTTAACTCCAGAGGTCTGTCAGGGAAAAACACATGATTTTTGATTCTCAGTAAAAAGCAGAGTTTAGAACCCACAGCAGCAAAGACACAGCAGCTCCCCAGCAGAGACTCCAGCTATTCTTAGCTTTTTTCTGCTCAGCACCTTGAACTTGTACTTACCCTGTTCATTTTTATAATAAAACAGGGCTTTCCTTCTGGAAATCCAAAAGTTGGGTCTGTGATGCCGGAGCAGTTTTGAAGCATGTCTGAGGTAAATTTGCAGGATAGTTTTGTTTTATTCGGGCCATCAAAGGTGTCCTGGATGAAGTATGTGTTATTGGTGCAGTTGATGTTCAGATGCTGAGCAGCTGGTGTATATGCTAGATGTGTGAAGGAAGAAAGAAAAAAAAACAACCCTCTGAAGCTTTTTATATGCAAATTATACATCCCAACATCAGGCCAGAGATTCTATCACGGGAGACTGTACTTCAACTGAAGTTGGGATTAGATGGAACAAGGAAAGTTTAAACTGTTTAGGGCTTTGGTTCAGTTTTGTTATGTTTTTATTTTTTTAATATCCAACCAAAGCAAAAGAAAAGAGATTGAATTGAGTTAAGGCTGGCAGTTTGTGTTGATAGCTCCATATAAAGTCAATTTCAAATATAATTTTTCTCAATATGTGTGTGAGAAACATGAAGAATTATGATATTAAGGCTCAATAGGAATATAAACATGTTAAGACATGAACAGGCAATTGGAGCACATAACCTACTTTGAGTATTCTCTGGAGACACCATGCTTTATGAGATTTATTATGGCATTTTGATGTTTGTAGTCACAGACAAATTAATTAGATTAATTTAGATGAGACTAATTTTGAAGACCTATTGTCCTCTCTCTTCCACCAGACTTTCTATTGGTCTATTTTATTAAGACAGTTTAGGATTAAACAAAGTAAAAGCCCTGAAGCAGAGCCTGGATTTTAATAGATGTGTACATATGTTTGATTTATAGATGCATGAGGTGATTTGCTCATCCCTTTCAGAAGATGCACTTTCCAATCAAAATCTGTGGTTTGGGAAGGGCAAATGTAAAATGGAAGCACTGACCTAAAGTCCTCAGACCTAGAATGGGAAATAAGGCAGCACCTTTTTCCAGTATTATGCAAGAAGTTTAGTTTTTACCTGTCAGAAAAGTGTGAAGAGTTGTCACTAAGCCTTCCCAGGTTTTGTTGTCAGATACGTTGTAATAAATTTGTAGTCCTCTATCCCCATAAACATCAGGTCGTAAGGTTACACCTTTACAAGGAGGAAAATGGAAGACAAAGCAGAGGAGAGGTGCCAGGCACAGATTTGTTTATTTAAATTGACAGTAGCAATTATGCTGCATCAAGACTCATTTTAAGTGTGTAAGATCCTCCAGCCTTTTTTGGGGAGGATTTAACCATATACAGAAACCACTTCAGCTGTGAGTTGTTCAACCAAAACCCTAAAGCTTGTGCTGCTGCCGAATTATTTTCTTTTCACATCTATCCATGCTGTTACAAGAAGAGCTTGTAAAATCATTCCAGCAATTGCACTGGATTTCCCCAGGACTTGTTAGCAATAACAGTCACGTCGGGTTAAAGAAACAGATCATATGGCAGCACGAGAAACAACTTTTGAAAAAGCCACACATAATATGTCACAGGAATTGCTTTCCCAGCAAACACCAAACTTGCTGAATACTGGGAGTGGAAACTTCAAAATAAAAAAAGTATCTGACAGAATAATTTTTAGGGCTATTTTTTTTTCCCCCTCCCATTTTGGAAACAAGCCATTGGGGTGTGAAGTTTTATCAGTGTACTGATCTGAGGGTCTCTGATCATCTCCCCTATCTCTTTTCATGTCCCACAAATCTGTATTCCTGTATTTGTCTTATTTTTACTTCCTTGACTACTGGCACAGCACACCCTGCTGACAAGGATCTGCTCTCCCAGGGACTTTCCATGGTGCTGGGCAAGCATGGAAATACCCACCCCAGGCTGTTCACCCCATCACCTCTACATCTTGCTGGACACCCCAAAGCCCTCTGGTGCTTGGGGATTTGGAGTAGAACCCAGGATTTCCCCAGGGACTGACCCCTGCCCATGGGGAGAGAAGGTGACCTGCTACAGGCAGAGACTGATCACCCAAAGAGCAAGATGAATAAGTGAATATCTACATAATTCATATTACATATTCATAAATATATTGATATATAGGTATATTAATAGATCAATACATAAATAAATGTGCCAGATTGTTTTTAAAGCCTGAAAGTGTTTTCAGGCAGAGGTTAAACTTCGCAGGAATTGTCTGGGCAGAATTGCCCTGATTTATTCCACGTTGGTCTCCCCACAGCCCTGGGCTCTGCCAGTGCCTCTCAGCCCAGGGCAGCCCCACACAGCTGCTACGGGACCCTGGCAGTACCTGGGGATTTCAGCTGGTCTTGGTAATCCGGCTCGTACGGATTAATCGTCCTCATTAAACAATAAATGGAGAGTGCAAACAGCCCCGACATCACCACGTAGAAAGCCAGGTAGTAGAGGCTGATCCACACTGTGGAAAAGAATAAGAGCAGAATTTCAAATTTTGAGCAAGGCTGTGCAGTGCTCTCTCTGCAGCCAGGATAATCCTGGCAGCAGCAGCTATCTCCTTTCCACCCTTGTCCCCCGGGAAGTTCTCCCTGTAAAGGGACAGGTGCTTTGGACCATTTTCTCTACACTCAACAAATATTCTTAGAGAAAAAAATTGTATAGTTCTACAGGGATTTTTGAAGGAGTTGGTGCTGAGCTCAGATTATTTGAAGTTTAAAGGTTATGTGGCATCTTGAAGTAATTTCCCATACTAAGACCATTTATCTACTTACTACACATGGGCTAAGTGACACAGATGATGAGGTATTTCTTTGACAAACCCACATTGTTCCTTGTGTTATTTGGATGACAGATGACAGTACTTCAGGCATTTTGGTTTTAGACCCGTGTCATTTCACTGCCTTACACAGCTGAAATCAACAGCAAAATGTGCCATCTTGCTACTTAATACTGCTGTGAGATAATGAAAGATTATTGGTGTGTTTTTGTCTGTATGTTCATAAGGTGCCTTACACATGACTGGTGCTGTACAAGCAGCCAGTGGTTGTTTTGGAGGGGTGCTATTAGAAACCTCTACTTGTAATCACAGGTGCCTTGTAGCACCTTCTTGTCTACCAGCTTGAAAGACTCACATTTCAATTGCATTGTCTGTAAAATTCTGGTTTAGGAGCAGCCAATAAACTACATGCACAGGCAGGAAAAAATCACCTGGAAACTTGCAGCTACTCCTACAGTCTGTGGGAAGAGTATGGATATTCCTTACAATGGTCCTGGCTGCTCTTCCCAGAATGTAGATCATAATACAGATCATCACTGTAGACACAAGTTTGACTGTAGGAAGGGAGGCTCAGCTGAAATACTTGCTTTTGTAAAATACATGCTGGTGTGAAATGCCTGCTGGTATGAAATATATATTGGTATAAAATACATGCTAGCATGCAGTGGTAAGATACAAGATCTACTGAGCAGACAATAATTCAGAAAGGAATTTCAGAAAAATGAAACTTGTTTCCAAAGAATTGGACAAACTCACCAATTAAGCAAATTTCTCCCTGTACCTGAACCCCCTTTCAATTAGCAATGTCAAAACCACGCTATAACCATCACCCCTAGCTATTAATGTTTCCTGTTCATGTGTTAATTTTTCTCCTTTTGAAGTATTTGGTTGAAAACCACTTTGAAGTCATGCATTTGCAGGAACTACATGGATCAGTGTTTTGATCTACTTGATCCAGCTCATAGAGCTGCCCAAAAAGTGGCTTAGAAGCACATATGAGAACTGGCTTCAACAAACCTACACTGTGTCCCACTCATTAGGATAACACCTTCCCCCCCACAGTTTTTAAGTCTGCCAGAAGGAAGAGAAGGCTCTTGCAGGTGAACACCTACCCCAGTTAATTAAGGACCTTCCCATGAAGAGCTTTGTTTCTGGATTCCAGACGAAACGACGGAAATCTGCCATACGTTCGCTGCAGGTCTTCTTTTCATTTAAAGTTGCCATTTTCTCAGAAAAGTTCCCAAAAATGTGTGCTCCTTGGAAACTAAGGAATTCAACTGCTGCCCAGACAGTCGACCAAGAAAAAGACTTTGGGTTTTATACCTTCTTCTCCACTGAAGGTCACTGAGATTGCTTCCTGCGCCAATGAAAGCCCCTGCTCGCCACTATCAACCTTTATAAAGGGTGTTGATAACACTGGCAAGGGAAAGTTTGTTCCTATCAAATGCCCTTCTCCTTTCTCTTGACTGCCTTAGCAGGTCAGCAGAGTTACGCATTTTGCCAAGAGCCTGTAGTGTTTGCGACAGACTCTGTGTGGTAGCTGTTATCAGAGCAGATAAAGCAACAGAGAACTTGTTTCTCTCTGGGCTTTCTTTTTTTACCTTTTTTTCCAAGTAACCTGCAAGTAGTAGATACAGTTCTCCTACTCCAATGTGTAGGCATTTGTTGGGACATAGGCTATTGCAGGGTGGATGGTTAGACTATAAGTAATTGCTTTTTAAATATGCGACTACTTTCGGAAGCTGTTTGTAAGCAGATGGAAGAGAAGAAGGTTGTTGGGATTTACTAAGGGTGCACCACATCTGCCACAAGTGGACTGGTTGGCAAACATGGAGGATTTCCATTTCCACATCACCCAGTTAGACATCTGCAGAGCTGGTGGGAAGCTGTGCTTTGGCTTGGAAAGACCAAGGAGTAGATGGCAGCTGTATGACAGCTGGGACTCAGCATGTGGGCATCCAGCTTCAACCAGTGGTGTCCCTGAGGGGCCAGTACTGCTACTGGGACACAGCCCAACTCAGTCAAGCCAGACTCATAGAATCACAGAATGGTTTGGGTGGGAAGAGACCATAAACATTACCTAGTTCCACCCCACCTTGCCAAGGACAGGGACACTTTCCACTAGACCAGATTGCTCAGAGATCCATTCAACCTGGCCTTGAACACTTACAGGGATGGGACACCCACTCTGGGCAATCAGTTTCATTGTCTCAACACCTTCACAGCAAATAATTTCTTCCTAACATCTGATCTACACCTGCTCTCCTTCAGCTTAAGGCCATTTTCCCTTGTCCCTGAGCGTGCAATAGGTCTCCCCTGTTTCATATCACAAAAAACCCTGATGGGCTGCCCTCCCCTCTTCCAAAACCCAGACCTGGGAATGCATGCAAAAATATTCATTATATCTTCAGTGAGATCCAAGTGGCAGCATGAAGGGCTCAGAGGGGACACTGGTCTGTGTGCTGCATGCTGTGAATGTGGACAGCCTGCTCCCAAGCCGTGGGACTTGTCCCCTGTGCCTCCTCTGTTTTGCAGCAACAGAGACTGTGAAGAGAGAAGGTCAGAGCATCAAGAGCAGAACCTCCATAAGTACAAGAGTTCTGAGTGTAGAAGTTTCCCATTGCAAATCTGGGAATTTCCCACCACCTTACAAACAAGCTGACTTGGAACTTTGTGAATTGCCAGATGCTTGGCATGGCTGAGCCATGGGCAGCATCCATGTGCAGCTGTGACAAATCTGGGATTATCCTGGAAAGTTTGCACATGAGTGAGAATGAATGCTGCCTGCCTGAAGTGGTTTATCAAGGTAGGATGGAGCAATTGCTATTCTATGGGCTCTGTTGAAGGGCTCCTGGACGCTGCAGTGATTTGTAAGGACACTTGTTACTGACCAGTGGGCAACTCTTCATGGCCCCACAGAAGGGCTGGTCTAAGCTCATTCTTGATTTATAGTCCATTAGGATTCACCCAGTGTCCCCTTTCCTCATCTGCCCCTACAGGGCTGCCCATCAGTGTCCATCCCTGCCACACTGCCGTGGCATTGTGGCCACTGCAGCCAGCCCTGATCCCATTGCAGTGCCAGTCCCTTGACCCAGAGACTTTTGTTGTGTTCAGTGTACCCCAAACTGCTCGAAGAGAGACCAATGTTTGCTTTCCTTGGCCAGATTTTAATGCCTGCACCACTGACCTTGAGCTGGCCACTGAAGGCAAGGACAGCTGAGAGGGAAGGTCACACAGGAGAGAGGGAAGGTTGCCCAGGAACACAGAGTGGCACAAGGCTGCAGGTGAGGCTGTGGCCTGGCTTCCCCCCCCTGCACAGTCCAGCCATGGTGGTGGACAGGGCTAGGCAGGATCCATTGCACTTTTTCTCTCTTGCTGACCAAGGCACCAGCAAGAAAAAGCCTGGGCTCAGGGAGACCAAGAGGCTCCAAAAGAAACCAATGGAGAATATGTTTGCAAGGTCCCAGTCACCCAGTCAGCACTGGGTGAACTTAGAGCAGTTCAAACTGGTATGGCATGTAAGGAGCCTGGGATAAAGCCAGGCCTGGTGTGCCAGTGGAGTGTTTGTGACCAGAGCCAGCTGAATGATATGTACAAACAGGGGGGTGAAGCCCCTTCCTCTTTCCATGGTTTGCATAATTAGCAGCTTGAGCAATAAGCTTGAAGGCCACTTTTGCAGCACTGTGCCTAAAAGGTTAGATCCAGGTTGAGACATTATCCCTTGGAGATGTTGTCCTGAGCAGACCTGTGTGCCAGCACTCCCTGGCACACCAGGCCTGGCTTTATCCCAGGCTCCTTACACGCCATACCAGCTTGAACTGCTCTAAGTTCACCCAGCGCTGACTGGGAACTCGGTGTCAATGTTAATAAAACATTAACTTTGTTTACTCATGATAAGGGCATTTACAGATTCCTCCCTCTTGTGGGGGCTGTGCAGGAGGTGGTGGTGGTGGTGTGGAATGCCAGGAGGGACAGGTCAGTGCCTGAAGCCTCACTGGAGTACTGCCAGCACTGTGGTGGGGGTCAGCCTGCTGGGTGGTTCCATGATGCCACCTCTCCAAGCACCATGATTTCAGCCTGTCTCCCGAGGGAGGTGCTCACCCCAGGATGCCTTGGCAACTCCCCAGTGTGCAGCACGGACTGCAGGGAGGAGAATCCATCCTGGTACAGCAAGACGTGGGGGAAGATCCCATGGGCTTCCTCCCTCTTGTACCTGGGGGTTGTACACTAGGCTGGCATTGGAAGTTCATCTTCCTTCCTTGACAGAAATAAGGTTTATGCCTTTGCCTTTGGCCCATGAATGTCTACTGTATTAAAAAGTCAGAAGGTGACTGGACATGTCAGGCTTTCTCTGCCTTTCTCATGGAGAGGGCAAAAATTTCTCCTGAAAGTTTTCTGAAATAAAAAATTTCACATGTAAGAGAATCCCAGTCCCTCAGATGATGTGGCACAGTGAAGGAATGCTCTTTGCATCCAGCCTTCTATCTAGTTTCAGAGTTTGAGATGTGATTTTGTGTGTGTGTGTGTTATGTTTTTTTCCTTTGAAGCATTGTGTTTCACTAATAATTCCTCTCATTTGCATCTCTCCTGTGTTTTACAGTTTGACAGAAGAAAACACACTGGCATTTTTTAAAGCTAGGGAGCACAGTTATGCTGTGTTTGAAATAAAGACATCTGATCTGCAGCCTGAGCAATTCAGAGAAGCAAAACAGGGAAAACATCTTGGAGCTGAACTGAACCGATGCTCCCACTGTTTTCAGCCTCAGGAAAAGCAATAAGAGCAAGGAAGGGTATTGGCAATTGTGCTGTGCTGGGTTTATGATAACACAGCATGATCAGGCAGCGGAAAAGGCAAAGCAGCCTCTCTTCAGGGCTTGTCTGGTGTCTGCTTTTCTGTCCTGCTCTTGTTTGTCAAGGGCTGCCGACCCCACCATGAGCCTAGTCAGATCCCTCTACACCCCCTCTGCCTCCTGGGAATCCAAAGGAAATTACTGCTATGAAAAACTGCTGAACTGAATGCAAAAATAAACTTAGTGAAGCCCAGTGGTGTTTCTTTCAGATATGATTTAGTGCCAAAGCCTGCTGTTTTGGGGCAACTTACTACTGCTTGTGGTGTCTTTCAGATGATAGCAAATGACAGGGTCCTTGGGAACATTAAATATCCCATGGGACATCTCCAGCAGTTCTGACCCCATCCTCTTCCTCTGAAGGGGTATCTCTATCTGCACAGGTTATCACAGCCCATAGAGTTTCAGGTGGTGAAAATAAGCCACGTGTCCAACTGAATGCCCATCTGCAAAGCTGCACCCTAGCTCTCATTACACTCAAAATCTTGTTTGTGGACAAAAGCGATGCTCATCAAGTAAAGGCAAGAATTTATTGATAGCACAAATGAAATTTTAAGGGTCTAATCATTATTACTCCAAATCTAGCTGTTACAGGAAAGAATAACACAGTAAAAACCATACACAAATTTTCAGCCTCTGCACTTTTTTCTTGATTTTGCATTCCCCCATCCACTGCATCTTGGAGTCCTAAGGTGGTGGGGCATTGTAGGTGGCAGGGACAGAGACATCCCTCAAGTGGCTCAGCCGCCAGTCCTGGGCTTCTCCCAGCCTTACCTCACCATGGTTGTTGTGCCACGGTCACCCTGTGAGATATTGCTCCCCTCTACCTTTTGCTCCTTCCTTTATGCCTCCCTGCTTCAAAGACTGTTGAGATACTGCTTAGCCAAGCTATTAATAATTTATTAACTCTTCAGTCTTCCTAAGACAGTTACCTTAAACTCTGTTACTGACATTTTCTTTTGAACTCCTCCCAGTTTGTCAGTGGCTTGGGGGTAATCAGGTGTCCAAAACTGAATGGTGTTCAAGATGTGGCCTCACCAACCTCAAATCCTCTAAAATCCATGGCAATGTTCCCACTGGCTTAAGTTTACTTTGGCATCTGGCCTGAAGAGAGTACTGCTTTGTCAGCTTGGTAGCATGATGTCTCAGCACGAGCCACCCAAAATTACATATGGATTTTTCTTTTTTGACACAGCCCTATTAAGTTGCAAATTCACGTGTATTTCGAGTATGTAACCTGGTGTCAGCCGAAGTGGACACTCACTGACTGTGATGGAGCCCTGCCAGACCCAGTGAGAACATGGCTGGGTTTTTTTGTCACAAATTCAGAACCTGGTCCCCAGCAGCCACTGAAAGCTCCTGTCCTGCCCAATACCACAGGGAGCCTAACTAAGGCGAGGAAGCCTGGAGCTGTCAGGGTTTGGCTGCACACAGCAGCTTTGCAAAGCCTTTGGCTGTGTTGGTTTGGACCTCAACTCTGCACCAGACTGTGCAGGGAGAGGTCAGCTCCAGCCAGGTGAGAAATCAATACCAGGGAAAAGCATTGTCTCAAGCTGTGGGTGTTAAAATGCTGCTGGGAAAACCTGCTTTTACAGATGTCCCTCCTCATTGAAAATTTCCTTCAAATATGCATGGCTGATTCCCCCACTGATGTCAGTCTGATTAAGATCGTATTTGTTATGAGCTAAATCCCCCATAGACCTTATTTCCCCTACAGACAATAATAAAATAAATAAATAAATAAATAAACAAATAAATACATATTTAACGGAATTTATATATATATATATTCATTTTTTTTCCCAGGCTGGTATCAGGAAGCAAGGGCTGGAAAGTGTAGAATTATCTTCCAGTATAATCAGAGTGGCTGCTCAGCTGTTAATGAGCTCACTTTAGCATGCAGACATCCTTAGACATCTTTTTATGCTCCTTGTCCCTCTGGAGCTGCTCAGCTGTCCTCCTGGCTTTGTTACAACAAACCAATACTCTTTTTATTGATGTGGTTCCTGTCACTGCATAAAAAGATATTTGGTTGAATGAAGTCTTCTGAGCTATCAAAAAGCATATGGAATTGTGCTATGCTATAAAAATCTCATTTTTTTCCCCAAAGACTCAATTCTCACCAGCTCTCACTATGGCAGGGATGACAGTGGGGCTGTGTGGTGCTGTCCTGCACCCAGACAAGCAGCAGCAGCAGCAGTGCTGACATGTGCAGCCACCACTGCATCCCTCTGGGGCTGCCCATGAGGATGGAGTGCAGGGGGATCAACCCCCAGGGTCCTCTGTGGTGACCTGCACATCACTGCACAGCTCTAGAGACCATGGCCAATCTCACTTTGCAAATCCCTAGAACAGGCCATCATGTTAAGGGGCATTTTTACATTATTTAAATGTCTAAATGATTCAGCAAAAAACAATGCATTCAGTCTCCATCCAGGGGCAGAAATATCTACCTTATTCCAGTAAATGTTGGTAAGTGGGGGAACATGATGAGACTTTTCCTGATATAGTGACTGTAAGTGCTAAGATCCTTAAGAGAAAAGGAACTGAGAGAAATGTGAGGACAAGGGCTGAGAACAAGAAGATTCTAGTATCAAATTATCTCTGTCTTGTACCTACTTGTATAGCCATTAAACCACCAGCCTAAGCTACACTGTCTTCTGAGAAAATCTTTAGCAACCTGGCATTGAATAGGTACACATGGTTAAAGATGAAATAGTTCTACTTTGGCTACTAAGATACAGGACTTAAAAAACTGAGTCTTCAGAGAGACACAGTGAACAGTTTTAACAGAGATATTGTTAATTCAAATGGTGTCTGAATCAACTTTTCAAAGGAAGACCAGAAATTAGAAAAAATTATATAGAAATTACAGAAAAAATACGTAAAACTAAGTGTTTCTCTGGAACAGGTTAGGAGCATTTATGGCACTTTCATATTTAGCTGTCATCTTGCTGAGATTGGAACATCTCAGAATATGGCTGTGCATTAGAATTTCAGTATCAGTACATCTTTATATTGATCTGAGTGCCTGGGATCAGCATCCATAATGGATAATGAAGCTTATGATCCCAAGGCACCCTTATGAAATACCACTATTTAGAATTCACTATTGCTATAAGCAGAAATTGTGGAGATACTTGTGAATGCCAGGCCTGGGTCTCAAAATATATTCCAGTTGTTATAAGAAACTTGTTCTGATCCAAAGCTATAATACTGGCTCAAAGATGTATGTTGCATTTATAAATTGCTGTGAATATGTAGCTAGATTTTTCCTTCCTAGAAATAAGTATTGATGGGTGGATTTGGCAGGGTGCGTGGCAAAGATCACCAACCACCGCACAAAACAATGAACCTGCTTCTGATGTGACATGTGCAGCATTGCCAGAAAGCCAAACTTGAACCTGAAACCCTCAAGTGAAGAGAGAAAACAACTGGTTCAGCCTTCAATCTACCCCAATGACTTCAAAGACCCTGTTTGAAACTCATGACACAGAGTTCAATAAAAATCCCACTCCCCCCACCACTCATCCTCCACTCCTGCTGGGTAGGACTCTTCTTGCCGAGGGTATTCAGCGAAGTGAGAGACTTCTGTGTAATGATAGTTCTCAGAAAACTGCTGTTATCAGGGGAAAAAACAAACAAAGAGAAGGAAAGGGAGAGATCACAGTTCATTGGCGTCTTTTAAGCAAAAGAGCCTAATTTATCTTTTTAAATAGTTTATACAAACGGCAATCAGCCAGAGGCACACAGAGCTGTGGCAAGTTTACAGGTTAGGGGGGACACAGACACAGCAGGCATTCATGAGACTGGTCAGAAACTTATTTTGGACATGGCCATGTTTGATATGTCTGGAAAGGCTTTTTCCAACCCTAAAACACACATGTCCAGAAATAGATTTTATCTAGCATTTTTATTTTCCTCTCTGGACAGATTTTCATAATGTCCTAAAATTCAATTCCAATCTCTCTTCTTCAGCTGTGACAACAATAGCATCATTCAGTGCCCCAGGACAACAGAGCTGAGCAGGTTATTCCTTCCCATAGCCCCAGGACAGCAGCACCCTCTTAAGTGTGGGGGTACAGGGCAGAAGGTCTCACTGATGATCTTTGATTTCTGTGCCCCTGTAAACAGCTGCTTTTTCTTGACTCAGTAAAGTCACTGTAAATGCCAGTACTGCAAAATGCAGTTATTGATATATGAATCGTTAGCTCTGAGGATGGGTAACATGATATGGAGACTTTCAGTAAGAGGTCACAGGACCTGAGCTGAGGCCAAGGTACTCTTGGGGACACATAGCTGGGCTCCAAAGCTGGGCATGGGATGCTGCTGGGTGGGTGCAAAGGCTGTCAGCTTCTCCTGCAAAGGATGGCTGAGGTCTGAAGCTCCATAATATTTTGCTGCTTCCCTGCAGTCTCCCAAAACTACCACACCTGAGACTATTTCCAAGCCCTTTTATGTCCCAGTGACCCTGTTTACCTCAATGCACTTAGCTGACACTTTTTTCTAACCCTGGTCTGTTTCCATAGAGGTGTTTCTGCTTCTGGACTGGGGGAGGCAGTGTCTGGCCATTGCTGAGTTGATGGAGAGAATGTTCCCCTGACCTTTGGGGCAGCAATCTGTCCTGCAGCCCTGACTGGAGCTGTAGGGGCAGGGCTGGGGGCTGCAGCCTCTCCTCACATGCCTGTTCTTCAGGCAGTGCAGAGCCACAGGGACACTTCCCCAGGGCCCCCTCTCAGCAAGAAACACCCTAATTACACTGATCCCAGTACACTCATGTGGCCAAAAATTTGGGGAAATGTGGGTTATTTCTGATTTCATACACATCCTCAGGGACCTAGAGCTCTGGCACTGAGACCTGGATGAAGCTGATGAGTTTTGAAAGAGAAAGAAAAGCTTTCAATGCACCTTGAGGATAGCAAAGAATGCAGTTTTGCTGCCTGATGAAATTGTTCATGCTTTCTCTTCTCTTTCAGTTGCTCTGTTTCTCTCCTGCATTTCATCTTCTATTTTCTTGCCTCTCCCTGCTGCTTTTACAGCTGCTCAGAGATCCTGCTGCTCATCCAGTGTTCTCTCCCACCACATCTCCCACTGGTCTCTGCCTGCCTCCAGCTGTGTCTTGTGCTGCTGCCAGTGGGGTGCTTCTGATAGGGGCAACTGGCCTTGTTCCTGGACACAGCAACCATCCTCACATCACACCTTGTTGTTGTTGGTTGCTGCTTTTGGTGATTTCCACCTCAGTCACATGAGCTGTTCCAGGGGCAGTCAGAGCCCAGACCATAAGGCAAATATATATAAATATAAATACCTGTGCTAAGTGGGCAGTTTTCCCGATAAGCTGCCACCCAAAAGCCCTGCACAGAGGATGTGCTTGTGCTCAGCAAATGAGAAAATGCTTGCTATGCTTATGATGGAAAGTGCTTGTTGTCTAGGTGCCTGAAAAATGTGGGCTCACTAAAACTTTGTCTTATTTAGAAAGTAATCTAAAATAATTTTTGGAAGTACCCAGAATGTTCCTAGTTGAATATCTATATCCCCAACAGTGCACTGCAGGAGTCACTTACAGATACCAGCTCTCATCCAGAGCTGCTGCATCCCCTGCACATACTGGACAGAAGCAGGGTAGCTGTGTGTATCTGTACATACCCATTGCTGATTCCTGTGTGCTGTCATTCCATTGAAATGCCAAAAGTCCAGCTGTTTGGATCCTGTATTACTGGAGGTATGGGAGGGGGATTATGGATTTGGGCTGACATCACTTCTCTATTTATGTCCACAAGGAATGCATGCACATGTGTCTGAACCTTCCTAAAGATTTCTGCAAATACATTTATAAATCAATGTCATTTCAGCCAGACAGACAGGAGGATCAATATTCACTCAGTGTCCTGAACAGCACTGATCCCCCTCATACCTGCACCATAGAGACTAAAAGCTGAGCATGTGTGGTAGCTGTTAGAAGCTGTCTTTCAAGCTATATGTTTTAAGGATGCACATGTGCAATTGCCCTGATCTGAAGGATTAAGGGATAACTTGGTTATATCTTCCTTCTAGACAGTGAGAATGGATGAGGTAGCAGGTTGTAACCTACTGTCACATCTGTTACCAGGTATTGTGCTTCTAGACCAACAGCACTAGTGAGAAGGTTCAGGGTGAAGAACAGCAGATGGAGAAACCTGTCAGGTAATTTTTTTCAACATGAGAGTAATAGCTGCTGTGGCAGGACCCACCAACAAAATCAGAAAATCAGACCTGCTTCTGGAGGTGAGGACCTGCCTGTACAGGTGACCTCAGCACAGAGCAGGGAGAAGAAAACCAGGTTTTGGTACTGGTGTGTTTGACCCTTAATTACTGGTCACCTCGCAGAAAGGACATGATTAATAGAAGAAAAAAATCTACAGTCTTATTAAAAATTGTACAGTCGTTTTTACATTGAAGCTGTTTTTAGTGCTACTTAGGGGACTTTACTGTCATAAAGCTGGGGAAATTGAATTTCTCTGGAGCTAGGTGTGAAGTACTGAATATCAACGTTTTATATGCTCATGCCCTTCTTGGGAACTTTATCCACAGCTTTTCCATTCAGTTGCAAATAGCTGCTGAAACTGTAAGCTATGAGCTCACTGTACAAAGACTGGGTAGAGTTTCTTGGTGTGTGTTGTATAGGTGAGGAGTAGGGGCAGCCAGGGTGGCTTTCTCTAGCCTCCAGTGAAGTGTGAAGCCATATGGAAAGGGTATGGAAGAGCTTTTCAGGGACAGTACTGAAGGCATAGCTTCTCAGCATCCCTCCCTTTTGGCTCTCAGGGTTGATCTTGAAGAGACTTTCCTGTTTCCAAACCAATACAATCAGTCAATAATGTCAATCTGAATATCTGGGGAGCAACCTGAGCAGGGCATATAACATGTCACCAATGCATGTACGGGGTGCCAAATGAGCTGAACATAATCATGTGTCCTTTGGGCCCAGGAGTGGGGCTTGGAGGCTGGAATGAAGGGACAGCCTCCCCAGCACACATACTCTGGATACAAATTACCTTTTGGGCTTTTTTTGTACCAATGGTTTGCAGGAAATCTCATAACAACAATGTGGATTTTTCCCCAAAAAGCTCAAGCAGCTGCACCCTGTGGGTATTGTGGATCTAACACCCAGCAGACAGGGAACTGCTCTGCATCTTGAGACCATTCTCCCAGCAAGAAACAAGAGGGGAACCCTCTGGCCTCATCAAGCCCCACTGTGTGCCACGGGGTTGGGAGCCCTGGAGCTGGTTGCTCAATCCCTATGCTCAAGCAGCCACTGCAGGCTGGGCTGGGAGTGAGAGGCAGCGTGTCTGGGTGTAAGACATGGACCCAACTGATTCCAAGGGATAAGCAGACTGACTTTTATCATCTGAACCAGTGGTGGTGACCCTCTTTTCAATTGGTCTCTGTCTTTCTCAGCCCAGGTGACCTTGGAGCCTACAAACAAAAGGTCTCTGCCAAGGCAGCCCACAAATCATCTGCATATTGTGTGTATAGGTATTTGTCTATCCTTTGAAGCTTCTGCCTGACAGGATCACTTGCTGCCCTGTGCTGCTTGGATTAGAAGAGACAGCTGGCAACTGCTCCCTTCTGGCTTTCTTACTGCCATTTATGCTCTTTTTGATCTCCCTCAAGCCACCCCCTCTCATCTTCTCTTCAAACAGAAGAGCTCTCCTGGATTTATTGGTTTCTGGTACAGAGGCTTTTCAGTAACTTTGATTATCCTCACTGATGATGCGCTGGTGCACCAGGAGCATCTTCACATCTTTTCCAGTTCTTCTGTAGCTTTGTGGATGTGGGGAGAAGCACATAGTATCCAGCTTAAGAAACATCTGCCCCTAAAATCAATGTGTCTGTTCACTGCAATATTACTGGTGCCTGTCGGTCATGTACAGAGCAGAAAGCAGGAAGCATCCAGCAGGGGCAGACAGATATTCAATCCCATTAAATCCCAATAAATAAATGATGCATTGCCTAGCAGGGCAATTTGGGCTATCAGATGTCCTTTCATTATAAGGGAGGGTAAAGCCTTCTCTCCTGCTGGGAGAAGGTCTCCCTGCAAGCAGCACTAACATGCCTGGGGGGTATCAGCATCCTCTATGTGTCACTTTGCTCAATTCTGATGGGAAACTTCACCTCTCACCTCCTATACCTCCATAATTTCTCTAGATGAGTTTCAATTTTTCATGACATTGATGAAATATTGTGACACAATTGATTATATTTGTTTCTATTTAGGAAACCTCCCATTATGTCACAACTTTTTCTCAACATATTCTGTATGGACTGTGTAGAGAAGAAAAGCCATCCTCCTCTGTACAGTGGGTAAACTGAGAAACACAATCCACAACAAGAGAGGAAGGAAACTTACTTTTTACTAGATATCTCTTTTCTGGAAGTGCTTGGTTGTAAGATCTCAGAAACTGATTCTTGTAGGGTTCAGTGCCAGGGTTGCCTTCCTGAACACTGTCTATTAAAGCAGTTCACATAAGATCAAAACTGGTTTTGTAGATGAAAGAAAACTGAGCTGGACTGAACTACTCCAGGACACCCATCTATTTGTGAACCAACTGGAAAGCTGGACAGGAAGTTCATCTACGTGCAGACTTGATGTTGTCTGTGTGAAAGGTCCATCTGGGTTTTTGAAGCTAACGCTCCTTAGACAAGCTGTTCCATGATGAACAGAGTCAGCAGATGCTGTTTCCCATTTTTCTCTCTCTGTATAACATCTCTGGTGCTTCCCAATGTGATTGACCTGTCCTTGAAACCCTTCTGCAGTGCAAGTATTTACTCCCTCTCCCTTCATGGTCCCTTGTTTTTCCCCCAGATATGTTAACCTTGAGATTTCCAGCCCTCTGCAAAGTGTGATTATGTTTGGCCACTGGGTTGAGGTGTTATTATAGAATAGACAACACAGTTGCATAAGTTCCAGCTTCAAGAGAAACAAGGATAAAAATCCCATGGAGAGAACAAAAAGGAGAAAAATAACCTCGTTTAAGAAACCTCCATGCATTCATTGGTTAAAATCAGAGCCTTCCCAGGCGACTTCCACTTGGAAGAACATCCCTGCACTGAAGACAGGGTTATCACACTAGGCCAGACCTTCAGATGTTCTATTAACAGATACTTTATCTGCATACCAGCTGATAACCTCCAAAAGAAAAGGGCCTAACAATTCGACATAACATAGAGACTTTAAAAAAACATGTGTTTGGTGCCTCTGATGCAGGTTTTGGAGTGCAAAAGAATGGTAGGCATAACGCTTAGCGTGACCTCAGTTTCAAAGGGACCAAATCTCTCCCAGGTTTCAACAGGCAGATCAGCTGCATGGAGGAGTTTCATTTGTAGCTGCACATGCAAATCCCTGTACTTTATTTACCTCACCAAACCCAAGCCCTCAACCCCTGATAGTGTGGATGTGCCTGTGTAGATGTCCCACCTAGTCCTACACCAGAGACTGTCACAGCTCCTCTCAGGGGGATGTCGGGCCTCCCCAGAATGCATGGCTTTGTCTTCTCTGCTCTGTAAATGTGAGTCTGGAACCAGGGTCCAAAAGAGAAGAGCATTTCTGCAGGTGAGCTCACCTTCTCAGTGACTGACATCTCTGCTTTCACCCAGGAAAAAGGGCAGGAGATCTCAGGTTTCTTCTGATACAGGATGAAGACTAAATTTTTCTGTGCAACTGATTCTTGCTTAAAGGCCTTAGAGCCTCTTTTTTCAGTGATGCCTTTTAGAGGCACATAATGTATTAAACTAAGGTTTTCTAAAGGAATGAGATATCACCCCAGATAGTCTTAGAGCTCCTAACTGGCAACCTAAGCAAGCCAGCATTATTTATAAATGAAACCAAAGTAATTGATAGCAGCAATACAGACTTGGTATCCAGTTTCTCTGTCTGAAACTTCTGGCACTGCTGTACTCAGCACTGCAACTCAAAGCTGGCTGCCACAGGGTATTTAGTGATCTAATAAGCAATATTAATTTTATTTTCATTGAGCATTTGCTATCTATTTGTGTAGCATACTTGCAGTACTTAGGGATTTGAGGTATTTTTGCTCCTCTGGAGAAGTCTTGCTCCAGTTTGTCTTGCTTGTTTCTCAACTTCCAGACCAGTTTCTTACATGACAGATGCTTGCCAGTTTTTCCCCTTTCATGATCTGTATTATGAATAGAGGGATTTATTATGTCTTTCATTTGTTCCTTTACTCTGCTCCAGACTCCAAGTGATGGCCTAATGATTTTCCTGGCAAGAAGACCTGTCTGTCTCCTAGGATTTTAAAAGAGAAATGTATTTACTTCAATGACTTTAAGGTGATTCCTGTCTGGCTGCGTGGAAGGTTGATGAGAGGGTTTTCAGAAGACAATGACTGCATATATGAAGCATTTATTAAGAGTGCATTTCATAACCTGTGGCATGCACTGTTTACACTATGTCAGAGCCTCTGGACCATGATTCAAACTCATTGCTTCAGCCAACATCTATGGGCTAGCAGCCACCACTAGATTTTGTATTTGCCCTGTGGAGGACAGGCAGGGCAATGATTCCCATTTTGAAGCTCACAGTAACTTTGCTGTTGGGCCTGCCCACTCATTTGAAGACTGCCACCACATGAAGGTCATGCCGGTTCAGAAACTTCATCCGCTGTCTCCAGTGCCTGTAGGAGCTGCTTCTGCTTTGGCCAGTGCTGGATCGAAACAAAATCAGTTTCAGGAAAGAGTTTCAGGAATTGTTCATCACTGTGACCAGTGGAGCAACCAAAATCCCCCAAACAATCTGTTACAACCAAAGACAATAGTAAATCATTTGTGGCCTTGAGGCAGGTCAGTTGCAATTACAGAGAAGCCATGCAGAAGATGAAAAGCAGATAAGGGAAGAGATGGAGCATGATCAGAAGCAGTTAATAATCAGATAGAAGGTACAATTAAGAGTGACTGTTCTGTGATGCCAAGTGGAGGAGGGGAGATAATTCAATTCCAGTTGTACTGCCAGAGCACCACAACAGTCTGCCTTGCATTTATTTAGACAGCAGAAGAGCACCACCAAATACACATCATCATTATAGAAAGAAGCACTCATTTCTCTCTTATTTACTGTGCAATTAAATAAAAAGTTATCTTTTATTTGTCAAGTCACTGTAAGTTTTGGGTCAGTTTATGTATTGCTGAAAGCACAGTTGCTATTTGAGGAGTTAAAACATCAGAGCATTTATTACCTGTCCCCCACATGCATCTTCCTAAATCATTCCTCTAGCATTCTCCTTCCCTGGCAAGGTCTTGTCTTGTCCTCTTGTCCCATATGACACTTGGTCCCTCATGTCTGTGCCTGCCCTAGCACACGTACACCCTAAACATCTCAGGGTCTCCATCACAGCCACTTGTGTTATGTGCTCTGAGCTGAAGTCCAGGCTGCCCTCTTTGGACAGGGTTCAAAAATTTTTACTGAAACACCTCCCAGAAAGCACTCACAGGCAGCATGACTGCTTCAGCCACATTTCCAGATGAGAAAATCGAAATCAAAACCTCTTGAGTGAGCAGCACCAAGTTAAGATTTTCATGTCCCATTTCCTTGGGTTAAGCCTTTCTAAAGCAGACTCTGGTCCTTCTCTCTTCACATGAGAAATCAGTACATGTTAGGTGCTGCATGTACCGCAAATAAGCAGCAGACTAATTCTACGTGAAAAGAAGTTTCCACAAACAGCTGTCATATATAAATAGATGAAGAGGTAATATTTTGATTAGAGACCTGTGTCCTTCCTTGGTAAGGGAAATGTAGAATGCTGTGTAAGAGAACATTTTTAATAAAATAAGAAAATTGTGTCTTATAAATCAGCAAGCAGCTTCTAGTTAAAAATGAAAAGTCTAGGTAAGAAGTAAAAAATGTAACAAAATATTCTAGGAAGGAATTTTTTCCTATTAAATGCTTCATGTTTTTATTTATGTCCACTATAGTTGAAAGGACAATACAAAGGGAGACAAAGATGTCCAAAGCAGAACAGAACACCCAAATGCATGCACATGAAGAATTTGCTCATAATTAAAAGTCTCTGAAGGCTGGGTTAGATTAAGCTTTGCTGTCAACAGGTGGTCATAATCTTGCAGACTGGTGAAGACAGTTTTGTTCAAATGTATGGAAATCCTCTAGATTTATAAGGATTCTGTAGTAATTAAAAGTATTGAATGTTTATGTTCAGAAAGAACTACATAAATAAATCCGAATGTTTTGTATTTTTATTTGGCTTTTTCCAAAAGCTGTTTGTATTATAGCGGGAAGCTTGGTCTCATCTCTTGTTTTATTCCTATGGTTCATACTGCTTTAATGTAATTTTTCAGATTAAATGCTTTTTCCCTAGTGAGCTGGAAAGGCCTTGTGTTTATCTTAGATAACAACTACATACATGAGCAAGTCAGCCCCATTTTCATTAATTTGTAATAGAAGAGAGGAGAAATATTAGAGTATTAGAGGAGGGTGACCTGACATAAGCATAGAATTTAACCTCTAGTTCAAACCACAGTAAACTGGATGTTTCTCCATGAGCTGAAGAACCTTCAAATTCTGTTCAAATTTAATTCAGACCTCTGAAAGAGAGGCAGTCCAGGGTCTTTTTAGCAGAGTATATGGAGTTAGGTCTTTCCCACAGCATTTCAAATGTTGAGCACACTGAGGAGGGACTATGTAGATTGGTTTATACCCTGCAAAGTACTTTCAGTTCCAACCCCTAAGCTGATTCTCCTCACCCTAAAAGACTATGGCATTTCATACTGAGTACTCAAGACCAGCTTCAAATGGCCAAAGGAACAGAAGGAATTTGTCTTTGCAGGTTGGATTTTGTGGTCACCGTTTCAGATGTAACACAAAAACATCTCAAGTTGGAAGGGACCCATAAGGATCACCAACTACAGCTCCTTGCAGGACTACCTAAAACCAAACCGTACGACCAAGAGCAGATGTTGCTCAACCTTTGGCAGGCTTGCTGCTCTAAGGGGGAGCCTGTTCCAGGGCCTGACCACCCTCTCAAAGAAGAACCTTTTCCTAATCTGAATTTTCCCAACAGCTTCATTCCATTTCCTTGTGTCCTATAGTTGAGCAGCAGAGAGAGATCAGTACTTTTTCCTCAGCTGATGCCCTTGAGGAAATTTTGGACTGTGACAAGGTCACCCCTCCGCCTTGTCTTCTTCCAGCTGAATAAACCAAGTGACCTCAGCCACTCCTCCTGAGTCTGGCACTCAAGGCTGTTCACCTTGGTCACCCTCCTTTAATACTCTAATATTTCTCCTCTCTTCTACTACAAATGAATGAAAATGGGGCTGGGTTTCTGCCTAGAGGTGCTCGTGCCAGAGACATGTTCCAAAGGCATGCAGGAGAGAGAAGCTCTTGTATTTCTGTATCTCACCCCAGCCAAGAGTTACTGAGGACCTGAATCAATGTGTGCCTGCTGCTAATGGTGAGTCCAAACCATTGCCCTGTCACTCTCAGATATCTGCTCATAACAAGGCAAGTATAAGATTTGAGGAAATAATTGCCAGCAGCTTGCAGAGAGGTTTTCCCCTGTGCTGATATTAAATAACTTCCACATTAAAACCACAGTTTATGAGTGACTTCTGTTGGTGCTCCAGCTTAGTTTGTCTCTGAGTTCAGGAGACCTGTGTTCAGTCTGAATCCTGAACACCATCAATACCTCCCTTATTTTGTTCTCACCTGTGTGAAGTTCTGGTTTCCAAAGCTTTAGGCTTACCTCATTTCATTTTGCTAATCTGAAGTGTGCCAAATTCTGACGTCATGTATAAAAGCTCTAGTACAGAGAAAGGGCCAAAATCAAAATCTTGAATTATCCTAAGTGGACTGTCAGAATAGAGAGCCCTTGGAACTGATGCCACTTCCCTGATGCATGCCATCACACTTAGCAGGAATTTGGATGCAAAGGAAATTAAAATAAAAGCAGATTTAGTTTAGGACATAAATGCTCTTGAGTTACTAAAAAGTGACATTGGAAATGTGCATCTTCAACCTACGATCAGGAAGCCCTCCATAGACAAGAGCCAAGTGAGTTAGTAAACTTTGTTATTACTAAAGGAGTTGTGCTGAGAGAAGAATGCCTTTAACTTGAAAAAACCCAAATTTAAATTTAACAGTGAAATGAAGGGCCTTTTGAAAGTTTTATGAAAGGACAAAGCAGTAAGAACCTGTTGCACTTGAAATAAATTGGTATATATTGACAGTGGTGATCACATCTACTGACTAATTTGGACTTTTGGGTAAGTATTATTTAAAATGAAGGCCAAACATAGCATGTTTGAGATCTAGCTATTCAAATGCAGAAAGCAGCTATTTTAAACTAGGTTTAGTCCCCTTTCTGTCTTGTGCAGCCCAACAGATGCAGAGATCCACAAATATGCACCCTTCCCCAAAATCAGAGCTCTTTTTTTTTTTAAGATTGAGGAAATTCAGTTGAACTCAATGATCTCAGTGGTCTTTTCCAACCCAAATGATTCTGTGATTCTAATTCTGAATCACTGCAAGGTTCCAGTTCCAAGATTGGCTGGTTTGTTCTTCTTAACTGCTCTATGTGTACCTTCTGTTACGTGTTCATAACTTTTGTGTGGGTGAGGTTTTGGTTTGCACAGATGCTCAGGAAATGGCTATTCTCTGAAATAACATGTATATTGATGAGCAAACAATAGCATATGGGGTATGTCCAATTGTTATTTGAGTCAGTCTTCAATTTTTTTTTTTTCCTAGGCAAGGTGCAGAGACATAGGGGCAGGAGCAGGTATGTTTGTGTAATGCAGGTGGAAAGTTTGGGTTTGGGACCCATCAGGTTATTTCTTATATTAAATTGTATCCTTAAGATTAATTATAGAAACAAATATATGTGTAGAGCTTAGGATAAATTAATAAAGAAAAAGTCAAAATAAATTCAAAATTTTACAGTTAAAAGAAATTGTATTTGATCTGAGGCCAGCTAAGGACTTATGATTTGGCTCATGTTTTTATGAATCCAACATTTATCCAGCATTAGCATAATCCAGCACAATTGTAATGGGACATGTGAGTATGCCTGTGCAGATATTTAAATAGAAATAGATATGCCTATATAAGGGAGTTATGGCAGTGTGACAGTTTTAGCTGTGTGAAGTTACATTTCATTCACTAGGCAGTTTTGAAGCCTCATCTGCACCCTGTCCCACTTTCCAGTATCCTCAGGGTCTAGTGTGGACACTTCAAAGTCCTGACACTTTCAAACTGCTGCTGCCACAGGGGCTGAACAAGCAAAGCCCTCCCATTATCATGAGCTCTCAGAAAATGTTTCTCTTCCAAAGACAAATTTTTCACTGACTCCATCTCCACGATGCTTTTCTGCCTGTCCTCACAGCCTTTCCCATCCCTACCAGTGGCTCAGGCAGCAGGGCAATATAGTGTCCTTTCCTTGGAATGACAACATGCTACAAAACCAGGACTGAGGGTTCTGTGCAAATGGAAATGGAGATTCCCACCTTTATAGCTCTGATCTTCTGACAGTTGGCACAGCTCCTAACGCCAAGGTACCACTGCTCGTGGAAAAGCAGCTGTAAGTAATTGTCAGGGAAGTCAGAAACTTACCAGTTAGCTTCCAGACTCTTTTGCATTCTGGTACCTCTGTTGTAAGGCAGATGGTTCTGTAGCAAGGCAGTGAAAACTGTCCTTAGCATAGTTTAAGTATCTTTGCAAAGAAGTACCTTTTTCTGCCACCATCTGCTATATACACCATATCCTTTAGATCCTGCTGGGACATGGTACATGGTCTGGATGACACATCTGGATGCCTCCAGGCCTTTGCCACAGACCAGTAGTGCAGGCATTTGCCCAGTCACACTAATAAAACTTTATTACTTCACTTCAAACAGTCCTTTCTGTATAGATTGTGAAAATAAAAAGCTTATAAGATTAGAGGACCCAATTCTGCACTGATCTGTGTTCAAGGGGCATTTATATATTTTACACACCCTCTGAAGACCATTGGCCAGCTTGAAGTCAGAAGAATTTGCAACTTGGCTTGAGGGATCTGCCTTCCTCACAGTACAGTAAAGTTGATGTGGTGTGCCCATGGAAGTCAAAGGGATAAATTTTAGGGCAGGACATTAAGCAGGTGTCTACTAGGTTGCTATTTTTGAGACTTTTCAGCATGTATTTCAATGGCTTCATTGATAACAAAAATAATTTCAAAAATAACACTTTCAGATTTAACCTGAAAAATGTATATAGAAAATCAAGATGTTACACAACTGTGTGCTAATCAATCTGTTTTACCAACTCAGAGTTTCACAGAAGATGGGAAGATACAGCAAAACATAATAATAAAGACATTCTGCTGACATGGCATAACAGTTATTTATGAAAATGGGATAATATCCATGTTGCTCTTGGAAAGAGAAAGATATGTGAATATTAGCATAAATAAATATTCAGCATTGTATTCTGCTGAAAGTGGCCAACATATTTTTTCTAAAAGTTCCTTGCATTATTTGCACAACAAATCCACTAGGCAAAAAAAGAAAATATGTTTGAAGAGGACTTATAAAAAAAAAATAGGTTTATTGCGGCTTTATTTTCCTTATCAACATAGACAAAATCTCAATTCACAGATAAGCAATCATGGTCTTGTAAATCCTCAGGAAAAAGGGCCAGAAACTTGTGAATCATCTGTTGCTCTTGCATTTATGCTGGAACCAAGCAGATGCAGTGTCTAAGGAACTCAGCCTGGGAAATGATATCTTGATCAAAATCTGGGAAGGACCTGCAAAGGACCTTGGAGGCAAACTTGTAAAGGCTACTTACCACCTTAAGTCCCCATTAGCTGGAATGAACTGTCGTGTGAGTGGGCAAAGTTACTGTAATATCAGATGTAAACCACCACGCATGGTCTGTGAGGCAAAAGGAATATCCCATTTATCACCATAGCTGTTTACTACAGTCACCTCATCTCCAAATGCAATCTATTTTTTCCATTAGAAGTCTATGAAATCAAGCATGAATCTGGGCTCCATTTGCATTTATGTTTGCAGCTGTTTCAGCGTATCCAGCCCACAGTTTCACCTCTCACTCTACATTTTCCCCACCCATATTTCAGTGACTTTTTTTCACCGAGGCTGAGAGCATGTGATAGGGAGACAGATGTCCTGGTCTCATTCTATTCCTTTTATGTATCTCCTTTCATACATCCACAGGCAAAGAGTATCTCTGTGTGGTGTAGTTTGTTTGATGAGAAGGAAGAGAACAGGTAACTAAAAGGGGGCTCTCTTCAGTGTCTGCACATGGAAAGTCCACAACTCCTCCTATGCCATGGCATTTTGTCACATTTTGAGCTGACTCCCCTGTGCAGAGCTTTATTCCAGGATAGCAGAAAGTTCTCCACAGAGGCCAAGCAAGACTGAGGAGCTTTGATTTTGTCCTGCTCCTTCAGGAGCATCCCCTTGACCTCTGCACAAAACTCATCTGGTGACTTGAGGACTCCATCTGTGGGTGTGCACAGACAGGAAAGGATCTCATTACTGAGGATGCAAGCCTTGCAATACCAGTTTAACTCTTGGTCATTTTAATCCAGTCTCAACATCTGTTTATGGCTTAGATATTCTCAGTTTAGGGAGGTTTCTCTTAGTTTCTTTTGTGTGCTGTCCTTTCCTGTTGAAAATACTGCTTTTATGGTCTAACCACAAGGCACAGGGACTCTGCTGCTTAAGTGACAGCCCTGTGTTCAGAAGTGTCTGTGGCTGATACCCAAAGGAAACAAAACAATTAGGGGCAGAAGAAACACAGAAGTGGTGTTTCCTAGACTGAGTTTATTTCTATTATTGGCATCAAAATGTCATAATTTCACAGAATACTTTGGACAATGAGATCAAAAGGAAATAGAGGAAGACATGTAACATATTCCACTTAACCATTCTGAATATGAGGGCCTCAGAGCTGTAAAAACAAAAAGATGTGAAAGGGCCAGGGAAGGAGAATACTTCTAAAAATCTCCAAATAAAGTTTTCTGCCATGCTTTTCTCCTTTGTGAAATACTTTGGGCTGCAATGGCTCTACATCTTTCATCTTCTTCTTGTATGTCTAAACATCCCTGGCAGCAAGCCATAGTCCATCACCTGGGCAGTCAAATCTCCTTGGCAGCAAGTCATGGTCCACCAGCTGCTTTGAACTCTTTTTTCATTATTGACAGCATAGCATTTTACAAAACAAAGTACATGTAAGACTCTGAACTGCTGCTGGAAGTGTCTTAGCCCTGACAGTAGAGAACGCATTTTAACACCTGTCACCATTTTTAATCTCAACCCTACATCTCCTCTTTATCTCCTCAAGCAGCCCATGTCACCATATGCACCATTAATTCTGGTACTTTCAAGTCAAGCAGAAGAAATAAACTAGGCTGTAGCCCTTCCTTTGTGCTGCCATAATGAACCAAGCTAGGCATTGGGAAGACAGAGTGCTGACATTTTAACTTTCAATGGAAGAATCTCTTTCCCACAGAGGTATCAACAGGGAATGGAGGATCATCCTCCCTTTTAAAAGTAAAGTCCAGGTTCCTCAGCTGTTTTTGAGCCAGCATGGGTACAGCCACAAGTGGGATGGGACTCTTACAGGGCTGAAGGTGCAGCTGAGCTTAGTGGCCACTTAAGCCCCTGCTCTAGCTGAAGAACCTCGGATCTGACACTCAGAACCCACCTGTTGTTTGCATGTCCTCTACTGTCTCCAGCTAAATTCCAGTGATTCATCTCATTCATTGCCTTATTCTGTCAAGTATCCAGGAATCCTCATCCCCCCAGCATCACACAGTTTTCTGCAGGAGGACCCAGCCTCCAAGTCAAGTTTTATGTTCTTTCTTCTGTTACACCTTCACATCTTTATTAAATCCTGAACACAAGCACAGTTTTAAGAATCGATAAGCTGTTTCTGTTATGTGTGAAAGAAATGCTGCAGTTGTGATCTTTTCAATGGATATGAGTGCTGTGAAAATGCTGAAACACTGGACTACAGTAAGAGCCTGCCATCTTATTCCCCTCTAAATAGGTAGGTGGTTCCTAAGGACCCTCTGAGAGGGAGAAAGAGACTCACTCCACAGTACTGGTATACCTCTCCATGGCTGGTAGATTTTCTTATAGAACAAGCTTCAAAGGTTGACCCACCTGTATCTGCTCACCTCTGCCTCTTCTCTCTTCTTCCCAGCTGAGCCACCCTACCACATTCTACTGACTTCGCTGTTCTCCTTATCAAGACATTTTTGATTCAGAGGGAAGAAACTCAGTGCATGTCAGAAGATGGCTCTAATTCCATATTTCATTGTCTGGAGTTTATGAAGAGTACAGTGAGTTCTTGAAGCTAAAGGAGTACATCAGTAAAACAATTAGGAGATCAGTTTGACAAATGTTGCGGTACATTACAGCTCTTGAGGGGTTGTCAGTGTGGAACTTGGCTCTTGACTCTCCACATTTTCCATTAAACTTGTAAAACTGCCTGTCAAGGGAAAGGAGAACTTCGTAAGTGAGTCTTTAAAACTCAACCAAGCAAAGCTGCTCAGAATATATGGAGGAAACAACCTTGCCTGGATGGGACAAGAGAGGTGCAAGGAGCTCTTTTCCCTCACTGAGACTATACTGCACATCGACCTTGACTTTGTGTCACTACAGCAGACAAGGATGGAGGGCACCAACTGACATGAGAAAATGTACAGGGTGTCTTACTTACTTCTGGGCTTAAAAACTTAAAAAACCCTTAATTTGAAGGGATAGTATAATTCGCTATATATGCTATCAAAGGAGTTTTTTAAGAGCTAGAAAAAATAATTAATCAAACTTTATGCTAACTATTGCAAAGTGTAATTGAAATTATGCCTCTTATAAAAACTTCATTACTATATCTGCATTCCAGATTGATTTAGTCTTTTGGTGATGGCATAGTTTTGAAATTTAAGAGGCATTTTCCAGAGTAGTTTCCTCATGCATTACAAAAACTGATGATCTGTTCCTGTTGGGGCTGGTATAAATACCTCTGTCTAGACATTTCTACCCATATACAAATTCATGTAACTGTTCACAATACCAACCAAGTGTTTTTGTTTTTATCTTCAGTCATGCTTCTGATGTGTTATTGTTGGTACCTTTCAAACACACCTTTATTAATCATGTTACAGAGGTACATATGCAGCTTATATAAACTTAAGCTCTATCAGTATGACAATATTTCAAAAACAGGTACTTCTCTGAAAACCTTTTCTTTACTTCAGTTCTCAGAGATTTGTTGTCTTGATATGGTTATGGGCTACAGCATAAGAATGGTCTCCAGTACCTTATCCACACTTTTCATTATCCAGCTTTATTAACAAATAAATAACACAGTAGCTTTTGTTATAATGTAGCAATGGTTTGCTTGTTGTTATGCTGGGGTGGTTTTGTAAGGGCAACATACCTGCCCTCAGGTATATTCTCCTGTCACTTTAAATATACCTGACATTTAACTTGACTTTTATCCTGCTCTTTGCAGTTTGCCTCTTGCTCCCATTGGGGTATCCCATGTCTTCACAGAGCTCACATGGAGCTCCTTGTCACAACATGTTGTGAATATTAAATGTTTATAGAATTCAAAAACTGACTGCACAAATTAGTGAAGTGTACTGACGGCAATTAAAGAATTTAAAGCTGCTTTTGACAAACATATACCACAAATGAATGTATCATTCACTTTTTTCTGATGCCTATGCTGTAAATAGCCTTACCTTTTCAAGTCCCTTTAAAGAGGTCAGGTAAAGTCTTTTAAATCTTGTGCTAATAAAACACACCCTGGATACTGGCTGGCACCAGGAATCAGACTTTTTTAAGAGAATTGCCAGAAATTGTCTTTTGATAACCATATTTTAGTCAAATATTCAGTGGCCATTTATCTCAACGTCAGGCCGGCTTCTGTTGTTCCTTTGCGAGTTTCTGCATGATTCCCTTCTACTGCTCAGCTGAACTAAGGCAATGCACTTCCCAAGGGGCTTGTACCAGTAACCATGCCAATAAATACTATTTATATCCTATGAACCAAGGAAATTTACTTGGCTCACTATCATGACCCTGTGTGACTGGGCAAGCCAGCTTATTAAGCATCCTGAATTTTGCCTCAGCAATGATTGGCTGCTGGGCATTCAAATAATGAGAGGAGGAGACAGTTCCCAGACTTTTTGAGGAATACAATAGTCCAAGTACTGTGGTGAAGAGTTAAGTGCATTAAGCTGCTTCCCACTGGTAGCCTCTGTGACTGATTTCTGAGCCTGTACCTGACCCTTTACAGAGAAACAGTGTAAATTATAATAGTACAGAAGAGATGAAGTAAGTAGCTGGAGAGCTGGAGTCAGTAAGTAGCTGAATTGTTTGGACACAATCCTGTGCAATATGTTCTACAATGACTTGCTTGATCAGGGAGGTTGGGCCAGGTGATCCACTGTGGTCCCTTCCAACCTGTGATTATGTGAATATTGCCCAGTCATTGTGCATCACCCTTGAAGAAAGATGTGCCCCACAAAGAGTGTGATGACACAGAGGCTAGAGGCAAGCAAAGGGAAATGTCTTCTAGCTTAGTAAACATGAGCTGAAAAGAAAGACCAAATGGATTGATCACATTCAAAATAAAGAAGAAAATACTTCAGGAACAGAGGATCAAAATCTCATGAGTGACCAACCTCAGTTCCAAAGAATGCACTATCATAGTGATGACCTGTAGGAAAAAAGGCAAAAATGCTTCAAACCTGCAGTGTGCCACAGTAAAAGAGAAGAAGAAATCAAGGACATGATGGAGGCTTTCAGGCTTAGTGCTGATAAGACACTTTTTGGGTGAGAATGCAGGCATTATCTTGACAAATATGCCACAAACACACATATTACAAGAACTCTTAGCAGCCCTTGCCAGCCTAACCCTGAAGTGTGGGAACTCTTTTTGGGCAAAAATCCAGCAAATTATTTAATTTTGATATTTGAACAAGGTACATGAGCCAGGCATCTGAGAAACAAAGATCTTAAGAATACTCATAAGGAAAATTCAGGTCCAAGTTACACATCAAAATAGTGAAAAACCCACATTTTTTTTTGCTTTGGAGATATTCAGGAACATAACTATAAAAAGAAGTACTATCACACACCTGTTGTGCAGCATTCTCATTGGTATCATGTAGTGATACACAGATCCTTCCTCAATTTCACTGAAGTGGGGGGACTCCAAAATTACAGTAAAAGCTCCCACTGTTAGTTTTTAAGTATGTAAGCTCCATTTCATCACATTTTTAACGTGCTAGTATGCTCCTGCTCCCACTGCCCTCAGTAACAGCAATAGTGAGAGCAGTAATAGAATTGTGCCTGCCAGCTTTGTGATGGCCACATGCTTTATGACCAGATATACACACCCTAAACCCAAGGACATCAGTGATCTTACCCTCCAGACTGGTCCTTGTGGTACACCTCAGGTGGTCTCCCTTTATTTTGGCTTCTCATTTGCCATTGCTGTACCTGATGCTAACCCATACTTGCAGCTGTCCTCTCCATGTCAAGACTTTTCCTCTAAAAGACCCTATTAATGTGTAGACATCCAGACTGATTTGCTTCATTGCAATGCTTTGGCCTGAGGAATCACTTACCTTATCAAACCTCTTGGTAGTCTGACATGATCTAGCTTTGATGAATCATGACGTAGCTGAACTCATTTTTCTCTTACCCCAAAGAATTTTCTCAGTCAAATTAAAAGGGCATGGAGTTGCTGCTCCTCTCCCTCCCTCCCTCCCTCTGCCTTCTTAGAATTTTCAGAAGGTTTCCTCTTCTCCAACAAACTCCAAAAATAGCGCTTCAACCCCAGCTTCACTGATTTATCAGAAATGTTGTTCAGGACTTGACATGATAGATACCAATTTTTCAGCATTTGGGGTGTGATTTTCTGGGACTTGTCACAGGAAATAGTCTAATTTATGCATCCACTTCACATCTGCTAACATAGTTTTTACATTATCTTGCTTACTTTATGCTCTCTGTAAATACCCTCACCTTAATTTTTTTTCTTTTCATTAAAACTGAGGCAATGTATTTATTCAATATTTGGAACAGCCTTCATCTCATCTCTGGCATTTAGCCACCACATATCTGCTTCTTTGAATCATTTGTATTTATGTAGTTGAAGAATTCTTTGTTACCTCTTATCCTTTTTCTTGCAACATCTGGTTCAGCTAGATTTTTATCCATTCTTTTTCTCTGATCCTGCAGTTCCAACCCAGCAACCTGTACTTTTCCTGTTTCCTGTAGGTTCATTAATTTTCAGGATCTATCCACTAGCTCCACAATTATTCTTGATCTATTCCAACCTCTTTTATGGGATGTAAGTGCTATACAGGATTTTCCATTTTGGATTTAGAGTAAGTCCATGATTCTTCAAGCTCAAATGGCTAGGTCCATGCAGCCTCACCAATCATTTTTCACAGTTTCTTAATGTTTGCCCTCTGATATCCAGGACTGTAGGATATTCTTGTAGATTCATTCTTGGTTCTAAAGAAATTTGCAGCAAATAATGTTAATCATTCATCAAAGGATATTTTCTCTAATCAAATTAAAGTATTTATAATATCCTTATATTTTACTGAAAAGAATTTTAGAACAGCTTCCCTTTAGGCTATTGAGTCTGATCAGTGACTGCTGATAAATAAAAAGTTTATTTGCCATCAGACCCAATGATACATGCTGTGTATGGTCTTTGTCTTGCAGCTGTCTAGGGAATTGAAGTCTTTCCCAACCCTGTTGTTATTTACTGTTGATGAAAACTTCTATTCATAGCCAACCCCAAACCCGAGAGTCTTTACCAGATTTTGGGGCATTTGTATCAGTCTTATCCACTACCACTTTCAAACAAATTTCTTATTTGTACCATCACCATCTCTGTTTTCTCAATCTATTGCTTCATTAATTTCTATTAAAAATGAGTAATTAATAATACAAATACTACCTCTACCCTATTTTTTCTCAGTTTTTCTACCTCTTTGGGTTAGAGGATGCAAAGAGAAAAAGCGGATTTGTGTTTGGCCTTAGCTTTTGGCTTATTTATCTTCATAGTCTGCAGGGGTAGTACCTGAGAAAATTGTCTCTTTCCACTTAACCATTTCCTGGGGAAATCTGCCAAAGACTGAAGAACTTAAATACATTTATACATATACATTTAGAGGCTGGAACAGAAGAAAACCAAAAATGTTAAGTAGAGTTGTGCTTTTTGCAAGAGGGAGAACACGATATAAGCAAAGCACTTGGCAGCCTATCAAAAACATTTTCCACAATATTATGTTTTCTGCTATAGGGAAGTCAGGCAAAAGGAACAGTGGACCCCAAAACAGCACAGTGCCTTTGATTATTTCTTTTCAGTTGTTGCTAAACTGTGCAGCAGGAAGAAGTCACACAATCCTGAGCCAGTAGCACTAGAAGCAACAGCTGGCAGTTCCTGGGAAGCAGCAGGATAAGAGTCAGAATCTGCAGAAGGAATAAAAACTGAGACATAGAGGTTGAGAAATTAATAGACACCATGTAAGAAAAAGAACAGCCCTGCAGCATGTCTTGGCATTTCCTGTCTTAGCCTACACCTGCCTTAACCTATGTCTTTGAGACGCCAGCTTTTGTAATGTAATTAGTATTTCTGGTTGCTTTTGTATTCTATTTCTGATTTCTATATATAAATATATATTTTTAAGGCAAGAAGAAAGCTGAAAGGAAAGTTTGGGACAATTCTGATCTTCACCAGGTGTCAAATTGGCCACGAAGAAATCCAGAAGTGACGCCGAGGCTGAGACACGGGTAGGGCATATAACGAACTGAGCAGCTGACGGCTGCACAAGGAAAGACCCGGTCCGCTCTTCCCCCGAGGGCCGGCCCCGGGAGCTGCGGGGAGCGGGGCCAGGTCCGGGTGTGTCCCCCGGCGGCGGGGGCA